>NC_091678.1:30949613-31257426 GCF_030179915.1 Drosophila takahashii | reverse complement strand
ACCGTAACTGTTATAAGTTTTATTTTAAAAATCACACTTTAACAGTTATTTTCTGATTTGTAAAGTAAAACTCACAGAATAACTGTTATTTTTTGATTTTTATAATAAAAGTTGACAAATAACAGTTATTCGTCGTGATCAAAAATAAAACTTAAACTTGATTTTTGGCGATTTTGTGGGTAAAATAAATTTAAAAAAAAATATAGTTATAAAATATGAACGGTTGCCTTTTTTAATAAATTTTTAGTAAGTTATATAAAACATGGTAGCATGTTTTTTTTAATTATTTAATTTTTCAAAAATGTCAAGGGAATATCTGTTATTCATAAAAATCAACAAATAACAGTTATTTTTTGAGTTTTATTATAAAAATCAATAAATAAAAATCATTACGGTGTTGTAAACTACAATGGCTAATAAAAATAGTGGTGTATTTAAAAAAATTTTATGAATCTTCTAAGTGGGTGATTTATTTTGTAAGAAATATTTACAATAACAGTTATTTTCGGTCCCTGGTAGAAGTTAATTTATAAATATTTGTGTTTCGTGGAGTAGAACTAGCAAGTGTACGCAGGATCGCGAAAAGTGCAAATGTGGAATTATGTGTTATTGTGTATATGATTAAATGGAGTTAATAACTTTTGCGCATACTTGCGCCATTTCGTAATATTTAAATACATTCGGAACAACTCGACATTAGTAGGGGCAAACTGCTGGAAGTGTGGCTGAAGAATAATCGCAGCTTTGTCGATACCGTTCACTGATTGTTCGAAAGGTTCAAAAATAAAAATCGACTGTCTGAAAATACGCTGATTGGCATCAAGAAGACATTAAAAACTTTGATAAAAGTCTAGAAGAGGGGCCTGTGCCCCAAAAACCGCGAAAAAATTACCCTCGATGGACCGCGATTTCTTAGGAATTTATGTGAAGAAGATTATCGGCGGAAATGCATGGTTCTCTTGTAATTGCATTTCATTTTTCATTTGCGTGTTTTGCTATAAAAACAACGTAGCATTTTCTGGATTTTTAGGTGTTTTGTGACATTTTTCTATAAAAAACATATGGGCTTTTCGTTTGTTGTCAAAAAATAAAATTCGACCCCACAAAAGCGAATAAAATATCCTCGGTGGGCAGTGATACCTCAAGAACTGGAGTGACCATGGATGACCAAGACATACATATCCTTTAGGTGACTCTGAAGAAATCGAGGTCCAAGGAGGATTATCTATTGTAACCTTTTTCACGGTCTTAGCCGTTATAAAACCTTTAATTTTTATATCTTTAAACAAAATCGTAGAAAAGGCTACACCAATAATGCACGCATTTTATAATCCTAACGGCAACACAAGTACTAAAGAAAATGTAAAGAAGAAGTGCTATGCGCCGCATTTTTATACCCGTTACTCGTAGAGTAAAAGGGTATACTAGATTCGTGCAAAAGTATGTAACAGCTAGAAGGAAGCGTTTCCGACCCCATAAAGTATATATATTCTTGATCAGGGTCACTAGCCGAGTCGATCTAGCCATGTCCGTCTGTCTGTCTGTCTGTCTGTCTGTCTGTCTGTCTGTCTGTCTGTCTGTCTGTCTGTCTGTCTGTCTGTCTGTCTGTCTGTCTGTCTGTCTGTCTGTCTGTCTGTCTGTCTGTCTGTCTGTCTGTCTGTCTGTCCGTCTGTATGAACGCTGAGATCTCAGAAACTACAAAAGCTAGAAGGTTGAGATTTCCCACACATATTTTTTGGCTTCCTACGCAGCGCAAGTTTATTTTAGCCGAGCGCCACGCCCCCTCTAACGCCCACAATCGCCCACTAACGGTTTTAAAATGGGTCCTGCGCCCAAATCTTTAAAGATTTCCGAGAAGTATAAATGCAATTTTGTTGTGTATATTTATACCTATCGAAATGTAGAAGACATTTTTCAAATCGGACCATTCATTAAAAAGTTATACGCAATCAAAAATTATATATCTATCTCCCTCGCACTCCCTTTAGCTGAGTTACGATTATTAGTCGGGACACCAACCCGACACAGCGTTCGCAATCCCTTTAGCTGAGTGACGGGTATTAAATAGTCGGGACAACAACCCGACTATAGCGTTCTCTCTTGTTTTTAAATATTTTTGCCTGCGGCGCATTTATTGCATTTCTAATCGCAATACAAATACTTAAAAAAATGTGCTATGCGCCGTAAGAAATTTTTTTTTTAAATCGCGCGGTTTTTAAAATATATTTTTTGGCTGCGGCGCATTAATTGCTTTCCTTGAATTTCTTGAACCTTACTTTCATAATAATTTTATAAGACACGCATATGTTGGTCATCTATAGTCATTCGAGTTTTTTAGGAATCACTGTCCACCGAGGATAGTTAAGTCTTAAGATTCATTTTAAAATTGTATACATATGTTGGTCATCCATGATCGCTCAAGCTCTTAAGGAATCACGGTCCATCGAGGATATTTAATTCACGGTTGTGGTGTCTGGCTTGCTATAAAACAATTTCACATTTTTGTCGAGTTTTTTGCCTATTATTTTGACAGCAAACGGAAAGCCCATTAGTTGTTTAAAGCAAAATGTCACAAAAAATCCTAGAAAATGCTACTTTGTTTTTATAGCAAAACACGCAACTTTGAAATGCAATTACAAGAGAACCATGCATTCCGCTGCATTTCTTCTGCACGTAAATTCCTAAGAAATCGCGGCCCATCGAGGATAATTTTTTCGCGATTTTTGGGGCACAGGCCCCTCTTCTAGACTATTACCAAAACTTTTGTTTCTCATGCTAGTAAGCTGCTAAAGAAACACAATAGGCATGTTAAATGCTTCAAAAATGCAAAGGCTTGCATCAGAAATATCATTTTCTGAAAAAAATGAACATGGTGCAAACAAGACTGGTCGGCCCCATTTAAATTACGAGAATGGTGGATCGCGATTGAAAAGATAGATGGCTTAAGATCTCTCGAAAGAAAATCCTACAAGTCTTCTAATCAGGGCTGTGAACCACTCCGGAGCTGAACCACTCCGAACCGGAGTGGTTCACTTTTTTTAGGAAACGAACCGAACCGTAAACCGGAGCCCCGAATTTTTTTATAATTGAACCGGAACCGAACCGGAACTTTTTTTTTGATATTCGGTTCGGTTCACGAAAAATTTATTTTGTGTGTTCGTGTTTTTTATTCAACAGTGTGGGGGGTTTTCTGATCATATTAACATAGAGTTTATTTACTAAGGGAAATAAAAATGCGCAAATTTTTTTTGGCTATGCAATGACTGCATCTAACTCAAACAATCTAATAATATATAACTATCATCTTCCAAAACTTTTCGCAGTATGCCCACATTAAAATTACATGATTAAAGCAAAGAGTATACTCTTTGCCTTAACTGGTAAACACTTTATAATTCATAAATCTAGTAACTTTACTTATAAGTCATAATGTTATGGTACATATTTCAATGAAAATACATGGAAATAAATGTTGACTTTATTATTTCATTAAAGAAAAAAATTTTTGAACCCTGGTTCGAACCTGAACCCTGCTCCGGCTCATCATTGAACCGGTTCGCAAACCGGAACATTATCTATCGATTAGGTTTGAACCCCGAACCGAACCCATGCAAAAATAATATGGGTTCACTGCCCTGCTTCTAATACGCTTTTAGAGGCACCCCCTGTTGAAGCAGTAATTGATAACCCGTATTTCGAGTTCGAACAAAATTTGGACTTCGAGTTAAATACAGATGATGAGTAAAATAATAATATAACACGTACATTTTATTTATATATGGGATTGAGCCTTCCTATTCGGGAATACTTCTACTGAAATTCTACGCCATAAAAGGTTATTAAAGAAAAAACCTGGAACTTTACCTCAATGGTGGTGCGAAAAGGGTTCATTAAAACTATTTAAATTAAAAAAATTCTACATTATTTTTATAGGAACTCAATTAAACAATTAAATAAATTTATAGGAACTCATTTAAACAATATATTAATTTTATAGGAACTCATTAAAACGTAATTAATTTGAATGAAAATATGAGAAAAGCACCCTTGTTTTTTATAGCAAACCCGGGAACTTTGAAATTCAATTACAAGAGAACCATAGCCGACCGCCAAGTTCTTTTTGCACGTAAATTCTTAAGAAATCGCGGTCCATTGAGGATAATTTTTGCGAATTTCGGGGGTGAGCCCGCTAATATATAGTATTACCAAAATTTTCTTTTGGTATACATATTATTAAAGATTATTCCGCTTGACAGAGAAAAACACGTGCGACTTGGTTGAGTAAATATACGTAAGTGATGGAACTTTATTCGATAACGTCAAAGATGGTACGTGATACAATATCGTGATATATCGATATAAAGCATAATGCTAAGAGATTACAGTGCTGTTTCAATACCCTTCCTCAATGTAAGAACAACTTTTATTCATTTAATATAGAGATAACTTTTTAGTAAGCTCGCAATGCTTTTGTTTTTGCAGATTTTTAGTTAATATGTCTGCAATCATCTGATTAGTTGGAAGATACTGAAGAATGATTTGCCCTTCCTAAACAATATCTCGTACAAAGTGGTACCTGATGTCTATGCTTAGATCTCGAATGGTGTACAGGATTTTTAGCCAATTGCTGAGCACTTAAATTGTCGGTATGCATTGTAGTCGATGTTTTGGAATCCCAGCAGCCGATCTCCAAGATAAGCCGTCTCAATGAAATCGCCTCCTTGCATGCAGACGACAAAGCCATGTACTCCGCCTCCGTGCTGCTGAGTGCCACACTGCGTTGTTTTTCTGACTTCCAAGATATCGGTCCTCCAGCTAGGTAGAAGACATATCCTGTATGCGATTTCCTATCAATTTTATCACCGCCCCAGTCTGCGTCCACATATCCAGATAATGCCTCCTTAGAATTCTTGTAATGCAACTTTAGATCCTTTGTTGATGCCAAATATCGAAGAACATGCTTTACTCCTGTCCAATGCTCAATGTGGGGATCCGTAAATCGCCTTCATTAGCAAAAGCACTCCGTTTGCGTGATCTTTGACCAGAAATCCGCATGGTTGTTTCATATAAACAGTGTCAGTTAAATCGCTATTCAAATAGGCAGTGCATACATCCATTTGATGCAAATATAGTTTTAATTGTGCAGCCAAGGCCAGTATGAAACGGATGCTTTCCATCCTACAGACAGGTGAAAAAGTCTCGAAATAATTAATTCCATACTGCTGTGAGCAACCCTTAGCTACTAAACGTGCTTTGTACCGTTGCACTTGCCCATTGGCATCCCTCTTCACTGTAAAAACCCATTTACATCCAATAGCGCGTGCCAAGTTTGATTAGTCATCAAGGCCTTGTATTCTTTTTGCATCGCTTCTAGCCACAGCTCGGAATCGGAACAACTAATTGCTTCTTGGTAGCTTACCGGAAGAAATATTTCGCCATTAACTGCTGCTCCCAGGACATTGTACTGTTTTCGCCGGCGTCTAGGCTTGCCCGTTCGAATAAGTTTTGGTCTTCCAGGACCCACTCGTCCTACGTGTCTGGCTCCAATGTCTTCAACTTCCGCGCGGTCGTCCTCTAAGTCACCGTCCTTTGCGCTGTCCTCATCCTCTGCGCTGATGAACTTATCATTGCTGCGACCATGTTGTTCTGCATCCTTGCTCTCCCCGTCCGATCGGTCGTACCCGCTTGAACAGAGCTTGACCTCGCCATTAGAGATTAAATCCTTGCTGTCGATTTCATCCTCTACAAGGAGCTCTGGAGTACCGTTGCCTTGTGGTAGGTCAAAAGAAATTGAACCAGCAGTCGGGTCAAATGCTCGCTCGTCGAACAGTACATCCCTCTTCTCGATGACGTGTCCTGTGTTCGGATCATAGAGCCTATATCCTTTGGCTGTTCGAGAATAGCCAACCATTCGGTATTCCTTTCCCTTTTGTTGGAATTTGCTGCGTTGGTGATTGATTCCATTTGCTTTAAGGAATTTATCAAAGGTCGTGTTAACAAATTCCTTTCCATTGTCGCTACGTATGCACTTTAAAAGCTTTCCTGTTTGCCTTTCCACAAGCTCCTTAAATTCCACAAACTTCGAGAAAACTTCGTCTTTGCCTTTTAGAAAGTAAACAAAGATACGCCGGGACTTGTCGTCTATAAACGAAAGAAAGTAACGATTTCCGCCCAGAGATCGTGTACTAAAAGGGCCGCATACATCTGTGTGAACTAGTTCCAGCACTTCACTGGCTCTACTCTCAGCTTTCTGTGGGAATGGTTGAACATGTATTTTGCTTAGCATACATGTCCTACATGATGCATTTGGTGGGATATTACAGCCTTCGATTCCACGAACCATATCCTTTTTGAAACAATCGGTTAAGCTACGAAAATTCAAATGACCATATCGCATGTGCCATAGCAATCCATCGATACTGGATGCAGCAAGGCATTGGCCGGACATTCCCTCGAATATATACAGATTTCCAGTCCTGTTGATTTGTAGTATACACTCTCCGCTCTGAATAATTTTGGCATGCTTTTCGTTAAAATGCACCAGATTGCCTTTCGATACAGTTTGACTTACAGACATAAAATTTGCCTTCATCATTGGCACATACAGAACGTCGCTTAGGACAATGGTGTACCGATCTGTTTTAAGCTTGACCACTCCTTTTCCCTCCGCTTTTAGGAATCCGTCTCCAGCCAATCCAATCAACTCAGAATGCTCCGTCATGCTCGTAAACATCTTATCGTCGCAGCACATATGACTCGTAGCCGTTATCCAAACACCACTTCGAACGACCAAGGCTATCTGAGTCCAGGGCTCCCAACAAGCTGCACTGCTTTTGAACACCTGTTGGGGGTGGCTTCTTCTTTTGAGATCCATCATTCCGACATTCGGCTTTGATGTGCCCTTGTTTTCCGCATTTGTAGCAAATGACACTCTTTTTCTTGTTGAATGACTTCGTAGCAACAAACGCCTGTGCGTGCGTGTCGTTTTCTTGAGAATGAGACCGTCTTTCTCCTTCCTCTTTCACTTTGATTCGCAGCACCTCGAATTCTGGTAAGAAATCGCGCGTCTCAATGGCGACCACAAAATTTTCGTACTCTTTGGGAAGATTAACAGGATTATTGCTCGTAGCTCATCACTCATCTCGATGCCCACCGACGAAAGCTGATCTAGAACTTCGCTGAAAGAGTTCAGGTGGCTGGAAACATTTTGGCCATCCTCCATTTTTAGGCTCAGTAACTGTTTGTAGAGTGATACTTTTCTAACGGGACCACTCGGCTGGTGCGCCTCCTTTAGCTTCGTCCATGCCTCAAATGCCGTCGTACAGGATTTGATGTAACTCAGCTGGGATGTTTTAACACTGAGGGTGATCATTGCCAAAGCTTTACTGTTCTTGCTCGCCCAATTTGAGTCTTCAGCGGCACTCTCCACTTCCATTTCGACTGAGGCCACATCCCAAAGCTCCGCGTGGACCAGTACGCTGCGCATTTGAATACTCCAAGAATCATAATTCTTTTCTTCCAATTTATCAATTTGATAAAGCGCACTCATGCTGAAGCTGTGTTTCACTTTTGTTCTCACGCCACTCCCTTTTTGCACTCGTAATGCAAAAAATTACTTGTATTTCACAATTCCTGGAAATCTTTCTATTGAGCAATACTTGAGTATATATTCGTGCTCTGGGCCCATTACCTATTAAAGATTATTCCGCTTGACAGAGAAAAACACGTGCGACTTGGTTGAGTAAATATGCGTAAGTGATGGAACTTTATTCGATAACGTCAAAGATGGTACGTGATACAATATCGTGATATATCGATATAAAGCATAATACTAAGAGATTACAGTGCTGTTTCAATACATATATATACATATATATATATACTAATGTGTATGTACGAACACAGCACAGTTGCACCCGTAGCATTACATCCTTAAATGTCCAGTCCTTGCGTTGCCAAATGAAAGGGTTCCAATAATTTAAAGAATCTTTATAAGGACGTTATTAACCTACTCGATAACTCGGAATCACTATGGACGGCAGTCCATGTAGTGACGAAGCGCACCAGGAGAGTGTGCGAAGGCGACTACTATATATACACGAAGAAATGAAAATCTACTGTGATGGTCCGATCATAATGAATAATACACCTATCGAAAGGTATTGCGAAAACTAACAGGATTGCATACCAAGACTTTAAGAAAATCAATTGGCTTGGGAGAGAGAGCGGTGAAAGTGAAAAAGTGAAAATTTCGAAATTTGGAGCTGTTGGGGCCGGTGGGGATAAATGACATATCCTGTATGCGATTTCCTATCAGTTTTATCACCGCCCCAGTCTGCGTCCACATATCCAGATAATGCCTCCTTAGAATTCTTGTAATGCAACTTTAGATCCTTTGTTGATGCCAAATATCGAAGAACATGCTTTACTCCTGTCCAATGCTCAATGTGGGGATCCGTAAATCGCCTTCTTTAGCAAATGCACTCCGTTTGCGTGATCTTTGACCAGAAATCCGCATGGTTGTTTCATATAAACAGTGTCAGTTAAATCGCTATTCAAATAGGCAGTGCATACATCCATTTGATGCAAATATAGTTTTAATTGTGCAGCCAAGGCCAGTATGAAACGGATGCTTTCCATCCTACAGACAGGTGAAAAAGTCTCGAAATAATTAATTCCATACTGCTGTGAGCAACCCTTAGCTACTAAACGTGCTTTGTACCGTTGCACTTGCCCATTGGCATCCCTCTTCACTGTAAAAACCCATTTACATCCAATAGCGCGTGCCAAGTTTGATTAGTCATCAAGGCCTTGTATTCTTTTTGCATCGCTTCTAGCCACAGCTCGGAATCGGAACAACTAATTGCTTCTTGGTAGCTTACCGGAAGAAATATTTCGCCATTAACTGCTGCTCCCAGGACATTGTACTGTTTTCGCCGGCGTCTAGGCTTGCCCGTTCGAATAAGTTTTGGTCTTCCAGGACCCACTCGTCCTACGTGTCTGGCTCCAATGTCTTCAACTTCCGCGCGGTCGTCCTCTAAGTCACCGTCCTTTGCGCTGTCCTCATCCTCTGCGCTGATGAACTTAACCAAAAACTTTTAAATGAGAAATTGAAGGCTTTTTACCGTTCCACGCTTCCTGTCTGTCAAAGCGCTTGTTGGCGATCGGTTTCACAGGTATACAGCCGTGTATATAGCCTCTCCCCATAACGATTCGCCAAGTCCAGATTGTGTCAGCAAACAACGCGCCATCTCTACCAATGTACGGTTAGCTCTCTCTGCGACGCCGTTTTGTTGTGGGGTGTACGGTATTGTTAGCTGACGCATGATTCCATTTGCTTTAAGGAATTTATCAAAGGTCGTGTTAACAAATTCCTTTCCATTGTCGCTACGTATGCACTTTAAAAGCTTTCCTGTTTGCCTTTCCACAAGCTCCTTAAATTCCACAAACTTCGAGAAAACTTCGTCTTTGCCTTTTAGAAAGTAAACAAAGATACGCCGGGACTTGTCGTCTATAAACGAAAGAAAGTAACGATTTCCGCCCAGAGATCGTGTACTAAAAGGGCCGCATACATCTGTGTGAACTAGTTCCAGCACTTCACTGGCTCTACTCTCAGCTTTCTGTGGGAATGGTTGAACATGTATTTTGCTTAGCATACATGTCCTACATGATGCATTTGGTGGGATATTACAGCCTTCGATTCCACGAACCATATCCTTTTTGAAACAATCGGTTAAGCTACGAAAATTCAAATGACCATATCGCATGTGCCATAGCAATCCATCGATACTGGATGCAGCAAGGCATTGGCCGGACATTCCCTCGAATATATACAGATTTCCAGTCCTGTTGATTTGTAGTATACACTCTCCGCTCTGAATAATTTTGGCATGCTTTTCGTTAAAATGCACCAGATTGCCTTTCGATACAGTTTGACTTACAGACATAAAATTTGCCTTCATCATTGGCACATACAGAACGTCGCTTAGGACAATGGTGTACCGATCTGTTTTAAGCTTGACCACTCCTTTTCCCTCCGCTTTTAGGAATCCGTCTCCAGCCAATCCAATCAACTCAGAATGCTCCGTCATGCTCGTAAACATCTTATCGTCGCAGCACATATGACTCGTAGCCGTTATCCAAACACCACTTCGAACGACCAAGGCTATCTGAGTCCAGGGCTCCCAACAAGCTGCACGGCTTTTGAACACCTGTTGGGGGTGGCTTCTTCTTTTGAGATCCATCATTCCGACATTCGGCTTTGATGTGCCCTTGTTTTCCGCATTTGTAGCAAATGACACTCTTTTTCTTGTTGAATGACTTCGTAGCAACAAACGCCTGTGCGTGCGTGTCGTTTTCTTGAGAATGAGACCGTCTTTCTCCTTCCTCTTTCACTTTGATTCGCAGCACCTCGAATTCTGGTAAGAAATCGCGCGTCTCAATGGCGACCACAAAATTTTCGTACTCTTTGGGAAGATTAACAGGATTATTGCTCGTAGCTCATCACTCATCTCGATGCCCACCGACGAAAGCTGATCTAGAACTTCGCTGAAAGAGTTCAGGTGGCTGGAAACATTTTGGCCATCCTCCATTTTTAGGCTCAGTAACTGTTTGTAGAGTGATACTTTTCTAACGGGACCACTCGGCTGGTGCGCCTCCTTTAGCTTCGTCCATGCCTCAAATGCCGTCGTACAGGATTTGATGTAACTCACCTGGGATGTTTTAACACTGAGGGTGATCATTGCCAAAGCTTTACTGTTCTTGCTCGCCCAATTTGAGTCTTCAGCGGCACTCTCCACTTCCATTTCGACTGAGGCCACATCCCAAAGCTCCGCGTGGACCAGTACGCTGCGCATTTGAATACTCCAAGAATCATAATTCTTTTCTTCCAATTTATCAATTTGATAAAGCGCACTCATGCTGAAGCTGTGTTTCACTTTTGTTCTCACGCCACTCCCTTTTTGCACTCGTAATGCAAAAAATTACTTGTATTTCACAATTCCTGGAAATCTTTCTATTGAGCAATACTTGAGTATATATTCGTGCTCTGGGCCCATTACCTATTAAAGATTATTCCGCTTGACAGAGAAAAACACGTGCGACTTGGTTGAGTAAATATGCGTAAGTGATGGAACTTTATTCGATAACGTCAAAGATGGTACGTGATACAATATCGTGATATATCGATATAAAGCATAATACTAAGAGATTACAGTGCTGTTTCAATACATATATATACATATATATATATATACTAATGTGTATGTACGAACACAGCACAGTTGCACCCGTAGCATTACATCCTTAAATGTCCAGCCCTTGCGTTGCCAAATGAAAGGGTTCCAATAATTTAAAGAATCTTTATAAGGACGTTATTAACCTACTCGATAACTCGGAATCACTATGGACGGCAGTCCATGTAGTGACGAAGCGCACCAGGAGAGTGTGCGAAGGCGACTACTATATATACACGAAGAAATGAAAATCTACTGTGATGGTCCGATCATAATGAATAATACACCTATCGAAAGGTATTGCGAAAACTAACAGGATTGCATACCAAGACTTTAAGAAAATCAATTGGCTTGGGAGAGAGAGCGGTGAAAGTGAAAAAGTGAAAATTTCGAAATTTGGAGCTGTTGGGGCCGGTGGGGATAAATGACATATCCTGTATGCGATTTCCTATCAGTTTTATCACCGCCCCAGTCTGCGTCCACATATCCAGATAATGCCTCCTTAGAATTCTTGTAATGCAACTTTAGATCCTTTGTTGATGCCAAATATCGAAGAACATGCTTTACTCCTGTCCAATGCTCAATGTGGGGATCCGTAAATCGCCTTCTTTAGCAAATGCACTCCGTTTGCGTGATCTTTGACCAGAAATCCGCATGGTTGTTTCATATAAACAGTGTCAGTTAAATCGCTATTCAAATAGGCAGTGCATACATCCATTTGATGCAAATATAGTTTTAATTGTGCAGCCAAGGCCAGTATGAAACGGATGCTTTCCATCCTACAGACAGGTGAAAAAGTCTCGAAATAATTAATTCCATACTGCTGTGAGCAACCCTTAGCTACTAAACGTGCTTTGTACCGTTGCACTTGCCCATTGGCATCCCTCTTCACTGTAAAAACCCATTTACATCCAATAGCGCGTGCCAAGTTTGATTAGTCATCAAGGCCTTGTATTCTTTTTGCATCGCTTCTAGCCACAGCTCGGAATCGGAACAACTAATTGCTTCTTGGTAGCTTACCGGAAGAAATATTTCGCCATTAACTGCTGCTCCCAGGACATTGTACTGTTTTCGCCGGCGTCTAGGCTTGCCCGTTCGAATAAGTTTTGGTCTTCCAGGACCCACTCGTCCTACGTGTCTGGCTCCAATGTCTTCAACTTCCGCGCGGTCGTCCTCTAAGTCACCGTCCTTTGCGCTGTCCTCATCCTCTGCGCTGATGAACTTAACCAAAAACTTTTAAATGAGAAATTGAAGGCTTTTTACCGTTCCACGCTTCCTGTCTGTCAAAGCGCTTGTTGGCGATCGGTTTCACAGGTATACAGCCGTGTATATAGCCTCTCCCCATAACGATTCGCCAAGTCCAGATTGTGTCAGCAAACAACGCGCCATCTCTACCAATGTACGGTTAGCTCTCTCTGCGACGCCGTTTTGTTGTGGGGTGTACGGTATTGTTAGCTGACGCATGATTCCATTTGCTTTAAGGAATTTATCAAAGGTCGTGTTAACAAATTCCTTTCCATTGTCGCTACGTATGCACTTTAAAAGCTTTCCTGTTTGCCTTTCCACAAGCTCCTTAAATTCCACAAACTTCGAGAAAACTTCGTCTTTGCCTTTTAGAAAGTAAACAAAGATACGCCGGGACTTGTCGTCTATAAACGAAAGAAAGTAACGATTTCCGCCCAGAGATCGTGTACTAAAAGGGCCGCATACATCTGTGTGAACTAGTTCCAGCACTTCACTGGCTCTACTCTCAGCTTTCTGTGGGAATGGTTGAACATGTATTTTGCTTAGCATACATGTCCTACATGATGCATTTGGTGGGATATTACAGCCTTCGATTCCACGAACCATATCCTTTTTGAAACAATCGGTTAAGCTACGAAAATTCAAATGACCATATCGCATGTGCCATAGCAATCCATCGATACTGGATGCAGCAAGGCATTGGCCGGACATTCCCTCGAATATATACAGATTTCCAGTCCTGTTGATTTGTAGTATACACTCTCCGCTCTGAATAATTTTGGCATGCTTTTCGTTAAAATGCACCAGATTGCCTTTCGATACAGTTTGACTTACAGACATAAAATTTGCCTTCATCATTGGCACATACAGAACGTCGCTTAGGACAATGGTGTACCGATCTGTTTTAAGCTTGACCACTCCTTTTCCCTCCGCTTTTAGGAATCCGTCTCCAGCCAATCCAATCAACTCAGAATGCTCCGTCATGCTCGTAAACATCTTATCGTCGCAGCACATATGACTCGTAGCCGTTATCCAAACACCACTTCGAACGACCAAGGCTATCTGAGTCCAGGGCTCCCAACAAGCTGCACTGCTTTTGAACACCTGTTGGGGGTGGCTTCTTCTTTTGAGATCCATCATTCCGACATTCGGCTTTGATGTGCCCTTGTTTTCCGCATTTGTAGCAAATGACACTCTTTTTCTTGTTGAATGACTTCGTAGCAACAAACGCCTGTGCGTGCGTGTCGTTTTCTTGAGAATGAGACCGTCTTTCTCCTTCCTCTTTCACTTTGATTCGCAGCACCTCGAATTCTGGTAAGAAATCGCGCGTCTCAATGGCGACCACAAAATTTTCGTACTCTTTGGGAAGATTAACAGGATTATTGCTCGTAGCTCATCACTCATCTCGATGCCCACCGACGAAAGCTGATCTAGAACTTCGCTGAAAGAGTTTTTAGGCTCAGTAACTGTTTGTAGAGTGATACTTTTCTAACGGGACCACTCGGCTGGTGCGCCTCCTTTAGCTTCGTCCATGCCTCAAATGCCGTCGTACAGGATTTGATGTAACTCAGCTGGGATGTTTTAACACTGAGGGTGATCATTGCCAAAGCTTTACTGTTCTTGCTCGCCCAATTTGAGTCTTCAGCGGCACTCTCCACTTCCATTTCGACTGAGGCCACATCCCAAAGCTCCGCGTGGACCAGTACGCTGCGCATTTGAATACTCCAAGAATCATAATTCTTTTCTTCCAATTTATCAATTTGATAAAGCGCACTCATGCTGAAGCTGTGTTTCACTTTTGTTCTCACGCCACTCCCTTTTTGCACTCGTAATGCAAAAAATTACTTGTATTTCACAATTCCTGGAAATCTTTCTATTGAGCAATACTTGAGTATATATTCGTGCTCTGGGCCCATTACCTATTAAAGATTATTCCGCTTGACAGAGAAAAACACGTGCGACTTGGTTGAGTAAATATGCGTAAGTGATGGAACTTTATTCGATAACGTCAAAGATGGTACGTGATACAATATCGTGATATATCGATATAAAGCATAATACTAAGAGATTACAGTGCTGTTTCAATACATATATATACATATATATATATATACTAATGTGTATGTACGAACACAGCACAGTTGCACCCGTAGCATTACATCCTTAAATGTCCAGTCCTTGCGTTGCCAAATGAAAGGGTTCCAATAATTTAAAGAATCTTTATAAGGACGTTATTAACCTACTCGATAACTCGGAATCACTATGGACGGCAGTCCATGTAGTGACGAAGCGCACCAGGAGAGTGTGCGAAGGCGACTACTATATATACACGAAGAAATGAAAATCTACTGTGATGGTCCGATCATAATGAATAATACACCTATCGAAAGGTATTGCGAAAACTAACAGGATTGCATACCAAGACTTTAAGAAAATCAATTGGCTTGGGAGAGAGAGCGGTGAAAGTGAAAAAGTGAAAATTTCGAAATTTGGAGCTGTTGGGGCCGGTGGGGATAAATGCCCCCTCGCAATGTTTTAGTTGTATTCCCTTTGAAAATACCCGTCGAATGAGGGGTCATTTGTCAAAATCCGACTCTCCGTTCAAAAGTTATAGCCAAAATAAGATTTTCTTCTTCTTCCTAAAATGAAAATTTAATTCTGTTTGTCAGTTTGTCCACTTGTCCACTTGTCCACTTGTCCAAAATATGTTTTTTAAGTTCTGAAAATTTGATATGACGTTCATCACATCGATATAAAAAACTTTTGTTCTACCACTTTTGGAAAAACCCGCTAGTTTAGCGGGAAAACAGCTATAAATAGCTAAAATTCGGAAAGCCGTAACTTCTATACTACTAAAGCTACATCTCGTTTGAAAGGTATTTTTAAATGCTATAAACGCCTTCTATATGCAATTTTCGTAAATGTAATAGTTAAAAAGATATGAACAAAAGAAAATTTGTTTAAACTTTTTTTTTTATCTTTTTTTTAATTTTCTCAAAAACGGCTCTAACGATTTTCCTTACAACTTTAAACTGTATAGCCCTTGAGATTCCTTAAATTTTGGTATATAACACATTACTGTAAAAATACACGTTTAAAAGTTATTTTTATACGAAAATAGCCATTTTTGCCAGCTCGAACAACTAACGCTCCCTGAGTATTGAATTTTGTGGGAAGGTATCCGAACTGTATTTTAGGGTCATGGAATCAGTAAATTTGCACTTAAGAGTTCCATATAGGAATCTTTTGTTCTACGACTTTTGGAAAAAGCCGCTACTTTAGCGGGAAAAAGCTAAAAATAGCTAAATTTCGTTAGTTTGTAAGTTCTACACTACTAAAGGTACAGACATGTGCTATACCTCGTTTAAAAGGTAATTTGAAATACTTCAACGCCTTTTTAACTTAATTTGTTAAAATACAATAGTTTAAAAATTATGATTGACCAATTTAAATTTAAATGTATATATTAGCTCCTATGAGAGCAAATGTAAGCAAACAAAAACTTCTGATATCAAATAAAAACACCTCTTAACGAGGTAAAAAACTAGTGACGACAGCACAAGTCTGTAGCTTTAGGAGTATAGAAGTTACGGCTTTCCGAATTTTAGCTATTTATAGCTGTTCTCCCGCTAAACTAGCGAGTTTATCCAAAAGTGGTACAACAAAAGTTTTTTATATCGATGTGATGAACGTCATATCAAATTTTCAAAACTTAAAAAACATGTTTTGGACAAACTGACAAACAGAATTAAATTTTCATTTTGGGAAGAAGAAGAAAATCTTATTTTGGCTATAACTTTTGAACGGAGCGTCGGATTTTGACATATGACCCTTCATTTGACGGGTATTTTCAAAAGGAATACAACTAAATCATTGCGAGGGGACATTTATCCCCACCGGCCCCAACAGCTCCAAATTTCGAAATTTTCACTTTTTCACTTTCACTGCTCTTTCTCCCAAGCCAATTGATTTTCTTAAAGTCTTGGTATGCAATCCTGTTAGATTTCACAATACCTTTCGATTGGTGTATCATTCATTATGATCGGACCATCACAGTAGATTTTCATTTCTTCGTGTATATATAGTAGTCGCCTTCGCACACTCTCCTGGTGCGCTTCGTCACTACATGGACTGCCGTCCATAGTGATACCAGGGATTCCAGATATATTAAAAATGTTGTTTTTAAATTGTCATAAATCAAAACGCCTACTTCCTACAAAGTTACAATGTTTTTTCTAATTTTTGTTTGATTATTCCTATGGTAGCCCTAATACATAGTGGTCCGATCCGATTCGCTCCGACATATGTACCACCTGCAATAGAAAGCAGACTTTTGGAAAAATTCATCGCAATAGCTTTAAAACTGAGACACTAGTTCGCATAGAAACCGACAGACGGACATGGGTAGATGGATTCGGCTATTGGTGCTGATCAACGGAATCGTCTTCTTCACTGCGTTGCAAGCTTCTGACTGAAATTATAATACCCTTTAAAAGGGTATAAATAACATTTATTGTACCTTTGTAGGAAGTAGATTTTTTGATTTTTGACAACTTAAACACAACTTTTTAAATAGGATCGGCACTGCGCCGATCGATATTTTATCTGCAAGGGATTATAAGCTTCGGCGGGCTGAAGGTACATAGCTTCCTTTCTTGTTGTGATTCAGCAACATTTATGTATTTATATTCATATATATATCTTCTTCGTTTATATGCATATTCGTATATATGTATATCTTTTGCGTTTATATATAAAATTGTTCAGCCATTTTTGATTTTGATGTATCCCTGATAGCTGTGAGCAGTGTTGAAGTTCCGGGGGCAGGAAAAATATTTTTTTTTATTCCGCGCGCACTGTTTGATATATTTTTACTTTTACGGCATTGAAATGTATCATGAGCGTTCAGCAGAACAAACTTCATCGCTGATTACTGATCCATCAGTGATCATGTTGTTCTGCTGAACTCGGCCAATGTTTCCAAAATTTATAAAAACATCGATGCATTGATCTTTCTCCACCTCTAGTACTAACTAAAAATAGCTAAAAACATTTTTCATGATTGCGTTGAAATTGTATTTACTTTTGCGTTGTAATCCACTTAAGTCCCGTGTACCATCTCTCTTCGTAACACCGTGTCAAAATAATGATTATATTTTATTTATTAGGAAGAACATCGGTATGTTCATATTTTGATATATTTTTGACATCATTAGTTTTAGGCAGAACTTTTAGCAATTAAATAAAAAATGTAAACAAGATCCAATGGCGACTAACTAAAGAGTTAAATCACAATTTTACAATATAAGATAATAAGGCTGAGCATTCCTCAAACTGTTGAATTGCTCAATTGATGAAAATTCAACAGAAAAATTGGGGGAATGACCCATAATGGTTATTTTTGATTTTTTAAACAGCTTTTACTTCTTAAGAAAGTTTCACAAAACCTCAAACATGTTAAATTGTTTTTTTCTGTCTACAATTTTTATCGAGGTAAGAAGAACTACTAATAATATATTATTATACACATAATAATATTAAAATGTTGTATTAAATGTTGCATGACTTTTAGTAAAATAAGGTGAAAACGATTCAACAAAATTTGTAATAGTTTAGGAGTAGTTGAATTGCTGAAATTTTTGAAAGTTGGCTTTCTTTGGAACAGCTGATAAACAGCAATTCAACAGTTTAGGGAATACCCAAAATATACTTCTGATGAATATTTATTTATTTACGTACATATTGCACAACATATTTTGGGACATTCAAACAAAAGTTTATGTTTTTGCTTGCCAAATAGCTTAAATTATCGATCAAACGTAAAAACCTGTTATCGATTGCTTTTCTGCATACAACAAACTGAAAATAATTAAATATTAAACATTAATAATGAGTTTGTGTACGTTTTTTCAATTGGCACTGTCAAGAAAACATTTAGTGTCTTAGGCAGCCCACCCACATCTGTATTCGTCGGTGGTGGTAGTGGTTGCGTTTACATTCCATAGAATTTTTGTTCGACAAAGACATAAATAATGTTCATTAAACAAATTTGAATGACGACCATCCCCTCAGCGGATGGCGGATGGATTTCTGAGGAGAGAGGCTTTAGGGCTAGAACATGTCTTACATGCGAGTGCTTTCTATGCCACATCCTAAAGCGTTGCTAAAAATTTGTCCATGCAAAGCGTTGGCACTGCCGCTCCGAATTCCTTTGTTGCAATTGTTGTTATCTACTCTTAATCAGCTGTTGGATGTGGTCTTGAGCAACTCATCGTCATCTAGTTGGGCGAGAGCAACAGGAGACCCCACATCGATGGTAGTCACTCTATTTCCGCCGTCCGCCGCTGAGGGAAGCTTGATGAACTCACTGTCCGTTTGCACTGGCATTATAATGCAGATGAAGCATTGGCCTGTCTGAGAGTCCCGCGGATGCAATGTTACCGGATTGAACTTATCGCTTTGACCCTCGGTATATTTTTGCAGTTGCTGAAAAATTTCCGGATAGTGCTTGCGCAGTATGACACCGCGCCTTGAAAGGATGTGAAGAATGTTGGAAAGAATCAGCTCTCGCTTGCTGTATATGGAGCGCTGCCCGGTGTTGAAGGTAAGGATGATAATTTCGGTACGCTCCGGCACGGCGACCACTGAGAGCGAATGCTGAAGCGCTGCCTGCTGGTGCTCTAACTCGGCCAAAACGGTTTTACAGAGCTTCAGTTTCGCACAACGACTGACCAGTTGGCGTTCCCAGCGAACCGGCGCCTGTCCCATGCCCGGCGCCTCGGACACCACGCAAATGGCCACGTAAATGAGCATCTTGGTCTCCGCCTTGTACTCTGTGGTGAGCTTAAGAAGCTCTGAGTAAAGCTCCAGGCCCATCTCGGCGGGCATAAGATCCGGCCAGCGCACGTACGAAGCCTCGCCCATGCACTGGAAGCCATTCTTGATGAAGTTTTCTGCCGCCTCAGGACTGCGAAATAGAACACGCACGACGCCTCGTCCCTGTGAGAGGCTTCCCTTACGCGCCAGCAAGCTAAGGTGGCGCTGTGAGTCGAGGTCGTCCTTGCAGGTGGCTAGCACCTGGCGACACAGATTAGAGGCGCGCGAGTGCAGGCATGCCTTTCGATGCCTTTCCCAGTGGGATCGTCGACACTCACGCGAACAATATAAGTAAGAACAATTATGGCATGACTTGTAAAGCTTTTTTGCATCGCCTGGTGAAGAACTTTGGTCGCACTTCGGGTTCCTACAGCGAATTTTATGTGCCGATCCTACTTCTTCTCGCGGCTCCTCTATGAGTTGTCCTATTCTCATGTCCTGCTGTATATTTGTCGATTTGTCGCCTAGCGAAACCCGCCGGCTTTCCCTAAAGGCATTTGGCTGTGAACTTGCTCCTACTTCAACTGTCTGCGAATTTATGTCGTTTTTCTGTGGAGGGGCATCGCCTTCGCTGCGACGTCGGAGCCGCTGCTGTTCATCCGCCGATAGTACATCCAACTGCTGCCGACTATCTGCGACTGTTCCTGTGGAAAAGAAATCATGCTGATTAGTTGTCTAAGTTATGGGTGGGTTTTTATTAAACAGAGCTACCAATTTAGAAAAAATATGAGAGAACGCTATAGTCGAGTGCCTAGACTATCAAATATCCGTTATTCAAAAGCGGCAAAAACTTTTAATGCTCATGCGTTTTTAAAAAATTTTGCTATTAGAAAAATTGCTGAATCGGTATTAGGTGTCGGACATTTAGGACACCTTATAACCTTATGTCTATTTACATCTTTTTAGTTGGTTTATTTTATTATTTTAAATTTTACGTTTTATATGAATGAATTAATTAGAATTTTGAGTTTAATAGATTTGAATGAATTTGAATTTTGAGTTTAATAGAATCGATTGAATGAATGGCATGAATTCCGAAATTGTTCAAACGACATTTTCTTTTGAAGAAGAAAGCCCCAAAATTTTGTGATTAAGTCTGACTGAACTTTATTTACTAAGCAGTTAACATTGATTTGTTTAAATTTTTCACTTCTTGTTCTCAAAAGAAGATATGGAGATAGAATGCATTCGAGAAGGTATATTCGTAATCGATCGTTTCTCCAGCTTCTGGAACGTAGGCCTGTAATGGGTCATTGTTTTCGTTTCTCGCTCTCCCTTTCCATCGAGACTTCGGGAATCGTTCGGGTCGCACTTTTTTTTTCTGTTGCACGATTCTATGATTCCTTACTGACGCACACATTCGAGTGCCTATGCTGTTTTTCTCAACTTTGGGTTTCCACGAAATGTTGCTTGTGTAATTTTTGTCTATTATTTTTGATGCGCATTTTTCTTGCCACGCATCACTTGAGTTTTGGAACTTGGCAGAATCGGAGTAAGTAAGTACAACTAAACATTCTCAATTAATTGACAACTAATTTCCCACTTGTTCTTAAATACAAATGCTGTAAAAGGAGGTGGACTAAGTAGTCGATTCTACATTACATTGATGATGTCTAAAGACGAGATGTCTAAATAAAACAAATAATAAAATTGTAATTTTTAGTTGAAATCCACTATCTTTTATTTGGCTTCAAATAAAACCCTATTACGTGGTATACCAGTTCGTAAAGCATTTGAATAACAACCCTATATACAGGGTAAACCAGTCATTAAAACGGGTGCATTACAAACCTATAAACCAGGTATCATATTCAGTAATGCACTTGCATTACAGACTCATATACTTGGTATGCCACTCAGTAAAGCGAATAGGTTACCATCCTCTATGCAACAGTACATAGGACGGTAATGCAGCACGAAGTGTGCTCGGCTATCGCCTACTTTCTCGATTCGAAGTATGCGTTTTTGATGGTATAGTAGCGGAAAACGCGGCCAACCTTATGAAGTCGTTAACAGTGTTGTGGTATGAAACCGAATGCATTCCGGCTTCGAAGTAATGCGGTCGGAATCGTTTCTCGACGGCAAATTTCCGCCACTGGGTTGATGCTTGCAAATTTTAATTTAAAAGAAAAATGTGGGGAACAATTTTAATAAAAATAGGGCAAAGAAATATCAGTGGTGTATCCAAGTTTGGGTGTAACAAACAATAAGGAAATAATAAGAAATTATATGATTTTGTCAATAACACTAGTTTACAGCAAAAAAAGATAATCATTGAGACCAATTTTTATACCCGTTACTCGTAGAGTAAAAGGGTATATTAGATTCGTGCAAAAGTATGTAACAGCTAGAAGGAAGCGTTTCCGACCCCATAAAGTATATATATTCTTGATCAGGGGCACTAGCCGAGTCAATCTAGCCATGTCCGTCTGTCCGTCTCTCCGTCTGTCCGTCTGTATGAACGCTGAGATCTCAGAAACTACAAAAGCTAGAAGGTTGAGATTTCCCACACATATTCTTTGGCTTTCTACGCAGCGCAAGTTTATTTTAGCCGAGCGCCACGCCCCCACTTACGCCCACAATCGCCAACTAACGATTTTAAAATGGGTCCAGCGCCCACATCTTTAAAGATTTCCGAGAAGTATAAATGCAATTTTGTTGTGTATATTTATACTTATCGAAATGTAGAAGACATTTTTCAAATCGGACCATTCATTAAAAAGTTATACGCAATCAAAATGTATATATCTATCTCCCTCGCACTATCCAGTACAGCGTTCGCACTCCCTTTAGCTGAGTGACGGGTATTAGATAGTCGGGACACCAACCCGACTATAGCGTTCTCTCTTGTTTTTGATTAGTTTTGAGTTGCTGATCACGCTGAACAAATAAAAAAAAACTTCCAAAGAACCGTTCTGACTACATTCGCAAAAATCCAGATTTTCGACACTTCTTTTATAAAACCTAACAGATCTCAAAAACCATTAGACCAATAAACTTGTAACTTACACTACTTAAAAGGCAATAGAGGCACCTTTCCGAAAAGCTATTACTCGTTTTGATGGGGTCGCAATTAATGGAGGTACAACCGGTGACAGTTCTAAAAATGTTTTATTTCTGTAGTTTTTTTGTTATAGCTAGTTTTCATTTACTTAAAAAAAAAAAAATAAAAATGTATAAATTATTATGAGCTTTCAGATTGTTGTTGTTAACAAGTTAAGGCCATTTATTTGCAAATGGAGTTCAAATTCTAGGAGATATGCATCCAGGTTGCCTGCTCTTGATAGTTTGGTTTTTGACATATGTATAAACCAAATAAGAGTATTTATTGTACATTAAGGAGTATACTTTATACTTTATACGAAGGGGAAATAGTAGGGAACATATAGTAGTATTTTAATGTGTGTGTCTTTCTTAACCCGGTGTTTAGTTCGGTGAGGCACGCGAGTATCTCCTTATTTTTAGTAAAAGGCATCACGAGTCATAGGCAAGACCATCACACCCATAGCCGAGAGAATTTTTCGCGTGCGCCGATGGCTCGGGACAACAGCTAGCCTGGATGTATGAATATCAACGTAGCAAATGTTACAGTAATAAGTCATAAATTAATAAATAATAATATGAAGATTAAATGTATTTGAAATACTTCTACTACTACTCCTATTCGGTTCATATGTCAAAAACAAAACTAACAAAAGCAGCCTACCTTGAACAGTGTTGGGAAAGGTACTGTGTTTTTTTACCTAGGTAAGGTAAAAGCCTATTTTCGTTTACTAGTCCTTTAACAATTTTTAATAATTAAAAGTTAACTTTTAAGTGTTTGACAATTTCTGAATGACAAAAAGTAAAAAGTCCTTTTTAATCGTTTTAAAACTTACAATTATTTTATTTAATAAACATTTAATAAACAAATATTTTAAAATTTTCTTATTTATTTGTATTTTGTATTATGTAATTTATTTAACATTTTTAAATAATAATAATAATTTAATAAAAATAAAAAATTTTAAAATTAAATCCATTTAATAAACAAATATTTTAAAATTTTCTTATTTATTTGTATTTTGTATTATGTAATTTATTTAACATTTTTAAATAATAATAATAATTTAATAAAAATAAAAAATTTTAAAATTTAATAAATTTAAAAAAAAAAATTTTTTTTAAATCTTATATTTTTAAATTTTTTAAAAAATTAAAAACTTATTTTTTTAACATTTTTTATTTTAAAGAAGAGGTTTTAGAGGAATTAATGCAAAAGACACGAAGTAAATCGGATTACTACAACCGGAGATTCAGATTTTCAATGATTTTCAATTAGTGTTTACTAATTTTCCGAAAAGTACACGTAAAAAAAGTTTCAGTCAAATTAAAAATGTGACCCAAGAAAAGGTGTTCGGTTTGTAAAAAAAACCCCCATATGGGCGGTTCTTTTACAAACCGAACACCTTTTATTGGCTCACATTTTTGATTTGCCTGAAACTTTTTTTACACGTACTATTCGGAAAATAAGTAAACACGTGTATCAGGATTTGACCGAAAAAAAATTATTTTCCTAGTTAGAATTTTTTTAAGTGTGCCAAAAATTGTCAAATTTGAAAAAGTACCCTCTCATTGAAAATCTGTATCTCCGGTTATATGAATCCAATTGACTTCATGTCTTTTGCATTAATTCTTCTGAAACCTCTCCTTTCAAAATAAAATTACTTAAAAAAATTTTTTTTTAATTTCTTAAAAATAAAAACAAAATAAGATTTAAAAAAATTTTTTAACTATTGCCCCCACAAAAAAAAAAATTTTTTTTTATTTTAATACTTGCGTCATATTGTTAGTTACAATCGGTTTTTGTAAAAAGTTGGAGCCACTTTTAGTTTTTAAAATATCGAATTTGTTTTAGCAAGGCCTCGGCTTTTTTCTATGAAAAAACGTCGCAGCAAGTAGATCTACTCTCTCACTCTTATCGGATCCTAATGGAATTTATGTTTTCGCATTGTTTACTAGTCCTTTAACAATTGTTAATGATTAAAAGTTAAGTTTTAAGTTTTTTGACAATTTCTGAATGACAAAAAGTAAAAAGTCATTTTTTAATCAATTAAAAACTTACAACTATTTATTTAACCGTCTATTTAATAAACAATAATTTTAAATTTATTTTATTTATTATTTTTTTATATTATGTAATTTATTAAACATTTTTAAATATTTTTTTTAAGTTTTTAAAAAAATTTATTTAATAAAAATAAAAAATTATAAAATTTAATTAATTTTTTTTTTTTATTTAAAAATAAATATTTTAAAATGTTTAATAAATTACATAATATAAAAAAATAATAAATAAAATAAATTTTAAATTATTGTTTATTAAATAGATGGTTAAATAAATAGTTGTAAGTTTTTAATTGATTAAAAAATGACTTTTTACTTTTTGTCATTCAGAATTGTCAAAAAACTTAAAACTTAACTTTTAATCATTAACAATTGTTAAAGGACTAGTAAACAATGAGAAAACATAAATTCCATTAGGATCCGATAAGAGTGAGAGAGTAGATCTACTTGCTGCGACGTTTTTTCATAGAAAAAAGCCGAGGCCTTGCTAAAACAAATTCGATATTTTAAAAACTAAAAGTGGCTCCAACTTTTTACAAAAACCGATTGTAACTAACAATATGACGCAAGTATTAAAATAAAAAAAAAATTTTTTTTTTGTGGGGGCAATAGTTAAAAAATTTTTTTAAATCTTATTTTGTTTTTATTTTTAAGAAATTAAAAAAAAAATTTTTTTAAGTAATTTTATTTTGAAAGGAGAGGTTTCAGAGGAATTAATGCAAAAGACATGAAGTCAA
The DNA here is from genome assembly GCF_030179915.1 of Drosophila takahashii. Lineage (NCBI taxonomy): Eukaryota > Metazoa > Arthropoda > Insecta > Diptera > Drosophilidae > Drosophila > Drosophila takahashii. The sequence goes on along the minus strand of NC_091678.1, from coordinate 31,232,228 downwards.
TTGGATTCATATAACCGGAGATACAGATTTTCAATGAGAGGGTACTTTTTCAAATTTGACAATTTTTGGCACACTTAAAAAAATTCTAACTAGGAAAATATTTTTTTTCGGTCAAATCCTGATACACGTGTTTACTTATTTTCCGAATAGTACGTGTAAAAAAAGTTTCAGGCAAATCAAAAATGTGAAATTTTTTTTTTGGCCAAATCTGTTCGGTTTGTAAAAGAACGGCCCATATATGGTAAATAACTTAATTATTAGCACTAGGTGCGTTACAAGGGAAAGGTACTGTGTTTTTTTACCTAGGTAAGGTAAAAGGTATTGGGCAAAAATAAATACCTAGGTAAGGTAAAGGTACTTCAATTTCCCAGTACCTAGGTAAAGGTATAAGGTAAATATATTGTTTTTTTTTTTATTTTTTATAATTTTTTTGTTTTGTTCAATGTAATTATTTAAACTTAAAATAAGACTAGTTTTCAGTTTTTAGCCGTCTTAATCAAACAATATCTTTTCATTTCATTTAAATTTAAATGTTTTAATTTTGTGCATATATTTTTAAAACACGCGGCATGAATAATTGTATGCACGTATCACTTCATTAATGTATTTATGAAACCCTCATGTACATATTTGGCGCGCAAAAATTCCGTGTGTAGAAACATTGACTATGTATATGTATATGCCGTTTGTTTACGTACATACGGCATTTTTGCGCGCCAAATACACTTTGGTTTCATAAATAAATTGATGTAGTGATGGGAACATACCCAGCGGGAACATTCCTCTGGAAAATAACATATTTTCATCAGGTTTCTCCATACAAGCGGAAGGGACAAATCCTCATTTACCCCTTACATTTCTTCCGTCTGGTTTCAAAATACACGGGGGTGACACAAAAAGTAAGGGGTAAATGAGGGTTCGATGTGGTTTTCCAAGGGAATTTCCATTTTCCCTACACCGTCGCCTGCTAGAAGATACAGGATTTCCAACACTTTCTGCTAAAAGGAGCAGGATTTTCAACACACAAAGAACCACCTTCTCACTTTCCCGGTGGGTACATACGTGCACAAAATGATATAAAATAAAACTGCGATTAGTTTTAACTTCACAAAACAAACAATAGAACGGCTGAATTCCAATGACTTTTAATGCTCCGTTCCGACTATTACAATTTCGAAACGAAACGATACAATGAAACAATACTACAGTGTCGCAGTCAGACTTGGGTATTTTAAATCATAGCAATGTTTAATACCTATGTAAGTACCTTCATAATTCCAAAGGTATATAAAAATCTGCAGCTAGGTAAGGTAAAAGGTACTCAATTATTTTTATACCTAGGTAAGGTAAAAGGTACCACTAAATTGTACCTAGGTACATACCTAGGTAAAAGTATCTAGGTATGTCCCAGCACTGACCTTGACTAGCATTTTTCAGGAATGGGTTGTTTCACAAAAAAATGCATACCTCCTAGAATTTGCACTCCATTTGCAAATATATGGCCTTAACTTGTTAACAACAAAAGGGCTTTTATATCTGAAAGCTCATAATAATTTATTCATTTTTATTTGTATTTTTTTAAGTAAATGAAAACTAGATATAACAAAAAACCACCAGAAATGAAACATTTTTTGAACTTTCACATATTGTACCTCCATTAATTGCGACCCCATCAAAACGAATAATAGCTTTTCCGAAAGGCGCATTAATTGCCTTTTAAATAGTGTAAGTTACAAGTTTATTGGTCTAATGGCTTTTAAGATCTGTTAGATTTTATAAAAGAAGTGCCGAAAATAATTTTTTCAGCGTGATCAGCAACTCAAAACTAATAAAAAAAATTAGTCTCTGCGTTTCTCTCGAAAACAAATTTTAAGTTGTAAACTAGGTAATGTCGTCATACTAGTCATACTTTCTTATGTTTTTATTGGTTTGATGTTTTCCCAAAAAGCGTTTTTTCGACTTGAGTTTATAGTATAAACTTTATACATTGTCATATAATATCTGTTTCTGGTCTTAATTTGAAATAATGCCATCTTTGTTTAAGTTATTTTCTACAAACTACATTTTTCATTATTGGAAGTGTGTTTCTTGTTGATATACCCTTGTAGAGGGTATTATAATTTCAGTCAGATGTTTGCAACGCAGTGAAGGAAACGTTTCCGACCACATAAAGTATATATATTCTTGATCAGCACCAATAGCCGAGTCTATCTAGCCATGTCCGTCTGTCCGTCTGTCCGTCCGTCTGTCCGTCTGTCTGTTTCTACGCAAACTAGTCTCTCAGTTTTTGAGCTATCGCGATGAAACTTTCCCGAAAGTCTTCTTTCTATTGCAGGTAGTACATATGTCGGAGCGAGCCGGATCAGACCACTATATCTTAAAGATCCCATAGAAAAATTCAAACAAATTCATTGTAACTTTGTAGGAAGTAGGCGTTTTGATTCTTGACCACTTAAAAATATAACAAAATTGGAATTCCTGGAACTGCACCGAGAAAGCATTACTTTATCTACAAGGGTATATAAGCTTCGGCTGGCCGAAGGTAGCTTCTTTTCTTGTTTTTCTATTGAAACATAGGCAGTGTTTTAAAATGTATATACCAGAGCATGTACAAAACAGGTGACTATTTCTCAGGGATCGTAAATAAGAGTTAACCTATTCAAAAAATTGACATATAACCAATTGGGTCTGAATCGTGTGTTAGAGGAGGTGTGCACTAAGAAAAGATTTTTTAAAATTCGGCTCCTAGGGACTCCCAGGACTCTCGAAAAATGCGATATTGCGGGATTAAAACATGAATCATTCCCACAGTTTTCTACCAAACAAGTTGATATTTATACCCTTGCAGAGGGTATTATGATTTCAGTCAGAAGTTTGCAACGCAGTGAAGGAGACGTTTCCGACCCCATAAAGTATATATATTCTTGATCAGCATCACAAGACGAGTCGATCTAGCCATGTCCGTCTGTCCGTCTGTCCGTCCGTCTGTCCGTCTGTCTGTCTGTCCGTCTGTCCGTCTGTCCGTCTGTCCGTCTGTCTGTTTCTACGCAAACTAGTCTCTCAGTTTTTGAGCTATCGGGACGAAACTTTCGCAAAAGTCTTCTTTCTATTGCAGGTAGTATATATGTCGGAGCCGACCGGATCGGACAACTATATCTTATAGCTCCCATAGGAAGGATCGGAAGAAAAAAACTTTAAAAAATTCTAGCTTCGGTGTTTTTTGAAATATTACCTTCTACTTTTGGGGATGTTATTTTTTAAATATTTCTGAATTTCGAATTAATTATTTAAAAAATCGGACTACTATATCATATAGCTGCCATAGGAACGATCGGAAAATTAATGGAAAAGTAATAGGAAATAAATTCTAGCTTCTTTGATTTTTATTGTATTATCTTCTACTCTAGGATATGACTCTTTTTAAATATTTCCGAATTTCAATTTTAATTTGATCAAAATCGGACGACTATATCATATAGCTGCCATAGGAACGATCGGAAAATTAATGAGAAATATTAGAAAATTAACATTTTTGCGATTTGTTAATTAATAGGAATGATCTGCAAGGGTATATAAGCTTCGGCTGGCCGAAGCTAGCTTCCTTTCTTGTTTTATTTTAAGCTTTTTTTGTGGAAATCTTTGAATATTTTATGGGATACATACACATTTCGATTTAGAATTGCATCCATTAAGTGTTTTATCCTAATTTAATGATCACATACTTATGTACATGCCAATTTGTCGATGTGTTTGAGTGTCATTGCGTTTCTTACATTTAAATATGAAAACCAATCAAAAAATTTTTTAAAATCAAAACAAAAACTCCTTATGCATTTTACGGGCTAGCTTTACACTTTAACTAAGGGCCGTTTTCTCGTCCGTACTTTAGTTTGCCTGCCGGGACAACGGAGCGATAAACAAAAAATGGTTTACTCGTCCTCATGCTAGCGCAGGTAGCGACAAATTTTGTCTCAGTACTTGTGCGGTTGGATTGTGCGCAAGTGTTGCCACACACAAAAAAATTTGCTTGGTAAAATTGACCAACAAAGATAGTTACGTAACTATTAAAATAGTTACGTGTATTTTGTTTTTGCTTTGGGTTTGTGTCTTTGCTAATTGTGTGTATTTTGTTGTTGTGAAATGACAATTTGGTATGGTATTTTTCGATGGTCTTTCGATTAATTTGTGACAGTTAGTTAAATCTTCTGTTGTGGGCCTGCCACCTAGTCTCAAAGTAGTGCGCCTTTTATTTGGAGTTTTAAATGACGGACGAGAAAACGAAAACCGATTTGCCACCGGGATAAATTTATCCTTCCATTAGCTAAATTTTACTTTGCAGGACGGACGAGAAAACTGCCCTAAGAATTGCATTTATTAAATTATACGTTCTGGTATTCAAATAGTAAAATTTCGATCAGGTGTTTCTAAACCGGAAAAAAAACATTGGCCGCCTCTCTTTTGCTTCAAATGACTCTCTCTCTGCTCTCTCGGTCTGCTTCTGCTCACGTTGTTTTTGTGAGAGCTGTGTTCGGAATTCGTTCGTGAGCAAGCATACAAAAAACAAAACAACGTGCTGCCAAAAAGGCCTCCAGCAACCCCCGCAATCTTAAAAAAAAAAATCATATAAAATCAACCGTGGGTCCAAAAAACAAAAAAAAATGTCTTTCTGATTGTATGGCATAGCTCTGTCGCACAGTGGGAGCAGCCAAAAGTTATTTTTCCCAGAAACTTTAGACAATTCTTAATCCACTTTTAAAAACAAACAAATTTTTTTGGGACAAAAAAATTTTTTTTTATTTTTTGAAAAAAGTGCCAAAAAGTAAGTGTATTTTTTCATATTTCTGTTTTTTGGTGGAAAAAAACTTATATTATTCTATCGTATTCTATCCAACCAGAACATACATCATTCGCATGCATTCATTCTGATTCAGAATCTAAAATAAAATCTTGCCCATATTTTGCCCAAAGACCTTCTATTTAGAAACGAGTGAATAAGCCGTGCGGCATTTTTCGAGGTTTGGTTGAAAAACATAAAAACCACTCCGCGAAACGCTCTTGTAAAGCACGCAGTGATGGTGATTGGCAATGACATTGATCACTCCAAATTGAAATTACACTGTCTTTTGAGTTTCAAAACCGATTTGAGAAATCTAGGAGAGATAAAGCCAGGTTTTTTGCTCATAATGCAAGTGGCCTTCAGGTCACATTAAATGGCGAAGACTGTCGCATTGATGTCATTGCTTCCACCTCAAGTACAAGAGGGAGGTCACAAAAAGTCTTTTCTGAGTGTTTTCCTAAAACACAAAAAAGGAAAAGCCAAGAATTGTTGCCTACGATAGATGAGGATCAATTGCTATCAGCTGCAGAGCAGGCTTTGCAGGCAGAAGGAAAACGGGATTCAGCTAAATTAATTAATGAATTACCAAATGCTCCTCCGTCCACGGGGACTATAATTAAGAAAGCTAAATTATCTTCTAATAGCACTGCAAAACACCTTTCAGCAGATCAAGCACTTGCCCTTCTGAGAAATAGAAGTACAATACCACAAAAATAGTCTGTCCAAAATTATATCCATGTTATGATCTCGTTAAGGAGCCAAAAATGTTATGCTATCCTACTGGTATAAAAGTAAGAGAATCCTATGCTGAAATAAGTTTACAATCCCTTATTGATCATACCGTAAACCGCTGATAAGTGCTCAAGAAGACATTTTTGAGTCACTGTCTGCACTAGACGATGTACACATGAAGTTTGAATTGTTACCATTTAATAAAAAAAAATCTTAAAAATATAGACCAAAGTTTTTTTGCTTTTTTTATCAATTATATTTAATATAAAACCTTATTTGCAGCTGCTCAGTTTATAATATCGAAGCTACAGCTAAAAACATGAGCATATAACCAAAATTCAACATTTTTCAAAAAAAAAAAAAAAAAATGGTCACCAAAAATTAAAAAAAAAATTTTTTAATTTGGCGAAAATTATAACAAAAAATAAGAAAATAGTTAAAAATGTCGAACATTTTTTTAATATTTTTTTTGGGGTTTTTATCTTTAAAAAAAACAGTTTTTTTCAATTTTTAACGCCCCCAAAAGTGCCACGCCCATTTTTTTATGTCCAACTTACTAGAATATTCACTCAAAATTTGAAGCCGATATCTTTAAAAATACGACTCCTACTGATTTAAGTCCCCCTAGATTGGCCAAATCTTACACTGTGTGTCGTTGCGGAAAAAAAATGTAGTACCCCCAACCGGAAGTCGGTTGGGGCTCATCTTCTGGGCTTTTAACGATTTCCACAAAAAATATCAACTTGTTTGGTAGAAAACTGTGGGAATGGTTAATGTTTTAATCCCGCAATATCGCATTTTTCGAGAGTCCTGCGAGTCCTTAGGAGCCGAATTTTAAAAAATCCTTTCTTAGTGCACACCTCCTCTAACACACGATTCAGACCCAATTTTTTCCAGAATTTTAGGTCTTATGGTTTGGGCTGGGGGAACATGACGCAAATCGACATCTAATCTTTTATAGTAATACTCGATTATTGTATTCTCTTCTACTCCAGGATGTAACTCTTTTTAAATATTTTCGAATTTCGATTTTAATTTTAACAAAATCGAACTACTATATCATACAGCTGCATTTGAACGAACGGAGAAGTAATGAGAAATAATAGGAAAATTAACATTTTTGCGATTAGTATATTAATAGGAATTATCTTCAAGGGTGTAAAAGCTTCGGCTCGCCGAAGCTAGCTTCCTTTCTTGTTTTGTTTCAAAACGGTTTCGGTTGATAAAAGACCGTTTGAACTGAACAGAGAACAAAAACGGTCTTTTGACTTTTTATACCTATGTGTTTAAACACAGAATATGTTCTATACACCAAAAATTTGGTTTGTTTTTCCAAATATTTTAAACCTAATTACATTTTTTAAATTTAATTTTTAAAAATAATTCCATTTTTTATTTATAAAAATCTTAAACAAATACTTAGTATTTGGGATTATATTATGTCTTAAGCTTGAACGCACAGTACATAACTTTAGCAGACCAATATTTCCAGTTATATTTTTAACTAATGTAAAATATGAAAAACCGAAAATTCTTCAGAAGATTATGGAAGATGAAGATGATTTACTCGGATAATACTATTTCTTAGACGCTTTATCAAACAAAACAAAATAAAAAACCGCGAGTTCTTCAGAAGATGATGGCCATTATGTATATTTACTCGTATAACACCATCACTTAGAGGCTATATCTTACAAGACTTAAATCCGCGAATTCTTCAGGAGATGATGGCCATTGTATATATTTACTCGTATAACAACATCACTTAGAGGCTTTGTCTAACAAGAATTAAATCCGGGAATTCTTCAGAAGATGATGGCCATTGTATGTCTTTAATCCAGCGGTCGGCAGCGCCCTATTAAGTGAGCATAGGGTTTTGTTCTGCCGGCGTGCTGCTCGCACATGTATAACGTCCCACCGGGAAAATTCCTCTGGAAAATAACATATTTTCAAGAGGTTTCTCCATACAAGCGGAAGGGACAAAACCTCATTCACCCCTTACACTTCTTCCATCTATGGTTTCAAAATACACGGGGGTGACACAAAAAGTAAGGGGGAAATGAGGTTTCTATCTGGATCTCTGGCAGAAGAATGCAGGACAAAATCCACTGGTTTTTCGACTTTCCGCATTATAGATTTTCCACACGTACCCAGTTATGGTTTTCCTCCACTTGCAATATCTGTTTTTCTACACCCTCCCAGTTTTGGTTTTTCCAGACCCTCGCAGTTTTGGTTTTGCACTGCTTTGCAGTATCTGATTTTCCACAATAAAAATCATGTTTTTTGTAATATTTGTTTGTGTATTTATTAATAATATTTACAATCGAAGCATTGGAACTAAAAATTTTTAATGCCTGAAGCATTCCCGGGTTTTGCTTGGCCGAATGCAGTTCTTAGATATCCATTTCTTGTCTGTCTTCTGAAAATATCAAAAATAATTTAGATATGAATGTAAGACGAGGAATAATAATAAGAGTAATTACAATTATTAGGTCTCCGCACAAAATTATAGGATCTCTCCTGAAATTATGCCTGGTTTGCCATGGCCGATCATTTACCCTCTGTTCAGCTGTTTTATGTCGGGTATCTATATCAAAAACTATGAGAAGAAAAAATAAAATATGACAAACGCAGGCGCAACACTTCTGGTCCCAAGAAGTCTCAGTCGGCCTGGCTGAAATAAATGAAATATTTTGATTAAGTTATTTTGATTAAAGTTAGTACTGAAGTACTATTTATACAACCATTTAATGAACACCTCACACCATTTACCACTGGTAAAGATTAAAAACATTTCAAGTGTCACTGAAATGCAGAATTTGTGTTGAAGATAGCATCCGGAGGCGTATATTTATTAATGGCGAAAATATCTGTGATACTAACCTTTGTAACGCCGAAAAAAAGACAACATTTATTTTATCACTCACCTTTTTATTGGTTTTTAGATTAAAATTAACTATTTTCACTTTTTTTTTCACTTTTTCCAAAAAAATTAAAATTGATGTGACCCTGCATTATATTCTTGATAATACCATACAAAATGCAGATAAATTTGGTGTAAATTTCATTGTAAAGTAGGGTCGCACTTTGGCGCCGAATAAATATTTCGTTCAAACAATTCTTTTCAGGGACCGTAATCATTAAAGGTTACGTATATTATAGGTATATTAGGCATTTTTCGTGTTATCAATACCACCAACACGAATTTTTATATTTTAACAACACTTAAAAATGGCTTAAAAATGTAAAAAACAATAATAGTTTTCATTGTAATTTAATGTAATTCCTTGATAAATATGATCAAATATTTTAATCGTCTTACCGTGTCTTTTCTCTATAATTTTGTTGAATCCCACATTCATTCTTATTATTAAAAAAACTAAACTAAAACTAAATGTGAGAACAAGTCTTTTGGTTTTGGTGTAAATCATAGGATTTTTTAATATTATAAGTTGGTGATTTTTTGTTAAAAATATTATAATCGTAGTGCCATAGCGCATAGCGCATAAGTGGCCTGATAGTGATGCTACTCAGAAACCCACCCCCATTTAACGCTCAGAAATTATCTATCCCCACACCGCCGCCTGCAAAAAGGAACAGGATTTCAAGAACACAAAAACCAACTTCTCACATTCCCGCTGGGTATACCACAGGCGGCGGTGTAGGGATAGATAATTTCTGAGCGCTAAATGAGGGTGGGTTTCTGAGTAGCATCAATATCAGGCCATTTATGCGCTGTGTGATTTCTGTGGCACTACGATTATAATATTTTTAAACAAGAAAATCACCAACTTATAATACTCAAAAATCCTATGATGTACACCAAAACCAAAAGACTTGTTCTCACATTTAGTTTTAATTTTTAGTAATTTTAAAAGTCGTAGAAAAAATATTAATAATTGTTAATCAAAAAAATTAAACTATATAACATTATTATCATAATGTCTATAATGATAATATTAATTTATTTTACTCAACATTTTTCAAATAATAAAAAGGATGAATGTGGGATTCAACCAAATTATAGAGAAAAGCCACGGTAAGACGATTAAAATATTTGATCACATTTATCAAGGAATTACATTAAATTACAAAGAAAACTATTGTTGCTTTTTACATTTTTAAACATTTTCTGTGAAATAACATAATTTGTTCGTCAGATCGTGGCCTAAGCCATTTTTAAGTGTTGTTAAAATATAAAAATTCGTGTTGGTGGTATTGATAACACGAAAAATGCCTAACATACCAATAATATACGTAACCTTTAATGATTACGGTCCCTGAAAAGTATTTTTTAAACGAAATACTTATTTGGCGCCAAAGTGTGACCGGACTTTACAACGAAATTTATATCAAATCTGCATTTAGTATTATCAAGTATATGATGCAGGGTCACATCATTTTTAAATTTGTTGGAAAAAGTGAAAAAAAAGTGAAAATAGTTAATTTTAATCTAAAAAACAATAAAAAGGTGAGTGATAAAATGAATTTTGTCTTTTTATAACCTTTATTTCAGCGTTACAAAGGTTAGTATCACAGATATTTTCCCCATTAATAAATATACGCCTCCGGATGCTATCTTCAACACAAATTCTGCATTTCAGTGACACTTGAAATGTTTTTAATCTTTACCAGTGGTAAATGGTGTGAGGTGTTCATTAAATGGTTGTATAAATAGTACTTCTGTATTTAACTTAATCAAAATATTACATTTATTTCAGCCAGGCCGACTGAGACTTCTTGGGACCAGAAGTGTTGCGCCTGCGTTTGTCATATTTTATTTTTTCTTCTCATAGTTTTTGATATAGATACCCGACATAAAACAACTGAACAGAGGGTAAATGATCGGCCATGGCAAACCAGGCATAATTTCTGGAGAGATCCTTTAATTTTGTGCGGAGACCTAATAATGGTAATTACTCTTATTATTATTCCTGGTCTTACATTCATATCTAAATTATGTTTGATATTTTCAGAAGACAGACAAGAAATGCATATCTAAGTACTGCATTCGGCCAAGCAAAACCCGGGAATGCTTCAGGCATTAAAAATTTGTAGTTCCAATGCTTCGATTGTAAATATTATTAATAAATACACAAACAAATATTACAAAAAACATGATTTTTATTGTGGAAAATCAGATACTGCAAAGCAGTGCAAAACCAAAACTGCGAGGGTCTGGAAAAACCAAAACTGGGAGGGTGTAGAAAAGCAGATATTGCAAGTGGAGGAAAACCATAACTGGGTACGTGTGGAAAATCTATAATGCGGAAAGTCGAAAAACCAGTGGATTTTGTCCTGCATTCTTCTGCCAGAGATCCAGATAGAAACCTCATTTCCCCCTTACTTTTTGTGTCACCCCCGTGTATTTTGAAACCAGAGATGGAAGAAATGTAAGGGGTGAATGAGGTTTAGTCCCTTCCGCTTCTATGGAGAAACCTCTTGAAAATATGTTATTTTCCAGAGGAATTTTCCCGGTGGGTACCCACCGGGAAAGTGAGAAGGTGGTTCTTTGTGTGCTGAAAATCCTGTTCCTTTTAGCAGAAAGTGTTGGAAATCCTGTTTCTTTCAGCAGGCGACGGTGTAGGGAAAATGTAAATTCCCTAGGAAAACCACATAGAAACCTCATTTCCCCCTTACTTTTTGTGTCACCCCCGTGTATTTTGAAACCAGAGACGGAAGAAATGTAAGGGGTGAATGAGGTTTTGTCCCTTCCGCTTGTATGGAGAAACCTCTTGAAAATATGTTATTTTCCAGAGGAATGTTCCCGCTGGGTAACAGCGGTCTGCACACACATCGATGAGCTGCCCAGTGCAAATTACTCACACAAATATAAAACAAAATGTCAACGTACAGTGATGAACTTAATTCTTGGCACACTTGGCTTCTTGGACTTTAGGTTCAATTTTCTCCGACTAATACATGAATAAAAAAATTAAACAAAATTTGTTTTTATAAAGGCCACATTTTACTGTTAAAATAATTTGGTTTCATATTTATATCTCTTAAGACTAATTTTTTAAAACTGAAAAACGAAAAAATGAGCCTATTCTGCCCGAATAAAATTCTTGGCACACTTGTGTTGTATTTAACTATTTCGCTAAAACTTAACCGATTTGACTCATATTTTTTGCTAAGTCCGCTTTGTCTCCGTTGTCTAGATGGCATAATGTTAAATTTGTATCCTTAAATCGTTAAAATAACTTAATTTTAACGAAAAACGGTTATATAAAAGTATGTTAAATGCCAATACCCATATCTGTGCGAAAAATAATATTTTAAGGGCTGGATCAGGGTCAATCATATGCTAATATTAGGAAATATGTGCACTGAAGTTGTTTTTACCATTCGGATCCTTTTACGGCGTTTTAAAGGATTCTCACTGTGCCAAAATGCAAGGCACACAGCCCGACCCATGGGTTTAAGAGGTCAAGGAAGCGAAAGGATCAAGAAAAAGTATAATGTCAACCCTTAGGTTTTATTAGCACAGATCGAAGTTTAGGATAGGAACGACTTTTACAAGGATATTCAACCAACGGACTTTTTAAAGGCCCTGCAATGTGCTAACTAAATTTTTTTTCAGCTAGAAAAAATGAAGTGATTTTAAAGGCCACCAATATAACCATTTAAGATACAAAAAGGGATACTTTAGTATCCCAATCGACTTTTTTAACCTTTTTACTTCATCAGGTGCTTTCCTCCTTCTTTCCATAGACTTATGGGTCGGAAAGTTGACCCTCAAAATATATGCATTTGTATGTGTGTGCCGACCGCTGCTTTATTCGTATAATAGCATCACCAACGGCGCTTTATCATAAAACTTGAAAACAGCGTATTCTTTAGAAGATAATGGTAACAGTAATTGTAACTCACCTAGTGCTAATAATTAAGTTATTTACCATATATGGGGGTTTTTTTACAAACCGAACACCTTTTCTTGGGTCACATTTTTAATTTGACTGAAACTTTTTTTCGTGTACTTTTCGGAAAATTAGTAAACACGTGTATCAGGATTTGTCCGAAAAAAAAAAAACGTGAATTTTTAAAAAGTACCCTCTCATTGAAAATCTGAATCTCCGGTTGTAGTAATCCGATTTACTTCGTGACTTTTGCATTAATTCCTCTAAAACCTCTTCTTTAAAATAAAAAATGTTAAAAAAATAAGTTTTTAATTTTTTAAAAAATTTAAAAATATAAGATTTAAAAAAAAATTTTTTTAAATTATTATTATTATTTAAAAATGTTAAATAAATTACATAATACAAAATACAAATAAATATAAAAATTTTAAAATATTTGTTTATTAAATGGACGGTTAAATAAATAATTGTAAGATTTAAAACGATTAAAAAGGACTTTTTACTTTTTGTCATTCAGAAATTGTCAAACACTTAAAAGTTAACTTTAAATTATTAAAAATTGTTAAAGGACTAGTAAACGATGAGAAAACATGAATTCCATAAGGATCCGATAAGAGTGAGAGAGTAGACCTACATGCTGCGACGTTTTTTCATAGAAAAAAGCCGAGGCATTGTTAAAACAAATTCGACATTTTAAAAACTAAACATGGCCCCACCCTTTTGACAAAAACTGATGGAAACTAACAATATGGCGTTAAAAAATTTGTTTAAAATCTTAATTTTTTTTAATTTTTAAGAAATTAAAAACTTATTTTTTTAATATTTTTCAATAAGAGGGTACTTTTTAAAAATTCACGTTTTTTGGCAAACTAAAAAAAACCTGATACACGGGTTTAATAATTTTCCGAAAAGTACACGTTAAACAAGAGAGAACGCTATAGTCGGGTGCCCCGACTATCAGATACCCGTTACTCAGCTAAAGGGAGTGCGAAGGAGATGGAGAAAAACTTTGATCCGCCGTAACTTTTTAACGAATGGTCCGATTTAAAAAATTTCTTCTACATTTCGATAGGTATCACTATGGACGGCAGTCCATGTAGTGACGAAGCGCACCAGGAGAGTGTGCGAAGGCGACTACTATATATACACGAAGAAATGAAAATCTACTGTGATGGTCCGATCATAATGAATAATACACCTATCGAAAGGTATTGCGAAAACTAACAGGATTGCATACCAAGACTTTAAGAAAATCAATTGGCTTGGGAGAGAGAGCGGTGAAAGTGAAAAAGTGAAAATTTCGAAATTTGGAGCTGTTGGGGCCGGTGGGGATAAATGCCCCCTCGCAATGTTTTAGTTGTATTCCTTTTGAAAATACCCGTCGAATGAGGGGTCATTTGTCAAAATCCGACTCTCCGTTCAAAAGTTATAGCCAAAATAAGATTTTCTTCTTCTTCCCAAAATGAAAATTTAATTCTGTTTGTCCACTTGTCCACTTGTCCACTTGTCCAAAATATGTTTTTTAAGTTCTGAAAATTTGATATGACGTTCATAACATCGATATAAAAAACTTTTGTTCTACCACTTTTGGAAAAACTCGCTAGTTTAGCGGGAAAACAGCTATAAATAGCTAAAAATCGGAAAGCCGTAACTTCTATACTACTAAAGCTACAGGCTTGTGCTGCATCGCGTTTGAAAGGTATTTTTAAATGCTATAAACGCCTTCTATATGCAATTTGTGTAAATGTAATACTTAAAAAAATATGAACAAAAGACAATTTTTTTAAACTTTTTTTTTAGCTTTTTTTTATTTTTCTCAAAAACGGCTCTAACGATTTTCTTTAAAACCTTAAACTGTATAGCCCTTGAGATTCCTTAAATTACTGTAAAAAGTCACGTTTAAAAGTTATTTTTATTCGAAAATAGCCACTTTTGCCAGCTCGAACAATTAACGCTCCCTGAGTATTGAATTTTGTGGGAGGGTATCCGAACTGTATTTTAGAGTCATGGAATCAGTAAATTTGCACTTAAGAGTTCCATATAGGAATCTTTTGTTCTACGACTTTTGGAAAAAGCCGCTACTTTAGCGGGAAAAAAGCTAAAAATAGCTAAATTTCGTTTGCTTGTAAGTTCTACACTACTAAAGGTATACCCATGTGCTATACCTCGTTTAAAAGGTATTTTGAAATACTTCAACGCCTTTTTAAATTAATTCGTTAAAATACAATAGTTTAAAAATTATGATTGACCAATTTAAATTTAAATGTATATATTAGCTCCTATGAGAGCAAATGTATACAAACAAAAACTTCTGATATCAAATAAAAACACCTCTTAACGAGGTAAAAAACTAGTGACGACCGCACCTTCAACATACAAAAGTTCTGATATCAACATTTGTGACGAAAAATTATTACACTCGTCATTAAATAGACTTTCTAATCTTTTCTCATTCGTCACGCTGCAATAGAAAATGCCTGTAAAGGGAAAAAGGCTGGAATAGTTTGCTAGTGCGGGCCGAATGAGAAAAGATTAGAAAGTCTATTTAATGACGAGTGTAATAATTTTTCGTCACAAATGTTGATATCAGAACTTTTGTATGTTGAAGGTGCGGTCGTCACTAGTTTTTTACCTCGTTAAGAGGTGTTTTTATTTGATTGATAAACACAATAAAACTGCATTTTTACTTTTCCAAAATATTGAAATTTTTAAAGTCGTATATTAGCGATTGTGGGCGTTAGAGGGGGCGTGGCACCCTTTTGAAACAAACTTGCGCTGCGTAGGAACTCCTAGAATCTGCATGCAAAATGTCAATCTTCTAGCTTTTATAGTTTCCGAGATCTCAGCGTTCATACAGACAGACAGGCGGACAGACAGACAGACGGACAGACGGACATGGCTAGATCGACTCGGCTAGTGATCCCGATCAAGAATATATATAGTTTATAGGGTCGGAAACGCTTCCTTCTACCTGTTACATACTTTTGCACGAATCTAATATACCCTTTTACTCTACGAGTAACGGGTATAAAAAGTTTCAAACAAATCAAAAATGTGAAATTTTTTTTTGCACAAATCCGTTCGGTTTGTAAAAGAACCTCCCATATGTATTTTCAAATAAATGTTAAAGGTGTAAGGCAAAGGAAAGACAGAACTGTCAAAAAAGACAGTTTTTACTGAGCATACTAAGGCTAACAGTAAGGCCAACCCAGCGGGAACATTCCTCTGGAAAATAACATATTTTCAAGAGGTTTCTCCATACAAGCGGAAGGGACAAAACCTCATTCACCCCTTACATTTCTTCCGTCTCTGGTTTCAAAATACACGGGGGTGACACAAAAAGTAAGGGGGGAATGAGGTTTCTATGTGGTTTTCCTTGGGAATTTACATTTTCCCTACACCGTCGCCTGCTGAAAGAAACAGGATTTCCAACACTTTCTGCTAAAAGGAACAGGATTTTCAGCACACAAAGCCACCTTCTTACTTTCCCGGTGGGAACCTGAACATTACGCAGCGGGAAAATACATGTGGAAAATATGTTATTTTCATGATACAATTGTAATGAGTACAATTCTTACATGTTTAAGCTGAAAGTTTGCACTACTCAATTACTCACTGATATTATGCACATATATTAATATCATAATTTTACCACCGTAAAATTTGTGTAAACTTGCATCTTAAACATGTAAGAATTGTACTCATTGAAAATATAAATAGGTGTTTCTTAAATTAGGGAAAAAAGATGAAATATCTCGGAAATGATTAAAAGGAACAAAAATGTTTCTTCGGGTAAATTAAGTTGGTTATGAGATGGACAATCTTGGATAGTTAAGCTGACTATATAGGATGAAAAAGACTTCCAAAACCGCGATAGGAAATTAAAAATAATTAAAATTCATACTTTTTGGCCAACAAACAATTTATCAAAATATTTTCCTAATTCCCCTAGTACACATTTAAAAACATGTAAAGTTGCACGTTGTTCCTCTAAAGCAAACTCTACGAGGTTCCCGAGTTTGAAGAAAATCTAATATTTCATATGCGCAGTTAAGAAATTCTTACCCTGCTATTAGGTAGCTGATTCCATAGTCGAACAGAGTATACGCAAAATAGCCTTTTTGATGGCAGAGACCTGTGCCTGACTGAAGTGATATTGTTTACCCTTCGTGATGTTATAAATTAAAATTGTAAGTAAATTGTAAGTAGGATCGTCTTTATGAATAATAATTTAGTGTAGGAGAAGTAGTACTCTAAGTTTTATCCAATCCATTAAGTTTAGGTCAAAGATTTTATATGTAAAGTTAGAAACATGGTCCGCCCTCCGTAAATCAAAGACAAAATGAACGACAGTGTTCACAGTTACTCTAAGTTTATTCAGGCTGCATGAGTCACAGTTTGCAAAGACTTCTAATCCATAGAAAAGTTGTGGAATTATACAGGTTTTAGAAATTAGTAGACGGATGTTTGTGGGCAGAAAACGTTTTGATAATGACAGAGATCTTAGTGTGCCATAGGTCTTACTCACTGCCCTTGAAATATGGTCATTCCAGGACAGTGTTCTGTTAAAAATAAATCCTAGTTTGGGTGCATTGTCCACGTATTTCAATTTTAATTTACCTTTTGTGGTAACCAGACACATGGATTTTGCACCGTTCAGACCTAGGCCATTTCCTTTTACACTATTACACACAGTTACACACTCATGAATTCTATTAAGAGGACGAGTAACATACATCTGGACGTCATTAGCGTACATATGAATATCACAGTTAGATATAAAATTAGGAAGGTCATTGATATATAACGTAAATAACAGAGGACCAAGAACAGAACCTTGCGGAACCCCACGGTTAAGAAACACAAACGAGGATAAAATGTTAGGCAAAACAACTGATTGGCGGCGATTGCTCAGGTACGAAGTCATTAGCTTAACTGCAGTGCTTGAAAAGTTAAAAAAAATTTTTAATTTCGCACCTAAAAAAATTGTAATTTACTGTGTCGAATGCCTTACTATAATTAAGTAAAATTAAGAATGTCACATTGGAAGAATATATTTGTTCTCGTATATCCTCTGCTATTTTTAAAATGACGGTAGTGCAGCTCCTGTGTCTTCTAAAGCCAGATTGTTTATCATTGAGTACTTTATTGTCTATTACAAAGTTATTTATTTGTGCCGCCATTAGGTTTTCGAACATTTTGGACAGGTATGGGAGAATTGATATGGGCCTATATTCTTTATTTTTCTTTGGAATTGGGTGAATCTTGGCAACTTTCCAGCTGTCTGGAAACACGGATGTCAAAATTACAGTATTAAAAATGTGGGTGAAAAATACAAGTATTCGTGGGAGTAAAATCTTTATAAATTTTGGGTTAACATCGTTCAATCCGGTAGCACTCGATTTAATTTTATGAATACATTCAAGGACATCACATTGACTGGTGGATGAATTTGTATCAGTGGTGGCCAGCAAAGGCAGCACACAGGGCCCACGGGATAGGCAATTTCTCTGCCGCTGCTCTGCCAGCGCGTTGCAGCGTTTCGACGCACATGTACACTGTCAAGCTGAAAAACGTCACGCGCACAGTCAAATTCGTGCACAAATTCACACAAAGGCTATGCGTTCTTTCATTGTATGTGTGCTGCTTCTGCTGGCCACCACTGATTTTTATTATAAAACTTGCGACTGTAAAAGTTAGATTTGGCCGAATCGATTAGGCTTGTCACATTCTTTCATAGCATTTTAAAAGTGGTACACAGCGCTGAAGTTTGTATCGTTTCCACTTGTTATATGCCTCGTGGCGCTTTTTAATGGCTGTCTTGATTTCAGAGCTAAACCATGGTTTTTCGGATGCCCGGAGGATTTTACTTCGTACCGGCACAAATAGCTGATATTATTTTGAAAAAAAGTTAATTGTTGGTCTACTGATGGTAAACCATAAATATCGAAACTATATTTGCACAAGGCAAATTCCTCGCCTAGATGGTCATAGTTTATATTTTAAAGTCCTTAAAAATTATTGTTTTGTCAAGGACCGGTAAGTCAAAGTTATACGTCAAGAAGATTGGGTCATGTTTAGAGAAGGACGGCATATTCAACGGCATATTACTTTTCCAATGTTGGTCACAAAAAAAAAAAAAATCTAACAGTGTGTTGCTTGAATTGGTAAAATGTGTTGGAAAGGATGAGTTCACCAGGTTTATTCCTAGTGATTCAATGCTATTTTTTAGATGGGTTTCTCTATCACTATTAAAATTACCTGCTAAAATGTTATTATTATGATAATTAACTGAGACATTTGACAGCAAATTGATGAGATCATCGTAGTTGACATTAAAATGAGGGCGATATGTACACTAGGGCGGTCCACATGTGTATGGAAATTTTTAAGGTCTGCGAATTGGTTTCAAAGTTTATCACCCATACGCACTGTTGCTTTCGATCAAAAAGTTTTTCTGATCAAGGTGGCATAGATATCAACAATTCAGTTGATGTTTTGCTCTCCTTTTTTTTTACCAATTCTTCCAACGAAATTCATAATTTGACAAGACAAGAAATGGGAGAGCGATTTTTTTCGACCAAATTCGAACTGTTATACATGTCGTATGAGTAATTTTAAAGCAAACTTTGAAGACGTTTCGCAAGGTCTAAATCTCGAAAAAAAATGTTTTGTTTTCACATACATTTTTTGCATACTTTAATATACCATGTTAAGGGGTGAGAAAAAAATTCCATTTTTTTGACCGCCCTAATGTACACCCAATTAATATTTTTTCGGATTTATTTCGGCTACTAATTTCCAGAAATAAATATTCTATTCCACTGTTCTCACGATGTTTACATATAGACTTGGTAGCTAATTTATTGCTGACATAAATTGCGACTGTCACGATCTGCACGAAAAAGATCACACGACAATAACATATCACATAAATTCGGGACAAACCATGTTCCAGAAACACATATATCATCTACGCACGAAATTACAAACAAATATCTAAATTCTTAAATTTTCTTAGTCAGACCTTGCGCATTAATATGACAGATTTTAAGGCCGGATCTCTGCTTCGTAAGAACCCTTAATAAGGCAAACGTATTCGATTGATGTGTGTCCAAATGATCACCCATTTTGTATAAATGTGAGAATAAATAAGAATTAATTAATTATTAAACCCATGTAACGAAGAAAATTTGAAAATTAAAAGTATTTACTCACGAAATAAATTACTAGCGATATTATTCGCCAGATTTGTAGAAGCTGTCATCTCTGAAAGCTCCCTCTCGGTCTGCACGCACAGAGCATTCTCTCCCCTCACTTAGCTTTACAAATACTTCTCCGCGCCGAGAGAAAACAGCTGTTAGGCGCCTATGCTTCTTGAGACGCATTGCAACTTTAAACAACTCATTTTTTGGTTTTGTCAGCTGTTCATTTAAGTATATAAATGCAGGCGAGTCAAGACCTATAAGCTTTAAACTTAATTGTGTTTTTGTAGACCGCCGGTATGACCCAATTGCTCGTAATAATAATGCCTTTTCGCGCACGTGATGCATTGTAATAATATTTACCGGATCCACGATAGAGCTGACCGCTTGGCGGGTACGTACGCGGAAAATCGATCTTATTTTCGGTGGAGGTGTAATGTAAAACAGAGCTTATGGAAAAGTGTTTTGAGGTTCTCGTCTTCCACACGCGGAACCCTATGCCAGCGTAGATCGCAAGCAATCCGAAAGCCAATTTTCAACCCTTCCATCTTTTGCTCCTCTCGCTCTCTTGACCGACGTTTCTCTCTTCTTCTTCAAATTGTCATGATGAGCCCTGCTTACATTCGGTCTGCATCGCTCAAAGGACTGCATGTAAATATATATGTATGTACGTGTTTCTCCCGTATTTCTCTCTCTCTCTTTGAAATTCGATTTTCCACCTTTCCATCTTCGTGTTCTACCTGTCTTGCTCCTCTGTCTCGGTCCTTTGTCCAACGTGTTTGTATTTTGGGTATTATTAACCTTACATTATTTAAAACAAGAAAGGAAGCTACCTTCGGCCAGCCGAAGCTTATATACCCTTGTAGATAAAGTAATGCTTACTCGGTGCAGTTCCAGGAATTCCAATTTTGTTTTTAAGTAGTCAATAATCAAAACGCCTACTTCCTACAAAGATACAATGAATTTTCTTATATTTGTTTGAATTTTTCTATGGGATTCTTAAGATATAGTGGTCTGATCCGGCTCGCTCCGATATATGTACTACCTGCAATAGAAAGAAGACTTTCGGGAAAGTTTTATCGCGATAGCTTTTAAACTGAGAGACTAGTTCGCATAGAAACGGACAGACGGACAGACGGACAGACGGACATGGCTAGATAGACTCGGCTATTGGTGCTGATCAAGAATATAAATACTTTATGTGGTCGGAAACGTCTCCTTCACTGCGTTGCAAACATCTGATTGAAATTATAATACCCTCTACAAGGGTATAAAAAAGTTTTTTATCTAAAAACAAATTTTTTACATCCCGATCTATGTTTTTTCAGATGAAGGAAGGGGAAAAAGAGGTTTTTTTATGCCTGCAACTACATACTGAGTTTTGTGATCACCTTATGTCATATGAAGATCAACAGATCTTGGGTTATACAATAGTTAAACTTTGTGAATGTAATACACCACCATTAATAACTCATACGCTAAATAATAAATCTTATCTTAAGTGAAAAATTTTATATTTAATGTTAAATGTTAAATTAAGCCTCCTTCACCAAGTCCCCAATATTTGAAAATTTTGTTGTGCAATTGTGACGTCACGGCTTTCACATATGTATGTATGTATGCTCTACTAGCGCACTTTGCATTAAGTCGTATATGTATGTATGTATGTCCTGCTGTCGCACTTTAAGTGTGACCGTGGAAGGGGAAAAATCAAAATACCACAGTCGAAGCACATTTAAAACGCGCGGCTAAAAATCGATTATATCGCAAATCTTTTCTTTTGCGCCCTTTTTTTTAGGTAAATGTTAAATTTTAAAATATATACAGAAATCCCATTAAACTGAATTTTTTAACAGTCGAAATTATCCTTAAATTGCTTATATTTTAAAAATGCAAAAACCCGATCAGCAAAATATTTATTAGTTTTCAAACCCCATTTTTGGGGACTTATTTCATTTTTCTTATGACAGAAAATAGGTCTAAGTGTGCCAGGCAACGCCTGACAGGTATCACATCATAACCTAGCCTTGGTTTACTAGTAAGTCGCTCATTTCGCTTATTTACATTGCGCGACGTGTACGTGAACTATGGAGTGCGAGAGAATTATAGGTCTACGCCGAACTGGCCATTTGTTTTATGTTAGAGAGCAAAAAATGTTGTATATGAAAAAATCGAGTTATAATAATATAACAAAACTAGAATGCCGAAAAAAAACTTTCCGCGCTCGGTTAAATCTTTTGGAAAACGGTACCTGCGAACTGCCTACAAAATTTATTGAACATAACCATGAAAACGAGGAAGAGGCGTATTTAAAAATAATGGCTCTAAATGATATGAAACAACAATGTTCTAACGTAAATGGCGTTCTAGGAGCAGAAAATAGTGCCATCAATTGCATTCGATCAGCGTATCGTAATACCTGCGAAAGGTATTTATTGATATTGTGCTTATGCAACTTTATAAAATATTAATTATTTTGTAGGTTCCCAGAAGATACAAAAACATTGAGTTTGGCAAAATTCGACGCGGCTTACAATATATCGCTAGCCAAACCTTCATTACTTCACCTCAACTTCCAGTGCAAGTTATAGAGGCATTCAATTTTGAGCATGTGTGGACTTCTTTTGGTCTAACCAAGGATATGTCAAATCCACTGCCATTCTTTACCGCTTGTATATTCGAGGAGGAAAAACAAGCTTTTTGCATATTTTCCTCTTTAAAAATAATAAGTGGAATAAAAGAAAACATACCTCCACAGAATAGAAGATTCCTAATGGATGGAACTTTTAAAATAGTTCCAAAAGGGTGCTTTAAACAGCTACTTGTTATTTATATTCAATATTTTGAGGAGGTAAATAACTGCATTTTTTCCAAACAAATAGAATATTAATGAATTCATAAATATATAATATTTAACATGCTTAACGATGCACACTGGGCCAGCCGATCAGATTTTTGGCCAAAAATACGTTTTTCTTTTTTAAGAAAATGACCAAATTGAGTTTGGGATCCTTTTTATAATACATTAAACTAATTTATGCCAAAGTTTCAAAGAATTCGGGCAAGTAGTTTTCTTTTACCATATTTTCAAAGTGAAAAATTCATAAAATATTGATGGAAATGAAAAAAAATTTAGAAGTCAAAGATGCTGATGTTGCTGTTCGACTTCTTTCCGAAACTTGCAGAAGGGATTATTTTCAACAAGTAAAAAATATAATATAGCTCGTATGTCTTACTTGTTTGCTAAAATAAATGTAATTGTTAATTTTTACGCTTTTTTTCAGCAAATGAGTACTTTGCTTTTCGAGTGCCTTCGAGTGCCATCCCCAAATTAGTTCATTCCTTCAAAAAAAAATTCGTTGATCAATTTACTAAAAGCGTAGCCCACCGACTCGATGCGGTTTTGCCTAAGTTTTCGGTAATTTAAGTTTTAATTGAAGGCTTAACTCGAAGTCGAGCTATTTTGAAGAGCTTAGCTAAGAGAGCCCAAGAGTATGCCATACTTTATTTCTTCAGGTTTTGGTGAACATTATGCGCTCAAAAATTTGATTTTAGTGTGACTAACATCTAAAATCTACTTTTTACGTACACTAATCGATTATGGTATTTTCCAAACCTATATCTATCTATTTAATCAGGACTATGCAAATAAAAATGTAGCATACTTTTGTGATGACTTCAGAATATGTCAAATTAACATTAAACAAATCAAAAAACAATATTTTAAACAATTTTTTTTACATAATTAGATTATATAAAACTTAAAAGGTAACAAGAACAAAAAAATAGAAATTTTTTTTAAATCGATTGTTTGATAAACGTTGATGTGGGAGTCTCCGAAAGTTGCAGTTTTTAACGGTTCATAAATCTTAAACGACATAATATTTTTTAGTGAGGTTAATTTTTTTTAGTTTGTTTTATCTCATACTTTATTGTTTTCGAAAATGAAAGAACTGCGTCTTCTAGTTATTTTTTTAAAAATAAAAAACCGAAAAGTACGTAAAATTTTCCGACTTTGGTCTGGATTATCTATATCATATAAAATTCCAAGAAATTTTACTTTTAGTTCGTTGGAAAGTTCAATCTTTTAAGAAAAAAACGCAAAAAACTGCATCCTTCTAACTGTCCTAGGAAAGAAATTACAGATTTTTGGCCAAAAAATTAACTTTCTGGCCCAGTGTGCGATGCAAAGGTCAAGCTGCGCAGCTTGATATTGAATAAATATGATTTCATATATACTTATGGGTAATATTATAGACTTTTTGCTTTTTATAAGTTCTTGGAAGTTGAGGGTGTTAAGAATTAAACCTTTTCTTCTTATTTCCAGTATTTTTCATTTTAATGAATAAAAAAAATAAAAAATTTTATGAAGAATTATTACAATATATCAAAGAAAATGTATTCGATTTGGAGCCTTCAACAATAATAACAGATTATGAGGCAGCCATGAGAAAAGCCATCCGAAATGTGTATCCCACAGTTAAAACTGTTGGTTGCTGGTATGTAAAATGCCGTTTTTATTTTCGATTACATTTTTTTCGTTTTAAGGTTCCATTTTTGCCAAGCATTAAGAAGAAATATGAGCAAACGCAAGTCCTTGCTAGAATTTATTAGGAATTCAAAACTAGCTAGTTCGGATTTTCACAAAATATTGGCTTTACCATTGCTACCTCCGTATTTAATTGAAAGCGCTTTTCACGAAATCAAGATTCGAATTTTTATGTTTGATGTTGACAACGATTTTCGCAATTTTTTAACTTATTTCGACAAGCAGTGGATTAAGAAGGTAACACCTCTTAACGTAAAATATTAAAAATATTACAATTCTGAAATTGTAATTAGGTGGGCTGCAATAACTTTTCAGTGTATAAGGAAAATACTCGCACGACAGCAGCTGTGGAAGGATACAATGGTGTTTTAGGGCGTTCTGTGTTGCCAAATGGCAATTTCTTTAAATTTGTTAAAGTTATTCGGGACGAGGAATACTTTAAAAGTCGCCAATTTATACAACTAACTGAGAGTGGAGGTTCTTCGACACATAAAAGACGAAAGGAGAATATTGAAAAAGATAAAAAGATTAAGGAAGCAACATTGCCATTGGAGGAAGGAAAGCTAAATGCAGCTTCCTTTCTTTCTCGGATGGTGTATAAGGATAATGACATTTGTGCCAACATGATGGAAAAAGAGAACATTTTTGATGATGTAGATGCCGATTCGGCAGACGAAAATTCAGATGAGGAGGAAGCCGCTACCCTGCAAGCATTTTCTATCGCGGAAGTCACTATTTAGTGACGTCTAGAAGATGAAAACGATCGTCCGCGATATCGCATTCGGATCGCCGAAGTCACCCCCGTCGGGAAGAACTGTTCCACTACGGCGACACTTCCCGAAGTCACTTCTGAGTGACTCCTAGAAGTGTCGCGGAAGTCACTTCCAGAAGTGACTTCGGCGACGCTTCTAGAAGTGCCGCCGTAGTGGAACATTTCTTCCCGACGGGGGTGACTTCTGCGATCCGAATGCGATATCGCGGAAGTCACTTCCAGAAGTGACTTAGGCGACACTTCTAGAAGTGCCGCCGTAGTGGAACAGTTCTTCCCGACGGGGGTGACTTCGGCGATCCGAATGCGATATCGTGCAAGTCACTTGTAGAAGTGTCGCCGAAGTCACTTCTGGAAGTTACTCAGAAGACACTTGTAGACGATACCTAGAAGACTCTTTCCCAATTGGAAAATATGTTTTTTGTGCTCATTCTTCATGTTTATTCTTTCAATACATTTATTTAAATATATAGTTACAAAAGCATTGCGGCATGTAAGCACGGTCCATAAGCTTGTAGGAAATAGTGTTGTATTATTTTATTTAATTCCAGTTCCGTGTTCCGTCTATGAAAATGCTTAAAACAACAACAAAATAATTAATATTGTGTCATATAAAAATCGGAGAAGGTATTTACCTTTTATAATTAAATAAGTGGAGTATAGTTAAGTTTTCGGTTTACCCAGAGTTTCACGCCAAGTAATTCCTTTTGCTTTCGGAGGACAGCCTTGTACACGCTCATTTCTGGATTTCTCCAATCACTTTAATTTTTGATGTAAATAAATATTGTATTTTATTTATATTCCACCGGTATGTAATATTTAAAAAATAACGGGTTCACTCCGCATTTCATAACAAACACAGAAACTTAGAATAAATCGCACTGATCACAAAGAAATCTCGAAACGAACTGACGCTCGAATTCAAAATACAAAGTGCGTAGGTCAAAGAGAAAAAAGGGTAGTTTTCAGGTATAAAGAGAGAGCCAAGAGCGGACTGTACCCCAAAGACTTCAAAAAAATAAAACCAAATTCCTTTCTATCTTCAATTTAACTTCCAGAAGTGAATTGGAAGATGTTTTTTTCCCATTGGTTTTGTTTTTGTAAAATGTGTTCTATCGCCTTTTCGTCGCCCAAAAGTGTCTCAGAAGTTACTTCTTCGCGATCGCAAGCCTTTTTAGGTAGTCAAATGTGATCTATCGCCATTCTATCGTCCAGAAGTGCCTCAGAAGTTACTTCTTCGCGATTTTAACCCTTTTTAGGTAGTCAAATGTGTTTTATCGCCATTCTATCGCCCAGAAGTGCCTCAGAAGTTACTTCCTCGCGATTTGAACCCTTTTTGTTTTTGTAAAATGTGTTCTATCGTCTTTCTATCGCCTAGAAGTGTCTTAGAAGTTACTTCTCCACGACCGTAACCCTTTTTGTTTTTGTAAAATGTGTTCTATCGTATTTTAATCGTCCAGAAGTGACCAAGAAGTGACTTCTTCGCGATAGATGTATATTTTGTTTTTGTAAAATGTGTTCTGTCGTGTTTCTATCTTCCAGAAGTTACTAAGAAGTGACTTCTGGACGATAGGCGATAGAAATATCGCCCGTTTGCTTGCAGGGTAATAATCCGATAGCAACAACTGACGATCGTAAATGTGTGGTTTGTTTGGACTTGGTTCCAAATATTTTATTTTTTCCATGCAAACATTTAAAAACTTGCGCTGAATGTCATCTAAAACTACAAGCAGAAGCAATTGCAAGTAACTTAGAGCATTACAAGTGCCCTTATTGCAGAAAAGATGTTAAAGATACCATGCTAGTCTTTATTTAATTTTAAATAATTTAAAAAGAAAACGTAAAATACACACATCAAAAGAACTAAAACAAATTTGGGGTGTTATTTTTTTTTTTTGAATTGGGAACTTATATTTCATATGAAATAACTCCCCAAACCTTTTGGGGCCTTATTTCATTTTTTTTGTACTGCCGACTTTTTGGGATTGGGGAGTTATTTCGTTTTTTAAATTGGGGACTTATTTCTTATGAAACAACTCCCCAATTTTTGGGGCCTTATTTCATTTTTTTTTGGGGACTTATTTCTTGGGGACTTATTTCGCAGAGCCGACACAATATGAATAAGCCAAAAAATTATTTTTTTACAAACACAATCCCTAGATATGTGCGAGTGTTTGCATTGCAGCTGACTAAGGAAGTGATATTCGCTTAAATTCAAATTTATGATAATACAGATATCCTTTTGCTAAAATATTATTTCATTTACATTTCCACAACAGATTTAAGACACATTTTTGTGTTTTAAATTTTCAATCGCCATAAAAATATTAAAAGGACACTAAATATTCAAATCAATTCATTCTATTCTCTCTTTCTTACATGTGCCATACATTGTTTAAATAAACGGAAATGTTTAAACAATTTGATTCACGACATCCCCTTCCACCCGATTTTCTGTCTTTATACCCTTGCAGAGGGTATTATGATTTCAGTCAGAAGTTTGCAACGCAGTGAAGGAGACGTTTCCGACCCCATAAAGTATATATATTTTTGATCAGCATCACAAGACGAGTCGATCTAGCCATGTCCGTCTGTCCGTCTGTCCGTCCGTCTGTCCGTCTGTCTGTTTCTTCGCAAACTAGTCTCTCAGTTTTTGAGCTATCGGGACGAAACTCTCGCAAAAGTCTTCTTTCTATTGCAGGTAGTATATATGTCGGAGCCGACCGGATCGGACAACTATATCTTATAGCTCCCATAGGAAGGATCGGAAAAAAAAACTTTAAAAAATTCTAGCTTCGGTGTTTTTTGAAATATTACCTTCTACTTTTGGGGATGTTATTTTTTAAATATTTCTGAATTTCGAATTAATTATTTAAAAAATCGGACTACTATATCATACAGCTGCCATAGGAACGATCGAAAAATTAATGGAAAAGTAATAGGAAATAAATTCTAGCTTCTTTGGTTTTTATTGTAGTATCTTCTACTCTAGGATATGACTCTTTTTAAATATTTCCGAATTTCAATTTTAATTTGATCAAAATCGGACGATTATATCATATAGCTGCCATAGGAACGATCGGAAAATTATTGAGAAATATTAGAAAATTGAACATTTTTGCGATTTGTTAATTAATAGGAATGATCTGCAAGGGTATATAAGTTTCGGCTGGCCGAAGCTAGCTTCCTTTCTTGTTTTTAATATAATTCTAATCAGCGTGGAAAATGAAAGACAACCAGGGACCGCAACAGTTGTAACTTATAAGTTTTACTTTAAAAGTCATTGATTACTCGTTACTCACCACCTTATATTTAAAAGTCATAAAGTAACTGTTATTTTAGAATTTTAAAATAAAAGTCAGAGAATAACAGTTATAGTAACAACAGTAATAACCAAAAAAATAGAAAGTCTTCCGTAACTTTTATTTATGAAATAAAAATATCTGTTATTGTGCGACTGAAAAACAAAAGGTCCAAAATATCTCTTGCCGAAGGCGTCACAAAATTTCATCTGTTGAAATTCGGTTGCAATTTGTACTTATGTTGTTATGGTGGCAATTTGTATTTTCCTATATACATGAATTCTTTAATACAACGACACCGCGAATTCTTTAGGGCAAGAGGAACAAATATTGACCATCGCACTATGGGGAAAAAGTCCGTTTTTTTGGCATAAACTCTAGTTTTAAAGGTTGAGCCAGGGTTCGGAAAATAACACACAAAGTACTGTACAAATGTATAATACTTGAAAATGATTGATACGCACAGTATACTATTCTTTGTGTATTATACATGTGTGAAATAGAATGTGAAGTATTCTATTTAAATAAAATACACGAGAAAAATACATGTATTTTATTTTGACATGTACAATAAGTTTCTGTGAAATAGAATGTGAAGTATTCTATTTAAATAAAATACACGAGAAAAATACATGTATTTTATTTTGACATGTACAATAAGTTTCTGACACTGTTAACACTTAACATTCTTATTAAAAACTTGTAAAACCTTAATGTATAAACCGAGAAATTAGGAGATGATGGTCTCATCTATCACTTAGAGGCTTTATCATACAAGATAAAAAACCGCGAATTCTTGAGGAGATGATGGTCATTTACATATTTACTTGAATAACAGCATTCCCAATGGCGCTTTATCATTGATGAAAAACCGCCAATCCTCAGAAGGTGATGACCATTGTATATATTCACTCGTATAACTGCATCACCAACTGCGCTTTATCATAAAAGATGAAAAACCGCGATTTCTTTAGGAGATATGGTCATTTATATAACAGCATCACGGGGAATAGTTGTTATTGTCTGTTAAGTATAAACAAAACAGTGATGTATGAAATCAGAATTATTTCGTACACGTCAGAAATAAAGTACTCGACTTCATGTTCATGTCAGAGTAAAATACATGTATTTTTCTCGTGTCTTTTATATAAGTAGAATACTTCACATTATTATTTCACACATGTATAATACACAAGGAAAAGTATACTGTGCGTTAGAAATGTTCATGTACTATACATATCAGGGACCGTAACTGTTATAAGTTTTATTTTAAAAATCACACTTTAACAGTTATTTTCTAATTTTTAAAGTAAAACTCAAAGAATAACTGTTATTTTTTGAGTTTTATAATAAAAGTTGACAAATAACAGTAATTCGTCGAGATCACAAATAAAACTAAAACTTGATTTTAAGCGATTTTGTGGGTAAAATAAATTTAAAAAAAATATAGTTATAAAATATGCGCGGTTGCCTTTTGTAATAAATTTTTAGTAAGTTATATAAAACATAGTTAGCATGTTTTTTTTAATTATTTCATTTTTTCAAAAATGTTAAGGGAATAACTGTTATTCATAAAAATCAACAAATAACAGTTATTTTTTGAGTTTTATTATAAAAGACTATAAATAAAAATCATTACGGATTTTTAAACTACAATGGCTAATAAAAATAGTGGTGTATTTAAAAAAATGTTATGACCCTTCTAAGTGCGTGATTTTTTTTGTAAGAAAAATTTACAATAACAGTTATTTTCGGTCCCTGATACATATGTATCGTTTTCCTCTATCATAGAGCCTTGAAAATTATAATATATACCTTAGCATACCTTGACGTAAATTTTCCATATTTTTGTTTATTTGTAGCCCTCTAAACACTTTGCAGGCCGTTGGGAAACTTTGAAGTAAAACAAGGGATAACGCTACAGTCGGGTTGGTGTCCCGACTATTTAATACCCGTCACTCAGCTAAAGCGAACGCTGTACTCGGGTTGGTGTCCCGACTATAATCGTAACTCAGCTAAAGGGGAGTGCGAGGGAGATAGATATATAAATTTTGATTGCGTATAACTTTTTAATGAATGGTCCGATTTGAAAAATGTCTTCTACATTTCGATAGGTATAAATATACACAACAAAATTGCATTTATTTTTTTCGCTCGGCTAAAATAAACTTGCGCTGCGTAGGAAGCCAAAGAATATGTGTGGGAAATCTCAACCTTCTAGCTTTTGTAGTTTCCGAGATCTCAGCGTTCATACAGACGGAGAGTCGGAGAGACGGACAGACGGACAGACGGAGAGACGGACAGACGGACATGGCTAGATCGACTCGGCTAGTGACCCTGATCAAGAATATATATACTTTATGGGGTCGGAAACGCTTCCTTCTAGCTGTTACATACTTTTGCACGAATACAATATACCCTTTTACTCTACGAGTAACGGGTATAATTAGCGCGTTTTTTCTTCGAGATGAGCACGTTAATCGATAGACTTTGATCGGCTACAGCAAATTATAGGTGGCGCGTAAAATTTTTTTAAAAATTGTTCTAAAAAGTTTAACCATTTTAATATAAAACATTGTCATCATTGTGTTGATGAATTTGTGTATTCTTTTGGTTCTTTTGGTTAGCAAAAAAATAGACTAAAAATTGTATGATTGATGGTCAATATTCGTTCCTCTTCCCCTAAAGAATTCGCGGTGTCGTTGTATTTTAGAATTCATGTATATAGGTAAATACGAATTAGAGCCCTGCATGAATGGATCCAATGAATTATTTTTAATTTTTTTTGTTATATGAATGAATTAATTAGAATTTTTGAGTTTAATAGAATTGAATGAATTTGAATTTTGAGTTTAATAGAATTGAATGAATGAATGGCATGAATTCCGAAATAATTCAAACGACAATTTATTTTGAAGAAGAAAGGGCCATAATTTTGTGATTAAATCTGCCTGAATTTTATTTACTATGCAGTTAACATTGATTTGTTAAAAATTATCCACTTTTTGTTCTCAAAAGAAAACAGAAAAAAAATCTGGAAAATTCAAAAAATTCATAAAATAATTCATTCAATTCATTCAATTCGAAATGAATTAGAACAACATTCAATTTATTTCATATAGAATTGAATTAAACAAATCAGAAATTTCATGGCATACTATGATAAAACAAAAATTGAATGATTCATGCAAGGCTCTAATACGAATTGCCACCATAACAACATAAGTACAAATTGCAACCGACTTTCAACAGATGAGATTTTGTGACGCCCTTGGCAAGAGATATTTCGGACTTTTTGTTTTTCAGTCGCAGAATAACAGATATTTTTAGACTTTTATAATAAAAGTCGTGAATAAATGTTACGGAAGACCTTTATTTTTTTTGTTCAGAAAATAACTATTATTCTCTGACTTTTATTTTAAAAGTCTGAAATAACAGTTACTTCATGACCAATTTTAAAAATGTTAACATTTTTTAGGTCATTGCGGATATGAATAGGCCGCATTTAATTGGCTTTATGATAATACCCGTTACTCGTAGAGTAAAAGGGTATATTGTATTCGTGCAAAAGTATGTAACAGCTAGAAGGAAGCGTTTCTGACCCCATAAAGTATATATATTCTTAATCAGGGTCACTAGCCGAGTCGATCTAGTCATGTCCGTCTGTCTGTCCGTATGAACGCTGAGATCTCGGAAACTACAAAAGCTAGAAGGTTAAGAATTTTCACACATATTCTTGGGCCTCCTACGCAGCCGAGCGCCACGCCCCCTCTAATGCCCACAATCGCCCACTAACGATTTTAAAATATGTCCTGTGCCCACATCTTTAAAGATTTCCGAGAAGTATAAATGCAATTTTGTTGTGTATATTTATACCTATCGAAATGTAGAAGACATTTTTTAGATCGGACCATTCATTCAAAAATTAAACGCAATCTAAATTCTTTATATATCTATCTCCCTCGCACTCACTTTAGCTGAGTTACGATTATTAGATATTCGGTACACCAACCCGAGTACAGCGTTCGCTCTCCCTTTGTCTGAGTGACGGGTATTAGATAGTCGGGACACCAATCCGACTATAGCGTTCTCTCTTGTTTTTTCTCAAATTTTTAGTGTTATTCTAAGCGTATGATTTTTATACCCTTGCAGAGGGTATTATAATTTTGGACAGAAGTTTGTATCGCAGTGAAGGAGACGTTTCCGACCCCATAAAGTATATATATTCTTGATCAGCATCACTAGACGAGTCGATCTAGCCATGTCCGTCTGTTTCTACGCAAACTAGTCTCTCAGTTTTTAAGCTATCGGCTTGAAACTTTCGCAAAAGTCTTCTTTCTATTGCAGGTAGTATATAAGTCGGAACCGACCAAATCAGACAAAATCGGAAAAAAAAACAAAAAAATTCTAGCTATATATATTTTTTTTTTACCCTTGCAGAGGGTATTATAATTTTGGTCAGAAGTTTGTAACGCAGTGAAGGAGACGTTTCCGACCCCATAAAGTATATATATTCTTGATCAGGATCAATAGGGGAGTCGATATAGCCATAAAATATTTTGTTGTTTATTAATTCATGTTGCTATTCTAGTCCAGTTTTCATTCGTAAAATCTGTAAGGGTATTAAAACTTCGGCTTGCCGAAGTTAGCTTCCGTCCTCGTTTCGATTAAAAATAATAAAATAACTGTTATTTTCGGTCCCTGAAGAAAACCGAAATACTGAAACAAATTAAATTTCTAAAATGTGGTTAGTATCGAATTGATTTTCTTGATGCCTTTCTTGACATTGCTTCATATAAATTTTGGTTTCCCTTATAAGAGTTGTCTACTACTGATACCACCCCAAAAAACCCCAGTTGCAAAATCGTTAAAAGTATTTGGTTTTTATTTACCTTTACCTTTTAGGTAATTAGGTAATTGTCGGCAATTCCTAAAGCATTTGAACGCATTATTACTTCTCATTTGCAACATTTATGTTCCTCACTAATATCACCGTGTCAGCATGGTTTTGTTAAGCGTAGATCGACCACCACCAACCTTCTTGAATTGCCATCTATAGTAATAAATTGATTTAAGAATAAATGCAGACGTAATATATACACTCAAAATAAATTTTACGCTAAATTTTAGAAAAAAACCATTAAAATTTCTTTTTTCTAAATACAAGAAAGTTATTTCTAAATCTAAGGAAATTTTTCTTAAGTCAAGAAAGTTTTTCTCAAATCTAGGAAGTTTTTCTTAAATGTAGAAAATGGTTGCCATGAACTAAAATCACCCTAAAATCTAGAAAAAATGCCCTTAAAATTAGAAATTATTTTCTGAAAAATAGAAAGGCAAACGAAAATAATAAAATATTTCGGCAACACCTTTTCTAAAAATGAGTGCCCTAACCCTAAAATTAAACCAACCCTAAATAGTAGAAACATTTTCTAAAAAGTAGAAATTTTTTCTAAAAAATAGAAATATTTGTTTTCACATGCTCTGGCACATCAAAATGTTCAATGCCAGAACTTGTTAGCTGCCGGTCGGCTGTACTCGTGGCGCAGACGGTTAAAGCACTTAGTTAGCAATCGAATCGACGCGGGTCCCAGAGCAAAATTTTTTAACATTTTTTTTATTTTTTTTTTTAATGTTATTTTATTTTTCTTTTTATTTATTTTTTTACTTTTTTTTTATTCCTTTTTTTATTGATGGCAAGCGGTAAACTAAAAATAATTAGGTTTATATCCAGCTATTTACTATATACTACAAATAATATAAAGTTTAAGTGCTACTATGGCCCAGTATGTAGGCCATTCGCTCCTAAATGTAAGTTTTTTTCATGAAGATAAAATATTAACTAATCATGATTTATACATTCCCCCATTCCCCGCAGTCACGTAGTCCACATTTACAACCACATTTGGCTTTGGTTACATAAGAAATCCAAGCGCAAAATACATAATAATAAATACATAACCTTTAACATTCACAATATACAAGACACACAACGCACAGTGTAAGATTTTGCCAATCTAGGGGGACTTAAATCAGTAGGAGTCGTATTTTTAAAGATATCGGCTTCAAATTTTGAGTGAATATTCTAGTAAGCCCAACGATTATGTTGGACATAAAAAAATGGGCGTGGCACTTTTGGGGGCGTTAAAAATTGAAAAAAAACTGTTTTTTTTAAAGATAAAAACCCAAAAAAAAATATAAAAAAAAATGTTCGACATTTTTAACTATTTTCTTATTTTTTGTTATAATTTTCGCCAACTTAAAAAATTTTGTTTTTAATTTTTGGAGACCACTTTTTTTTTTTTTTTTTGAAAAATGTTGAATTTTGGTTATATGCTCATGTTTTTAGCTGTAGCTTCGATATTATAAACTGAGCAGCTGCAAATAAGGTTTTATATTAAATATAATTGATAAAAAAAGCAAAAAAACTTTGATCTATATTTTTAAGATTTTTTTTTATTAAATGGTAACAATTCAAACTTCATGTGTACATCGTCTAGTGCAGACAGTGACTCAAAAATGTCTTCTTGAGCACTTATCAGCCGTTTTACGGTATGATCAATAAGGGATTGTAAACTTATTTCAGCATAGGAATTTCTTACTTTTATACCAGTAGGATAGCATAACATTTTTGGCTCCTTAACGAGATCATAACATGGATATAATTTTGGACAGACTATTTTTGTGGTATTGTACTTCTATTTCTCAGAAGGGCAAGTGCTTGATCTGCTGAAAGGTGTTTTGCAGTGCTATTAGAAGATAATTTAGCTTTCTTAATTATAGTCCCCGTGGACGGAGGAGCATTTGGTAATTCATTAATTAATTTAGCTGAATCCCGTTTTCCTTCTGCCTGCAAAGCCTGCTCTGCAGCTGATAGCAATTGATCCTCATCTATCGTAGGCAACAATTCTTGGCTTTTCCTTTTTTGTGTTTTAGGAAAACACTCAGAAAAGACTTTTTGTGACCTCCCTCTTGTACTTGAGGTGGAAGCAATGACATCAATGCGACAGTCTTCGCCATTTAATGAGACCTGAAGGCCACTTGCATTATGAGCAAAAAACCTGGCTTTATCTCTCCTAGATTTCTCAAATCGGTTTTGAAACTCAAAAGACAGTGTAATTTCAATTTGGAGTGATCAATGTCATTGCCAATCACCATCACTGCGTGCTTTACAAGAGCGTTTCGCGGAGTGGTTTTTATGTTTTTCAACCAAACCTCGAAAAATGCAGCACGGCTTATTCACTCGTTTCTAAATAGAAGGTCTTTGGGCAAAATATGGGCAAGATTTTATTTTAGATTCTGAATCAGAATGAATGCATGCGAATGATGTATGTTCTGGTTGGATAGAATACGATAGAATAATATAAGTTTTTTTCCACCAAAAAACAGAAATATGAAAAAATACACTTACTTTTTGGCACTTTTTTCAAAAAATGAAAAAAAAATTTTTTTTGTCCCAAAAAAATTTGTTTGTTTTTAAAAGTGGATTAAGAATTGTCTAAAGTTTCTGGAAAAAATAACTTTTGGCTGCTCCCACTGATCACGCGATGCAATTGATAAGACTAAACTTTGTCAACTGTTGCTCGCTTCCCAGTGCAATTTTGCATGCATTTCTAAAGTCCAGCTTTAAAAACCGTTATCTCCCAAAAAAAATTATTTGTTTTGTTTTGTGCCTGTTTTTGTAATAGTTGAACATTTCTAAAAGTGCTGCTAAAAGCTCATCGACCTCAAAAATAGTTCAACTTTTGCTAAAAGTCCCGCTAGATTGGCAAAATCGTACACTGTGCAACGCCTGCATACGTACATAGGGAGGAGTACATAATATAAACGTATATAAAACAAGAGAAAACGCTATAGTCGGGTTGGTGTCCCGACTATTTAATACCCGTCACTCAGCTAAAGGAAGTGCGAACGCTGTACTCGGGTTCGTGTCCCGACTATAATCGTAGCTCAGCTAAAGGGAGTGCGAGGGAGATAGATATTTGTAGATATTTTGATTGCGTATAACTTTTTAATGAATGTAATGTGACAAACGATTTGTTCCTTAATGTAACATCTCCAAAAATCAATATTTTTTAAAAGTGTAAAAGCAGAAAGTTGCATATTTCAAAAAAAAATTTGGATTCGAAATTTCAACGTAGCCAAATCCCACAGCGTTTGGTGTAAACCATCCTTTTTACAAACAAAAAAATACATTTTTTTATATATTATTTACGGAAAGGTTATTTTCGATACGGAAAAGAAAAAAGTAATAAGATAATACCGAAACTTACAAAAAAAAAAAAAAAATGGTCAAAGTGTAAATTTTTTTTTTAATTAAATAAACTGACGTCACTATTAAAAACAACAATAAAACTGCAGCAGTAAATGTTATCTGTTATTATTATATTTTTTTTACAAATAATCAACGATAACAGTTAAAATTCTTGAATAAAAAAAGTTCGTCACAATACCCTACAAAAAGTTCGTCACGATACCCTACAAGGTAGACTTGGAGCAAAAACGGTGTCACTCTTTTTGCGAAAATTACCTCACGAACAAATTACGGGACTTCTTATTAATATTACTGTAAATACATTGTCGACACGATAAGGGGAGACGACTACATTTATTTGGAATTTTTGTCGTGACGTCATATATTAGATTCGACGAGTTCGTCACATTACCCTACTCGTCAAATTACCCTACACTCCCCTATAAATATACACAACAAAATTGCATTTATACTTCTCGGAAATCCTTAAAGATGTGGGCGCAGGACACATTTTAAAATCGTTAATGGGCGATTGTGGGCGTTAGAGGGGGCGTGGCACTCGGCTGAAACAAACTTGCGCTGCGTAGGAGGCCCAAGAATATGTGTGGAAAATCTCAACCTTCTAGCTTTTGTAGTTTCCGAGATTTCAGCGTTCATACAGACGGACATGGCTAGATCGACTTGGCTAGTGACCTTGATCAAGAATATATATACTTTATAGGGTCGGAAACGCTTCCTTTTACCTGTTACATACGTTTGCACGAATCTAATATACCCTTTTACTCTACGAGTAAGGGGTATAAAAATAAATCATGATTGAACGTGTTTTTTTGTTTTGTTTTTTATTTCTATTTTTAAGGAAAATTTCCTACTTTTAAGAAAATGTTACCCTTAAATTTAGAAAAATTACCCTAAGTTTTAGAAAACGGACCTCGAAAAAAATCAAAAATTTAGGAAAATGTTACCCTAAAATTTAGGGCGAGCTTGTCTTGAAGACAAAAGTAGGCCGATTTC
This sequence comes from Drosophila takahashii, assembly GCF_030179915.1. NCBI lineage: Eukaryota > Metazoa > Arthropoda > Insecta > Diptera > Drosophilidae > Drosophila > Drosophila takahashii. The sequence goes on along the minus strand of NC_091678.1, from coordinate 31,194,709 downwards.
CTTGACTTTAGGGTTAATTTTATTTTGAGTAATAACTTGAAGTAACTTCAAGTAGAATGGTAGGACTCACAGGGTTATATTTATGAGCGCTGTTTCTAAAACGATCTACGTGACAGTTGGAGTTCCTCGAGGTAGTCTTTTAGCCCTTTGCTGTTTACTTTGTTTATTAACGATTTTCCTTCTATCGTAGCAAATTCTCGTGTACTAATGTAAGCTGATGATGTTAAGCTTTATTTATCATATAAAGATATAGGGTCAGGTTTCAACTTACAATCAGATATAGATTGTTTTCAGGGATGGTGTGAGTACAACCTTTTAAATTTTAACTGCCTTAAATGCAACGTTATGACTTTTTATAGGGGTACTCCTACGTTTACGGGGGCCTAGTCAAAATGAAAATTTAATTCTGTTTGTCAGTTTGTCCGCTTGTAAGTTTGTCCAAAACAAGTTTCTTAAGTTCTGAAAATTTGATATGACGTTCATCACATCGATATAAAAAACTTTTGTTCTTGGAAAAACCCGCTGGTTTAGCGGAAAAACAGCTTTAAATACCAAAAACTCGGAAAGCCGTATCTTCTATACTACTTAAGCTACAGACTTGTGCTGCATCTCGTTTGAAAGGTATTTTTAAATGCTATAAGTGTGTAAATGTAATAGTAAAAAAGATATGAGCAAAAGAAAATTTTTTTTTTATTTTTTTTTATTTTTTTCAAAAACGGTTCTAACGATTTTTTTTAAACTTTAAACTGTATAGCCCTTGAGATTCCTTAAATTTTAAAAGTTATTCAGAAACGAAACTTTTGCCAGCCCAACACAACTAACGCTGCCTAAGCTGTATCCAAGCTGCATTTTAGGGTCATGGAATCATTTCGTATTCTATGACGTATACTATAATATTTTTCTCAAAAATAAAGTGAAATACCAGTATTTTTCTTTTGCAAATGCGGAGGGTCAAACGTGGTTTTAGGCATATAGTTTCTTGGCCAATATGTCTTAGAATGGTCCATTGATTATGTTCCGCCCAAACGATTTATATCTTTTTTCGCGTCCATATAAATGTTCGAAAGTCAAGGCTACTGAGATATTTTTCATCAAAAAACCAGTATTGTTCTCTTGCAAATGCGGAGGGTTAAACGTGGTTTCCAAGGCATAGTTTCTTTGGCAATGTTGCTTAGAATAGTCTATAGAATACGTTCCCCCCTACGATTTGTTGACCTCCAAATCGACCCACCCTAATCAACATGATATCAACATTTGTGACGAAAAATTATTACACTCGTCATTGAATAGACTTTCTAATATTTTCTCATTCGGCACGCTTCAATAGAAAACGCCTGTGAAGGGAAAAAGGCTGGAATAGTTTGTCTATTTATTGACGAGTGTAATAATTTTTCGTCACAAATGTTGATATCAGAACTTTTGTATGTTGAAGGTGCGATCGTCACTAGTTTTTTACCTCTTTAAGAGGTGTTTTTATTTGATCTTTTAACAGGTGATATTGATTCTGTAGAACTGGTAAACCGTTTAACATTGAATGTTCCCGTTAGACTAACACGAATTAAATTAATTAATAATAATAATTATTAATAATTAATAAAAACTGGCCGCTGGACGCACCGTCTTATCCCAAGCATTGCGGAGTGGTTCAACGGAAAACTTGGGGAGCTGACTTTCGTACTAACACAGGTGCTTAGAAGACACAGCTGCTTCAAGGTACCTCTGCCGCTTCGGCAAAGAAGCAAGCCCCCTGTGCGACGTTTGTTTCCGGAGAGTGCTGACCATGTGCTGACATCTTGCGTCAGGTTTGGAGAAGCACGTGGGAAAGCGAAAGAGGTCTTAGAATCTTAGAAATATGGTACCAGGCATGCTAGAATGCCAAGCCAAATGGACAGCGGTTTGCCTACGGAAATTATGTATGCCCGAGCTAAGGCGTGTAAACCGCATACGCAACGCGCAGTCCTAAAACCTGGTCGTCCAAAAAAGAGCAGCTGGCCTTGCGAAGCAATGCTTCATGGCAGTACCGCAAGCCCAGCAATTCCCCCCACCCCCCTGTATATGTATATGTAAAAGTATCTTGTACTAAATTACCGTTGAATAAAAAAAAAAGACGAAATTGGACAAAATGTATCAGATTATCACGTCGCCGAAACAAAACAAAGTTACCCAAGCCCTAGCCAACGAGGGTAGGAAATGGAGTTTTATTACGTCACACGCACCTACTGTGGCGGAAAATGGTAATCAGCTGTAAGCTGGAGTCATTGGAAACCAGAGCATGTAAAAAACAGTTGACTATTTCTAGCTGTCTCCAAATAACTCTCACTTTGGGACCCTTTGAGCAAATAGTCACATAGAAACTGTTTATTTTGTTTCAAAAGGTTTTCGGTCTTTGCTCAACCAGTAACCGATTTTTTTGTTTCAAAACGGTTTCGGTTGATCAAAGACCGTTTGAACTGAACGGAGAACAAAAACGGTCTTTTGACTTTTTATTTAATTTAATTTAATTTATTTAATTTTTAAAAATAATTCCATTTTTATACCCTTGTAGAGGGTATTATAATTTCAGTCAGATGTTTGCAACGCAGTGAAGGAGACGTTTCCGACCACATAAAGTATATATATTCTTGATCAGCACCAATAGCCGAGTCTATCTAGCCATGTCCGTCTGTCCGTCTGTCCGTCTGTCCGTTTCTATGCGAACTAGTCTCTCAGTTTTAAAGCTATCGCGATGAAACTTTCCCGAAGGTCTTCTTTCTATTGCAGGTAGTACATATGTCGGAGCGAGCCGGATCGGACCACTATATCTTAAGGCTCCCAAACAAATATAAGAAAATTCATTGTAACTTTGTAGGAAGTAGGCGTTTTGATTCTTGACTACTTAAAAACAAAATTGAAATAAATCGAAACGCTGAATCTGGAATCCCTGGAACTGCACCGAGTGAGTATTCTTTTATCTACAAGGGTATATAGGCTTCGGCTGGCCGAAGGTAGCTTCCTTTCTTGTTTATTTATAAAAATCTTAAACAAAGAGTATTTTGGATTTTATTGTGTCTTAAGCTTGAACGCCAAGTACAAAACTTAAGCAGACCAATATTTCCAGTTATCTTTTTAACTAATGTAAAATATGAAAAACCGCGAATTCTTCAGAAGATTATGGAATATGAAGATGATTTACTCGGATAATACTATCTCTTAGACGCTTTATCAATCAAAATAAAAAACCGCGAGTTCTTCAGAAGATGATGGCCATTATGTATACTTACTTACACCATCACCTAGAGGGTATATCTTAAAAGACTTTAATCCGCGAATTCTTCAGGAGAATATGGCCATTGTATATCCTTACTCGCTTTATCATAAAACTTGAAAACAGCGTATTCTTTAGAAACCGCGAGTTATACAGAAGATGATGGCCATTGTATATATTTACTCGTATAACATCACTTAGAGGCTTTATAATTCAAGACTTAAATCCGCGAATTCTTCAGGAGATGATGGTCATTGTATGTCTTTACTCGTATAACAACATCACCAATGGCGCTTTATCATAAAACTTAAAAACAGCGTATTCTTTAGAAGATAATGGTATCAGCAATTGTAATGCACCTGGTGCTAAAAATTGTTATTTACCATATATGTATTTTCAAATAGATGTTCTATATATCAGCTTAAATTTTTAAAGGTGTAAGGCAAAGGAAAGGCAGAACTGTCAAAAAAGACCGTTTTTACTGAGCATTTCAAAGTTTTGTTCATCTACTAACAGTTTTTTGGGACCGTTTCATACAAACGATCCCTAAAATCGGTTTTTGGAAGGACCGAAAAAATTTATTTTCAGTTGAGAACGGTCAACCGAAAACCGAAACAAACTCAAATGAAGGGTTTCGCTCAGCCCGAAACCAAATTTTTAAATTTTTTTCGGTTTCGTTCAGACCGAAACAGCAAACGAAAAAACGATCAACTGTTTTTTACATGCTCTGTTGGAAAAGCATTCCTGACATTTGAGCAAATGCATACTCCCTTGGCAAATCGAATCTGTTGTCAATTCAAGACCATTATTCCCACATCCTACTTTTCCTAGTTGTCTCCCGCGCGTGACTGAATTATAACCAAGCTACGATGGATTCGTCAGGCCGTCAGGCTGCCCATCAGGAGAGCTTGTTCGTCCGATTTCAAAACTATCAATTTTTCCGAATTCAGAAACTAAGTTTCAGGGTAGGCCGGGATGTTGAGGAATCAGGCAACCTTCTTAATTTGTATTTTTTTGATTCAGCTGTCAAGACTACCTATTCACAATCGACAATCAGCTGTGCATTACAAAAAGCACTGCGTCTTGACGGTCCGTCAACCCCTTTTTATGACTTCTTCCTCTTCTTGGAAGCATCGATGGTTGAAAACCTTGATATATCGCTTAGATCGGAAATCAAGGAAGAAAAATAATAAACTCACTAAAATATGGACCATAGCTGTTTGACGCGGAGGTCCGCATTTTTAATAGTAGAAAAAGGATAGAAAAAAAGCACAAATGTACTCCATTTCAGAATAGAAGAGTCCAATAAAATTTTATGAAAAGTATCTATTTTACCCTATACCGTAGAGATGCAAAACCATCGATGGTGGGTTCATCGATGTTTTCACAATCGATGGTTGAAAACTTCGATATATCGCTTACACCATCGAAAATTTGTTTATTTTTTTTTTTTTTAATTTCCCATAAATTGATCGAATTGCTAATAAAACAAGAAAGGAAGCTACCTTCGGCCAGCCGAAGCTTATATACCCTTGTATGTGGTCGGAAACGTCTCCTTCACTGCGTTGCAAACATCTGACTGAAATTATAATACCCTCTACAAGGGTATAATGATTGTTTTGCTGAACCTTAATACTAACATATATTTATTTAACGAAAACTTAAGGAACATGAAGAACAAAACGAAAATAAAGAAAATAAAATAAAAAAAACAAGTCCATTTCTTAAAAAACTGCACTTTATCCACAACGAGGAAATGTCCTAAGGGGTTTCAAATGAAAGTAAAAGTTAAAATATTGGAAAAATTGTGCTCATTTATCAAGTTTACTTACGGCTGCTTAGCGTCTCTTTCTTTTAGTGATACATCGATGGTTGAAAAACTACATCGATGTATCGCCGTTTTTAAAAACATCGATAATATCTAAAGTTACATCGATGGTATAGCATCTCTATTAACAAGTACACATCTAAATTTTTTTTCATTATTTCAATTAGAACGACTGTAATTTAACTAGGAGTGATATTTTTGAACAAAAGGGTTTTTTTTTGTCTTTACTTATGTACATATTTGGTGGTTTAGCCTATTATTGTTATTTGGTTATATTGGAACATAAACTTACAGGTGCATACCTGTTGTGAACGGAGACGCTTTTAATCTGTTGGTGCTGTTGTGATTGCTGTTCTGTCTTGATGAGGAGGTAGTTGGCAGTCCTAAAAGCGATGCCAGGACATCTTCTAGCGAGGCGCTGCTTATCGACCGCTCGGGCGCTATATTACGTATTTGTTGTTTTTAATAAGTTACGCAAATACACATATTTTTTACGTCTTCAAAATAGGTGAAATAAAATATAAATAACTCCAATGTATTCCAGGAGCACACCAGCTATTAAACTACATTCAGCAAATGATCAGCAAAAAATGTTATGTGCAAGGTGGTGTTTGTACTGGGGAATGTGGGAAAGTGTTTAAGAACCAATAATAAAAACTCAACACTCCTCAAACAAAACAAACTATGTAAATGAGTAAATTAAAACCAGTTTAAGTTAAGTCGGTTTTATTATAGCCAAAATAACAAAGGTTAATCCAGCTTTTTATATAGTCAAATTATTATTTATTTTTAAAAACATCCATACAAAAATAGTTCTGTATTGTTGTATACAGAGTTTATCTTGACTAATAGCGGTCAAAAATATCAATAAATAAATAAGTACATTTTATTGCACGCTTAGGCGTATGTCAAAGTGGTCGTAAATTGCGATACAATATTATTGGACTCAGGAGGTATTAAGAGGCAACTGTAAAAGCGGCACACTAGTGCAAAGCTTATTAGCTTTTTGCACCAACATTGACATCGGCATTAGGACTAATGTTTTTATCTTTCCAACTTGAATAATGATCAGTAAATTTTTCTTTTGAGTGATTTAGTTATTTTCTTTTTGTTTCGATTTGAAAAACATTGTGCCTTAATTCATAGGCTAAAGAAATTGTTTTTAACAACGGCCTAACAATTTTACCGCATATTACAATAATTAATTTTACAACGATAGTTATTTTATTGATTGTAAAAGATAAAGTAAATATGTTTTTGATATGGTTTAAAAGTATAAAAATTTGTTGAAAATAATCCCCAAATTAAATAAAAATCATGCGCATTCGATAAAACAAAATTTAATTGCATCGCTTTTTACGCTCCTTTTGAACAGAACATAGAAGAAAAATAAAATGTATTTTTATTTGTATGCAGGCTGAGGATTTCTCTACGGAATTCAAGAGTCAATATCTACGTATACGTAATTTAAAGTTGTATGATGATAGTCTAATGACATTTGATTGTGAAAATAAAGAAGTACGAGTCGCTGGCTAGTAATCAGAAATGGATCTCACCGCCACCGCCGCCGATACGGCTGATTCCGTTCATGCGAAGTGGCGGCTGTCCTTCGACGGCTGCCGGCGACAGACTGGCATCCACGTGGGGGCGGAACTGGTGAAGCTGCTGGTGCTGATGCTCGAGTTCTAATTCAGGAGAGCTATTGTCAATCACGGGTGTCTGCGGAGAATCCAGGCGTCGTATGCCCACAAAGCTGCTCTCCAGCCAGCACTTCCTGTAGTAAAAAAAAACAGTACAAAAAAGGCTTTAAGTTAATTTACTTCTTTCTACACTGTGGGCAAAACATTTACAAGTGAGTATGTTTAATTTGTTAACAATAACAATTTTAATAACGATACATAAAACAACACAAGAACCATTTTAAAACAATTTTTATTGGCCTTTTTCGCAACTTTTTTCGAAAGTCGAAATATTAAAATCTGGTCACACGTTTTAAAAATGGTTCCAGGGATATTATATTATTGTCTTTGTTGCGTCGGCAACTCATGCATCTCCGCCGCAGCCATGCATCTTGACCCGACCCGCGCTTAAAATCCGCCGTCCCGTACTTAACGCGAACAATAACGCGCCCGTGCAAGATCGCAGAATTTTTGTTAAAGGTTGGTTAACGGACGTGCGAGCAGATAAGAAGACCACAATTTATAACATATTATTATACCCGTTACTAGTAGAGTAAAAGGGTATATTCGGGGGTGTCACAGAAAACCATTCCAACCGAATTTCTCCCGAATACAAATGTTTCCCAAAAATATAACTTTATTTAAGACAACTCTAATGAATTTTATGTACTACCTGCATACTACGATTTTTATACCTACTTCGGTTTATATTTAAAAATATGCTTTTTATAAAACCTCTCGAAAAAATTAGCTAAAAAAAATCCGTCGGCAAACCGTCTACCTGGAAGTGTTACCAATTAGCTAGCACTTTAAAATACCAAAATTGTCCAAATTTCGGAGTTAGTTATCGAAATGTTTTGTTAACGAATTATTTATTCAAAGGTACTTAGTATTGTAGTTAAAAATGAAACTAATTTCTGGTAAAAATTTTATGGTAAAAGAAGTTGTAGGTATTGAGAAATTAATAAAAACAGGCCGCCTTTGCAAAAAGTTGGCATCACTGTCGTGAAAAAATGTCTTATTTTTGCCAGGTAAAACGCTGGCTGTGAAGAAGAAGAAGACATGTAAGTAAAAAAGTACAACATTTTTGTTTATTATTAATTTAAACTAATAAGCTTTGCTAACTTTCATGGGTAAACATAGGTTACCAGCGCAAGACACCATATTCTTCCGATTCATTCGCGATAATATCGACATTGCCAAAGTATTTACTCAGGGCGGCCGCATTCTTGTGAAAGGACCTGGCCAATGAGTTAAATCTCCATGGTAGTCCATGTAAAAACGTTTGTAAGGATCTCCTCTGCGTCCTAGCCTCTCGCAGTTTATGCCTTCGCAAGTACTCTAGAGCAGTCGGCATTTTGGTTCGCTTTTAAAAATCTTGCCAACTCACACTGGGCCAGCCAATCAGATTTTTGGCCAAAAATACGTTTTTCTTTTTTAAGAAAATGACCAAATTGAGTTTGGATTCCGTTTTATAATACATTAAACTAATTTATGCCAAAGTTTCAAAGAATTCGGGCATGTAGGTTTCTTTTACCATATTTTCAAAGTGGAAAATTCATCAAATATTGATGGAAATGAAAAAAAATCTTGAAGTTAAAGACGCTGATGTTGCTGTTCGACTCTTCACAAAACTTGTAGATGTGATTACTTTCAACCAATAAAAAATATAATATAGGTCGTATGTCTTACTTGTTTCCTAAAACAAATGTATTTGTTGATTCTTACGGCTTTTTTTTAGCAAATGAGTACTTTGCTTTTCAAGTGCCTTTGAGTGCCATCCACAAATTAGTTTATTTCTTCAAAAAAAAATTCGTTGATCAATTTACTAAAAGCGTAGCCCACTGACTCGATGCGGTTTTGCCTTAGTTTTCGGTAATTTAAGTTTTAATTGAAGGCTTAACTCGAAGTCAAGCTATTTTGAAGAGCTTAGCTAAGAGAGCCCAAAAGTATGCCGTACTTTTTTTCTTTAGGTTTTAGTGAACATTTTGCGCGAAAAAATTTGATTTTAGTGTGACTAACATCTGAAATCTACTTTTTACGTACACTAATCGATTATGGTATTTTCGAAATCTATATCTATCTATTTAATCAGGACTATGCAAATAAAAATGTAGCATACTTTTGTGATGACTTCAGAATATGTCAAATTAACATTAAACAATTTAAAAAACAATTTTTTTAAAACCATTTTTTTTAATAATTTGATTATATAAAACTTAGGAGATAACAAGAAAAAAAAATAGAAAATTTTTTTAAATCGATTGTTTGATAAACGTTGATGTGGGAGTCTCCGAAAGTTGCAGTTTTTAACGGTTCATAAATCTTAAACGACATAATATTTTTTAGTGAGGTTAATTTTTTTTAGTTTGTTTTATCTCATACTTTATTGTTTTCGAAAATGGAAGAAGTGCGTCTTCTAGTTATTTTTTTAAAAATAAAAAACCGAAAAGTACGTAAAATTTTCCGACTTTGGTCTGGATTATCTATATCATATAAAATTCCAAGAAATTTTACTTTTAGTTCGTTGGAAAGTTCAATCTTTTAAGAAAAAAACGCAAAAAACTGCATCCTTCTAACTGTCCTAGGAAAGAAATTACAGATTTTTGGCCAAAAAATAAACTTTCTGGCCCAGTGTGCAACTTAGAAATGAAAATAAACCAACGCAGCCGCGGCAAACCGTTGTTCAGGGCTGCAATATGTAGCCTGGCGGGTAATTCAAATTTTTAAACATATATATTCTTTTTGTAATTTTGAAAGAAAAACATAAATTAAGTTTAAAACTTATTGGAAAATAGTCCAAATAAGTCAAATAAAATTCGATAATTATTGAATATTCGATATTTAGTGTATGCGTCCAGCCCTGGTCGTTTTTCGGTAAAAGTATGTAACAGCTAGAAGGAAGCTTTTCCGACCCCATAAAGTATATATATTCTTGATCAGGATCACTAGCCGAGTCGATCTAGCCATGTCCGTATCTCCGTCTGTCCGTCTGTATGAACGCTGAGATCTCGGAAACTACAAAAGCTAGAAGTTTATTTTAGCCGAGCGCCACGCCACCTCTAGCGCCCACAATCGCCCACTAACAATTTTTAAATGTGTCTGGCGCCCACACCATTAAAGATTTCCAAAAAGTATAAATGCAATTTTGTTGTGTATACTTATACCTATCGAAATGTAGACATTTTTCAAATCGGACCATTCAATAAAAAGTTATACGCAATCAAAATTGTTTATATATTTATCTCCCTCGCGCTCCCTTTAGCTGATTGACGGGTATTATATAATCGGGACACCAACCCGACCAGAGCGTTCTCTCTTGTTTAACATAAAAATGTCCCCCTTTTTACTTTATATGAGAAATCCGCGACTTCTTAGGCGTTAAATGGCTGAGGACGGACATTAAATTTAATTACTTGTATTGTAGTTCTTCCTTTTTGGTTTATGAAAGAACGGATCAAATAAAATTCGCGAATTCTTCCGGCTTAACTTTGTATTGCGAACAACTTCAAAGATCTTGCAACTTAATCTTGCAAAGTTAGATCCATAAAAACCAGTATTTATCCTGCCTTCACAAAATAGTTGTACAAAAGCGCCATTTTCCACCTTAATTCAATTTATAAAATAGCTTAATGTTAAAATATAATTTTTTTTATTATATGTTTTGAAACTACAAGCCAAACGAACAAGAACCAATTTAAACTATATTTAAATTCCCAATATAATGGCCGCAAAAGCGAATTGATTTTTATTTTGAGTTTTATAAAATGAAGCTCACACATAATCGTTATTGATGATTTTTATTTTTTTGACTCATTAATAAGGATTACTGCCAGAGTTTTATAATAAAATTAAAAAAATAAACTTTAACCATTGATTTTTAAAAATAAAACTCACAAAATACAAATCATTGCAGACTTGCATAGCTTGGCCAAGTTAGGACTCATTGGTTTTACCTATTTTTTTGTAGGGATTTTTCTAAGTGGATGATTTTTTTAGTCAGGAAAATTCGCCCTGGTTTTAAAGGAAAATGCCTTTAGTTCAAAGGTTTTAGTTCTTATTTTCAGGACAATTACCTTTAAAAATAGAACAATCGCCCTATATTTAAGTATTTTTAAAGTAAATTGTCCTTATTTTATTGCCGAGTCGCCATTGACCCCCGTTTTAGGGCGATTTTCCTTGTTTTTAGGGCGATTTTACCGAAAAATTTCTATGAGTGTGTTACTGCATTAAATGTGCGCTGTGGGTAAGTCACATATGTTAACCACACGAAAGAGAATGCTTGACATTAAATACAACTTATACCTCTGGAAGAGCTGGCGGTATTTTTAAGTTTTGACTTTTGGTGGCCTTTCTAATTTTTGTTCTCGTATGTGTTACCTTATAGGTAGCTAGGAGTTGTGTAGTTGTCAAAGATAAAAATTAATATGAGGCATAGATAATGGGGTCAAAATGGGTGGTTTTGAGGTGCGCAGGAGAGACAGTTTAGCTATGGGCGGAAGGACAGTAATAGAGTTTGATGGATCGTTTATTTTAGTCGTAATTTTGAAATTTTCTAGTACCTGTTTGCTTACCTCGAATTTGGACTGGCCAGTCGGCTATGTGGATGTTGGGACTGCTGCTGGTCGTTCACGTAGTGAACGATTGCGGATGTAACTTCCTTAATTGAGCTTTGAATCTCTGGCGTTACAGAATGCACGGTCCACGCTCCATTGGATGCACACGTAGGGGACGGCGTTGCCCGTTGAACCAACAGTGAGTTGGCCAGACTGCAAGTGGAGTATTTGATTAGTAGAGTACTAACAATTTTATGTCTCTCGGTAAGGTCTAATAAGTTGTTACATCCAGACACTCCTAAGGGGAGAAATGACTGACTGAACGCTGAGATCTCAAAAACTACAAGAGCTACAGAGTCGAGATTCCACAATAAACAAGAGAGAACGCTATAGTCGGGTTGGTGTCCCAACTATCTAATACCTGTCACTCGGCTTAAGGGAGTGCGAGGGAGATGGATATATACAATTTTTTTGATTGCGCATAACTTTTTAAAGAATAGTCAGATTTCAAAAATGTCTTCTACATTTCCATACATATACACAACAAAATTGAATTTAGCTTCTCGGAAATCTTAAAGGGTGTGGGCGCCAGACACATTTTAAAATCGTTAGTGGGCGGTTGTGGGCGTAAGAGGGGCGTGGCGCTCGGCTTAAATAAACTTGCGCTGAGTAGGAAGCCCAAGAATATGTGTGGGACATCCCAACCTTCCAGCTTTTGTAGTTTCCGAAATCTCAGCGTTCATACGGACAGACAGACATACAGACGGACTTGGCTAGTGACCCGATCAAGAACATATATACTTTATAGGGTCGGAAACGCTTTCTTGTAGCTGTTACATTATTTTGCACGAATACAATATACCAGAGCTCGTAAATAACTGTTAACACTTATTTCTGACACTGTCTTGTTACTCACAAAACAGAAAAAATCTAAAATTTTCTGTCAGTCTCGGACAGAAAACAGTTATTTTTTCTTTTAAAGTGTTTTCTGTTGACTGATTTCGGGTGACACAAACTTTATTTCTGTCTCTCAATAACAGAAAAAAGGGAGACTTTTGCTTTCACCTCACTGAATAAGTGTTTTTGAATGATCAAAACCTACAACTGTCTCAGAATAAGTGTCTTTTTGGATTGACTGCTTATTTCTAACTTAAAAATATTAAGTCTGTTCCATATAGTTATATAAATACACTGTTTATGCGTGATATGGTTTTAGCGTATATATGTAAACTTCGTATTGCCGAATAATAATTTATTTTATAAAAATTTGTTCATGATTGTATATAAAAATCTGATGTTTGACCAATTTATCGAATAAACTTTATTCGGCGTTTAGCTTCAAAACTAAAAGCGAATTTATGTTTTGCGCACTAAGAGAGCTTCGTGCTCTACCCGGGCAAGAGCACTTAAATACGGCGATTGCATCTTCAGGTCATTATAAAACTGCAATATATTAAAGTTCATGTCAAAACTCTCCACATCTGCATACATTTTTGATAGTGGTTCACGCGAAGCATCTTCCTTTGTTTGTGATAATGACTGGACACCATCTAAAAATTCAGAGAAAAGGGTAACTTCTTCAGCAGCGCATGGGTGACTTGTCGACGGTAATTCACGATGCTCATTGAAATCGATCTCAGAGGAAGATTATTTACTTGAGACACATATGAATAACTGTCCCAGAATAACTGTCTCAGGAAAACAGAAACACTTTTGACACAAAACAAACTGTTGAGCAAAGACAGAAAAAACTGAAAACAGAAATTAAACTGTTTCGTTCTGAGAATTTTCCCAATGTGTCAGTAAATAAGTGTTATTTGTCGAACATATTGAAAGTGTCTGCAATATACCCTTTTACTCTACGAGTAACGGGTATAAAAACAATGGCGTCCACGGTTTTGAAGCAAGAATGAAAATTAAAACTGAAATGCACTTGCTTCGTCAATACCAACTAATTAAGCTTAAAAAAAAGATAGCCATGCCCACAAACGCCCTTTTCACTAAAGCCTGTATAGCACCCACATTTATGAATGCCTTACATGGCCAGTATCACCATTCATGTAGCTATCCTACACAAAAAAAAATTTGCTTGGTAAAATTGACCAACAAAGATAGTTACGTAACTATTAAAATAGTTACGTGTACTTTGTTTTTGCTTTGGGTTTGTGTCTTTGCTAATTGTGTGTATTTTGTTGTTGTGAAATGACTATTTACTAAGTAGAATTGACAATTTTGCTGGTTGGGGCCTGTTTGACAATTATTACAGTTGATTTTACCAAGTTTTTTTTTGTGTGTATGAACGATCCGCAGGGGTATTAGTCCATATAGTCCACATATAGTAACTTGCTTTTTATACCCGTTACTCGTAGAGTAAAAGGGTATTTGCATTCGTGCAAAAGTATGTAACAGGGAGAAAGAAGCGTTTCCGACCCTATAAAGTATATATATTCTTGATCAGGGTCACTAGCCGAGTCGAGATAGCCATGTCCGTCTGACCGTCTGTCTGTCCGTCTGTCTGTCTGTCTGTCTATCTGTCTGTCCGTCTGTCCGTCTGTATGAACGCTGAGATCTCGGAAACTACAAAAGCTAGAAGGTTGAGATTTCCCACACATATTCTTGGGCTTCTTACCCAGCGCAAGTTTATTTTAGCCGAGCGGCACGCCCCCTATAACGCCCACAATCGCCCCCTAACAATTTTAAAATGTGTCTGGCGCCCAAACCTTTAAAGATTTCCGAGAAGTACCTATAAATGCCATTTTGTTATGCGCAATCAAAAAATCTACAATTAAAATTGTTACGCTTACGGGATGTGTGTAATTTGTTGTTGTACCTTGAAATTATATTAAATAGTTGCTGAACTATGAACAATTGTTAGCCTAACGTAACTTATTTAGTATAAAAGTATGCAACAGTAATTTTACAAATCTTCTGCGATGCCTCATGAACTAAGCCCAAGTCAGTTTCTGAGTCATTGAGACTTCTTTTCTGTCTTTAGTCTTTTATATAATTCCACACTAGCTGGAAGTCAAGTACAACCCGTACCTTTACAAGGATATGTAGGATAAAGTCACTTTTGGAAAAGGAAATTGGACAACTACCTTTTTAATATTACTTATAAATTACTGAGAAATAACTATAAAAAATTGTAAGCTAACTACATTTATGGTTCGGGCACATTCTACCCTTTTTTACAGTTGCATAACTATTTTTTATAGTAACCCTTACGATTACAAATTACGTAAGATTAGCTATTTACTAGAATTGACAATTTTTATGGTTGGGGCCTGTTTGACAATTATTACAATTGATTTTACCAAGTTATTTTTTTGTGTGTATATAATTATATGATTATAATCAGGCAAATTAAAAAAACACGGGTATAAGTGTTGCTAAAAAAAAAATAATTTATTTCGAACTTTTTAAAGATTGCTAAAAAACTTTAAACTTTATTTTTAGCACCATCTCTTTGAAAATATGTATCTCAGACTGTAGTAGGGGAGAAGGGGGCACTAATATGAGAAAACGTTTGGTTAGACATAGCAACTATAAATAAAGTGCCATTGGAATGAGACTGGTATCATCGGAAAGACTGTTCTTTTGGCTATAACTTTGTCCTACATCATTTTGAAGTCAACTGCAAAGCCTTCGAGGAACGTTACAAAATTTCAAAATATTTTTTAAACCAGTCTAGCCCCAGTACTGGGGTAATAACAGTGAGTCAAAATCTTCCCAGTGGGCCACCCCCGATTCGAAGGTCAGATTTTCGTCAAGCTTGTTTACTTTTCCGGTTCACAACGACAAAGAAAAAACTTAATTTGAACGGTTTTGAGAAATTTTAAGTTTCAACGGAGTTGTAGAAGTCAGAAAATATCATTTTTAGCGCTTTTTCAAAAAAGGTGCAATCACTTTTTTATGATGTTTCCGCGAATCGATCAATAAAACGTCTGTGCGTCCACCGACAAATTCAAAATGCAAAAAACCTTTGTCCGATCCCCAATTATTTTTTTGATCTTTTTCATAATGAATTAAACTTAATTTTTAAATGGTTTTAAACTCTGTAGTTGGTAAAGAACACTGAAAAAATACACTGAAAAAAGTATTGCTATTTATTTTTTGGAAAAATATTTTTAAAAAATTGTAATATTTTTTTTCGCGGTTTGAAAAAGGTAGCAACATTTAATTTTTTGACTTAAGATATCTTCGAGGGTCCGTGCTCAATTATAGTAAAACCTATACCAAATAATAGCTTAGGTGCCCTTCTACATAATTGTATTCAAGGTTCCATCATAATTTGAGTCAGTCAAAGCCTACACACAAAAAAAAAATTGGTAAAATCAACTGTAATAATTGTCAAACAGGCCCTAACCATAAAAATGGTCAATTCTACTAAGTAAATTGTTACTCTTAAGTAAATCGTAAACGTAAGGGTTACTATAATAAATAGTTATGTGCACGAATTATAAATTGTAGGTAACATACACTCAAAAAAATTTTTTTTTATTCTTGATTTTAATTTATTCCGAGATCAAAAATTTCAATCCCGTTTTGGATAAAAAAGGTTTAATTTTGTATTTTTGGGATTACTTTAAGCCCGAGAAATTTATGTTATCCTAAAAAAGATTGTATTAATACTTTTTTATCCGAATCTGGAATAAAATTTTGTACTTTAAGTCTGAAAAGATATATGTCATCCTAAAAAGATTAAATTATGACTTTTTTATCCGAACGGGATTAAATTCCGGGCTGTCATATAAAATTTGATCCGACTTGTTGGTTAAAAAAGATTTTTGTAAGATCCCAACAGGAATTCATAACTGTTCACAAACCTGCTTTTTTTTATAAACCAAATGATTTACAAAACACTACTACCACGTTTAATGTTTTTAGTCTAAAGGAGTAACGTTGTTTTTTTCCAACAGATGGCACTGCATCGTACAGTAATAAAAACTAACTAATAAGGTAGCGCCTTCTAAATGTGAAAATGTGTAAATTGGAAAACCTTAGCCAAAACTCTAATTTTCCGATAATTAAAGACCCCCAACTCATACCAACACTAATCGAACCAAACTGGAAACTTCTTGTGTAGACTGCTTTGACTTATACGTCAATAATGCAAAACGTTTAATAAATCAGTGCTATTTGAATTCAGTGTGTCCGAGAGTCAGTTCACTGTATGGAAAGTGATCCGGTAATAGTGAGGCCAAGCTAAGTTTTGATGAACTGGAAGACGAAGACGATACAACAAAAATAGCTTTATTAGCAGAAGAAGCATTACAGTGTTTATGAGGTAAAGTATACACATTTTCATGGGCAAAGCTGTTCAACATGTAAAGGCGTTGTTTTGTAAAATTAAAACCATTTTTTGACTCTAATTTTTTATTTTCGTTTATAAATAGATTGTCAAGATTTAATTTTGAAAATGCTAACTAACATGCGCAAATCCATGTTAAGGCCCTAAGGGATAAATTGCGCCTCACTCTTGTGAAAAAATAATGGAATGGAAAATAATTGACCATCAAATTTGTTTTAAGAACAACTCACCACCCCACATCTAAATCCTGGATCCGCCACTGCAGCTTACCATTCTCAGCCCAATTCAAATTGAGTAACAATGGAAAGAGGAGTGAAAAAGTGACCCTTGCAGGCGCGGAGGAAAGATTATTTCTTCAGCTGACAACAATATTCAACTATCAAGACCGTATAGAGGAGATTATATCCAAAAACAACTCCTTTTCTGATAGTCAAGGGCAAATAACACCTTCCTTACGGTTATATCCACAAAATGATATGTAGTTTAGAATCAAGTATATTTAATATTAAAATAAAAAAATTAAATAAAAACATAATTTTGTAAATTTTGTATCGGTTTTTGGGTTTTTGGGGATTTATTGGAGTTTATATAATCTCGGCCGAGCTCAATTCAAGTACGTTTGGGATAAAAATTATCCCGTTTTTCGGGATTGAAACTATCCCGTACAGGATTAAATTTAGTACGTTTGGGATAGAATCGAGCTCGATTTTCGGGGTTGAAATAATCCCGGCCTACTCAATAACGATAAATTCAATCTATTTTGGCTTGCAAAACTACGGGATTACTTCAATCTTTTTTGGATCAATTTTAGCATATTCGGGCTTACCCTGTTTTCAATCCCGTTTCGCATTGATTCAATCCCGTTTGACTTGAATTTTTTTTTCAATATATTGATCATTACAATCCACCAGCAAATTAATTTGATATGCATTTTTGAAGCTTGCGACAACGGTGTTTCATTGGCCGTTTACAGCTGTTAACTGAGACAACAGGGCTCTAACAGGGCTGTAATACCCGTTTTTCCCAACGTAAAAAATCGATATAAAATCGAGCTATTGATTGATTATTTTGTTGATGGTCTTGTTAGTTGACTTAAGGATGTATCTTTAATTATAAGTCATAAAACTAATTTCGGTTTTTAGGCGTATATTTTTAACGATGCCATTTATGCCAGCATTTTTGCATTTTTTGTCACTTTTACAACTTTAACGAAGTGTATCTTCTAAACTAATAAATGGATCTCAATGCAGTGTATAAGAAAGTTGAAGGGCATTCTATTACCTGTAAAATGAGTGAATGGTTGAAATCGGTTAACCACAACTCAAGTAAGAAATTAAAAAAATGTCAAAAACGTTTTTTACACTTTAAAAAAAATTGTATCCATAAAAAAAATTTTAAGTGCTATTTTCTTAATCAGGAAGACGTACCTTACCGGAAAACAAAGGTTTTATTCATGGTATATTTCATCGATTTTTTTTTGTAAACTGGTGTTACCGAAAACATCATAAAGATATCTTTTTCCGTTACGAAAATATACAAAAAGAGTGATAGCACCTTTTTTGAAAAAGAGCCAAAAATTATATTTTTTTGTCGTTGTGAACCGGAAAAATAAAAAAGTTTGACGAAAATCGAACCTTTTTTCTTGTTTTTTTTATAGTTTACATTTTTAGCCGCAGTTTCGTCCGAGAAACCGCTTTCGACGATGGATACACAATGTCGGTGGTGAGTGATTCCCAAGTATTACTAAGTAAAAAATGTTGTAATGCGATAAAAGAAAAGAAAGAAAAAACCAAAGAGAAACTAAGAAAATTTTCAAGAAATGCGACCCCCTTCACTTACGCTGCGTAGGAAGCCCAAGAATATCTGTGGGAAATCCCAACCTTCTAGCTTTTGTAGTTTCCGAGATCTCAGCGTTCATCCAGACAGACAGACAGACGGACAGACGGACATGGCTAGATCGACTCGGCTAGTGATCCTGATCAAGAATATATATACTTTATGGGGTCGGAAACGCTTCCTTTTAGCTGTTAATTACTTTTGCACGAATACAATATACCCTTTTACTCTACGAGTAACGGGTATAAAAAATATAAAAGAAATAACAAAGGAAAATCTAAAAGTTAAATTAGAATCAAAAATAAAAAGTCGATCGAACCTTTTTTTCTCCAAAAGTCACTCAAGATCATTAATTGGTCATTGCAGCTGACATATATCTCTAATGAATAAGCCGAACAATGTCGTGGAATAACCGCATAAAGAAGGTTTTGGCAAATCAAAAATGTGACACAAGAAAAGGTTTTAGGTTTTAAAAGAACGGACCACCTAAAACTTTTGCTTGTTTTCTTTGTGCAGTTTCTCTTCAATGATTGAACCCTATAGAAATTAAAAATAAAATAAAATAAAACTATAAATATTACTGAAAAACCCCCTGCAGTTAATTGCCTATTGACATTAGTCAACATCTACCGTTTACCGTCTCTGACGGTCATACAAATTTGACAAGTGAAACGGTTGAAAATTTTCTACAGTCAACCCTTTGGTGTTCCTATCCCATCTGTTTTACCTAGTATTTTTAGTATATTTTGCGCAAATCACCATCACAAAAATAAGAAATTCAAAACGAAGAGAATTTTTTGTCAATTAAAATAATGTTCCAAAATAAAAATTCCAGGCGGTGAAGCAGGTAAATATTATTAGATTTTTTTAAAACAGTTTTAAGAGATTTCCTCCACATTGCAGTTTTGAAGAGGACATTGACCGGCACTGTGTGGAGCCTGTAAATGGAAAGTGCCATGAAATGAGCCTAGGTTTTTACCACAGAGAGGTGCGGGGGCGTAGTTAACACCAAAACCCCCTGTCTACGCCCCTGTGTCTTGAACAGAACCACAAGGGTATAGATTATTAAAATAATTGTCAAAGCCATCGACAAATTTTATATGTACAATATATATATTTTTTTAATAAACAAATGATTCATGTCCACATCGTCCATTTCTTTGTCGAATTCTAAAACTTCGCAAATATAACTTCATTTAATAAGCTATTCATGTTATATTTCATTCACATTGACACTTGAAACGGAAAGTATTCCCAAGGCTCCCCCAAATAATTCTATAATGTGAATGGGCTATAAGAAGAAAAGAGATTTATAGTACAAAATATCAACTTATTAACAATAACACTGTGTAACAGCATTAACTGTTTTTTTATTTACCTTGATGGATGCCATAAAATTATATTCGCATCTAATCTGTTAAAAAAAGAAATACGCAAAAGAAAACCTAACCATTCCACAGAACTGCGGATTTTATCCATCGAAATACTCTTTATGAGTTTTGTGATATTAGATTTTTAACACCCCTGCAGAGATAATGATTTCATTAAGAAGATTGCAACGCAGTGAAGTAGACGTTTCCGACAACGTAAAGTAATATATTCTTGATCAGCATCACTAGAAGAGTCGATCTAGCCATGTCCGTCTCTCCGTCCATCTGTCCGCCCGTTTCTACGCAAAACTAATCCCTCAGTTTTTAAGCTTTCCCATTTTATATTGAAGGTTGTGAGGAGTTGAATAACTCCCCACAAATAACAGCAGCAAGAATAACGGATGGCCGGCCGCATACCAGTTACGCGGCGAATTAGCGTAGTAGCGGCGCGGCGAAGAGAGTTTGGAGAATGAGAGAGTGGAGACATCAAGTCAAAGAGAGAGGACTCTGATGGAGAGGATTGCAGAGATTCCGCGGGCGGAGCGCAAAAGGAAATAACGGAACTGCACCGGACTTTGGACTCTGCCGTGGACTTTGGACTAGGGGGCACAGGCGTGCCACATGCACCATTGAAATCAGCGGGACGGCGGCAACACGCGGAACTACAATTGGAGGCCGTGCATGAAGGACAAGTGGAAAGGAACCGCAGTCTTTGAACATGGATTGGAGAGATGCCGCGGGCAGAGCACAAAAGGGAAATAACGGTTCCCGGAGGCCCTATAAAAAGCCACCGAGCGCTGGCAGCTGGATCAGTCGATCACGAGGAGTCAATCCGTCAAGATCAGTCAAGGTATCAAAGTGAATAAGTCAGGCAACCAGTGCCAAGTAATCTAAAGTAAAAACACAAGTGAAGTCGTCGGAAGCAGCGCCGTGAAAGCCTACAAGGAACAAGATCGCTACGTCGAGACGTTTGGGATTGGATCATCAGGAATCTCCGAATTGAGACACAGGTAGCTGAGGTCCAGAGGGCATCACACGGCTAAGCCAAGGCGAACTGTTACTACTCCTGTTCCGGCTAAATCCTCGCATTACGTCTGGCGTGTCTATCAGAGTCGAGCAGTGAAGTCCTGCGACAAGAGATCGTGAACTCGGGGCGAGAGGCGTCTAAGCCCAGGGTGCCTTGTTTCAAACACTACTTTGGCTGGTCCCGCCGTCAGCCCAGTCGAAATGGAAATCGAACAGGTCCTGGCGCGACCAGCCAGAAAGGGCGACCGGCAGTCGGCCGCAGTAGGCGCTGTCCTAGAGAGACCCAACGGTTCTACGAGCCCGGGACCGGCGTGTATCCAAACCCCAAGTACCAGAAGCCACGCTACGTCCAAAAACCAGCACATCCAGGAGCAGAGCATCGGTCATCAAGCTACGCGGAAACGTCACGAACGAGCTAGTGGGTGAGACCAGGGTGGAACTTTGGTTTACACTAGGCGTAAAAGGAAGGTGGAGTACTAGGCAGCTTCCAGGTGACCACCTAGAACCCGTGAATTCTGTGCTTTCTCACTGACGAACACACAACTTCTCTGATCTACCCGCACGAATAGCGAGCAGACCTACAAAAATCAATTCGTTACAAGGTAACATAATCGGAACCGGCCGGAACGGACAACTACGCAGCGGAAAAATTCCTCTGGAAAATAACATGTTTTCATCAGGTTTCTCCATACATGCGGAAGCGACAAAACCTCATTCACCCCTTGCATTTCTTCCATATCTGGTTTCAAAATACACAGGGGGTGACACAAAAAGTAAGGAGGAAATGATGTTTCTATATGGATCAGCAGTAGAATGCAGGCCAAAATCCACTGTTTTTTTTGCCTTCCCGCATTATAAATTTTCCACACGTACACTCAGTTATGGTTTTCCTCCACTTGCAATATCTACTTTTCTACACCCTCCCAGTTTTTGGTTTCTACTGCTTTGCTATATCCGATTTTCCACAATTAAAAAACATGTTTCATATAATATTTTTTTGTGTATTTATTAATAATATTTACAATCAAAGCATTGGAATTAAACATTGTTGAAAATGTCTGAAACATTCCCGTTTACCCTCTGATCAGCTGTTTCATGTCGGGTATCTACAACAAAGAAAAAATGAAATATGGCAAATGCAGGCGCAACATTTCTGGTCCCAAAAAGTCTCAATCGGCCTGTCTGAAATAAATGTAATATTTGATTATGCTAAATAACTAAGTTAGTACTGAATACAACCATAATGACGAAAATATCTGTGGTACTAACCTCTGTAACGCTGAAATGAAGATTATTAAACGACGAAATTTAATTTATCACTCACCTTTTTCTTGTTCTTTAGATTAAAATTAAATTAAAATTTACTATTTGTTACGTACGCCCTCTCCTTCAATTTATTTGATGAAGAAAGATGCACGTAGAAAAACCACAACTAATCTCAAGGCAAAGGGAGAGTGGCAATCGACACATTGACTCACCGAAAACAAGCAAAGGAATGTGCAATTTGACGTTCTTTTGAATGGCATACGGTCAGAACAACGACCGTAACCCTACACCAGTAGGTAACAAAGTGCATCAGTCGGGCATTGACACTAAAATAACCCACCTAAATAACCCAACCTATCACGGGGGTCGAGAAAAAGCTCTGTACTGGTATAAAAGACCGTAGCCGGATAGAGAAGGGAGACAGAGTTCACTCTGATCTCACGGTGCTATAGTGTAAGCACTACATTCCCGAAGCCGCTAATGACTGCAGCCAAGACCAGAAATCCTGAAGATAGTCCTGTTTGCCGTCGATGAACAGCAAACATATCCTTGAAGGAAGTCCATTGAAGCCAGCAAACATATCCTGGGAAGAAGTCCTACTACACCCTCGTCCTAATGCGGTTATTCCACTACATTGTTTGGCTCATTCATTAGAGCATTCATTGGAGGCTTAGAAAGGGACAAATATATATGCTATTTTTGGGATTTGTTTGGATAAGATGGCATGGTCACTTCAAATTTAGACGTTAAATTTAAACTTTATAATTCAAATAACTTTGACTGGTTAAATCATAAAGGTTGAAGGCTGTAAAATTAATAGTGTGTGTTGCCAAAAAATCAGACACTTTTACCAAGTTTTTAAATTGTTTTGGGCTGTTTAAAGCAGGGCAGTGAACCCATATTATTTTTGCATGGGTTCGGTTCGGGGTTCAAACCTAATCGATAGATAATGTTCCGGTTTGCGAACCGGTTCAATGATGAGCCGGAGCAGGGTTCAGGTTCGAACCAGGGTTCAAAAATTTTTTTCTTTAATGAAATAATAAAGTCAACATTTATTTCCATGTATTTTCATTGAAATATGTACCATAACATTATGACTTATAAGTAAAGTTACTAGATTTATGAATTATAAAGTGTTTACCAGTTAAGGCAAAGAGTATACTCTTTGCTTTAATCATGTAATTTTAATGTGGGCATACTGCGAAAAGTTTTGGAAGATGATAGTTATATATTATTAGATTGTTTGAGTTAGATGCAGTCATTGCATAGCCAAAAAAATTTGCGCATTTTTATTTCCCTTAGTAAATAAACTCTATGTTAATATGATCAGAAAACCCCCCACACTGTTGAATAAAAAACACGAACACACAAAATAAATTTTTCGTGAACCGAACCGAATATCAAAAAAAAAGTTCCGGTTCGGTTCCGGTTCAATTATAAAAAAATTCGGGGCTCCGGTTTACGGTTCGGTTCGTTTCCTAAAAAAGTGAACCACTCCGGTTCGGAGTGGTTCAGCTCCGGAGTGGTTCACAGCCCTGGTTTAAAGTACATCTGTAATTGTTTTTAATACCCGGCATTAATTTTTAGGAAGGCAATTTTATATAAATTTATAGACGCAGTTATGTCTTTATATAGAAATATGCGAGTTATTTTTAGTTGGCAACGGAGTAATTAGGCCACTAAAATAATTTTTGTATTGTTCATATTTGTTTATAGCACCTTATTAGACGCAAAAGGTTTGGCAATTCAACCAAAAAAAATCAAATCAATTTTTATTATTGATCCCATTTCACAGTAGCCCTAATAAATGAGCAAAATTGTACTTTTTAGATTCGATTTTGCTCATTGCTCATCGGTTCAGGTAGTACCGTATTGAGGCATTTTACAATACCAAAAAAAAATACCAAAAGTGCCCATCGGTTTTTACAATTTGCTCATTGATTGCTTATTGCAGCCGACATATATCTGTCTTGCTCGCACCTACGTAAAATTGTATATGCTGAGAAAAAATTGCACTAATGAATGACCCGAACAATGTAGTGGAATAACCGCATTAAGAAGAATTATTTTTATTATCAAGGACTTCATCATGGGAGGAACTAATTTAAGACCATAAGTATGTTCGCCAGTATGGCTTAGAATCCTTTAAAGATTACGATCCCGTAATTTGGGGTCCCAAATAGACCCACCCTAATATATATATTAGAAGAACCAGCCTTTTTTTTTATTGTGTCTTTTAACGATAGTGTTTTGCACGTATATATATATATGTTTATAATTTCTTCAAACGAACCCAGAATCCGGAGCGTCGAGATCTCATCGCCCAGGACTAAAAGGAGTAAGTTTGTCGGAACACGGTTCCTTTATCAATCATATATATATAAATCCGTGCACCATGATTAACCATCGGGCCCTAGCGGTCACTCTTAGAAACGAACCACATTTCTACATTAAAGTAAAGTATCAATAATCCAAATTGAATTGGCCGATCACCATAAATGATCTATAACTTTTATACATTGAGACCTTCCGTCTGGATTTTTCCCCACTTTTACATTGTACAAAAGTAGAAAAGACCATAGTTTGTGCCACGGTACCCAACGCTACAGTTTATTCTGAAAACATCTCTAATGAATTTCTGGGAGAGGTTAGTACCTTTGTCATCCGTAAGATGAACTAATCAGAAAAATAATACAGTAATAAAAAAAAAACACAATAATACATTATCTAACTATTTTTAATTATCTCTTTACATAAGTTAACTTTTTATAATATAATAAAACATTGATTTTTCAGCGGCTAGTATCAGCCTTGTGTTTGTATGAACAAAAACAAGAGCCTCAGAGCGACGTTTGTAGTCGTGAATAGTCGGCAATTTGCTGACGTGGGCACCTTGTACGGGTGGTAAATTTGATACTCTCCGCTAACAAACTTTGTAGGTGAACTAAAAATTAAATTCAAATGTATTCCTAATAATAATATTACTCATAAATGGCACTAGCCAATATTTTATCCAATAAAATTATAATGTGAAAACGAACTTAAAATCATGAAGTGCTAAGTTTTCAGAAAGGGGGTGCTAAAGCGATAAGTGGAGTAGGTGAAGAATAATGACCTAACTTTCGACAGACAACCTTGACAGTAGGGGATCGTATTGCGCGGCCCGCGACGATCCATTTGGCACACGAATGTGTGAAGGGGAGGGAATGTGGCCGAAACATGGCCCGATCGTGTTACGATCAAGCAAAAGCTTAGCTTGTGGGGCAATGTAGACTGATGACCGACGGACGTTACGACTCTTACTATTTTTCAGGCATCTTAATATTTATTCTCGTTATGTTGGAGAGGAGAAAGTCTTACCAAGAACCCACCCCATCCGGCGAGCTTATGCCGGCAAAAATTGGTGCCTGAACATCGGATGACTTTCCCTCGGCCCAAGTCCTTTCAGGACTAGGGCACTAATATGCCTACGTAACATATTTTCACTTTTTGCACCAAATTTTAAATTAATGTGACCCTGCATCATACATATGATAATACCAATATTCGGAAGAAAGATAATTGGTCATAATTCCGTTGTAAGTTAAGGTCATACTTTGCCCGCGAATAAATATTTCCTTAAAGATAATACTTTTTAGGGACCTTAATCATTAAAGGTTACGTATATTATAGGTATAGTTATCAGTTACACTAGTTTACAGCCGAAATGCTCCCCAGCAATTGATGGCAAATTCTGTAAGTTTTGGACCCCTAGATCACGAATAAAGCACTAATTTTTTTTTCGATGGCACAGTTTTTTTTTTTTTAAGATTTTTTCAAGTTCGAAATGTTAAATTTCGGATTTTTTTCGAATTTCTTCTTATATCTCGGCAGATATCCACCCGATTGGGTTTTATTTTAAAGTCAATAGATCAGAGCTTAACTTTGCCATACAGATCAATATGATTGGATAAGTAATGGCTGCGCAGAAACTTGACAAAGTTGAAAAATGTGTTTTTTGGTCGACTGTAAGTCGGCTGTATATATCGTAAAAACTCAAAGTAAATCCGTTGAAAAATCATAATGGTTACAAACTTAAAGCTTACATCCTACCGAATAAAACAAGCCGGATATGCCCCAAATCCATGGAAAACTGGATTTAAGGTGGATTTTTAAAGTTCGGATTTTTCCACTTTTTTCGGTTGACAGAGTCCAAATTTAAGTTTTATCATAGGCGGCGACATGTAAACAAAAATAATTGGTGTTGGCAGCCGGGTCACATTTGCCATCTACCATCAAAAACTGTGCCATCAAAAAAAATTAATGCTATTTTCGTGGTCTAGAGGTCCAACACTAACAGAATTTGCCATCAATTGCTGGGGAGCACACCAAGAATATTATTTTGTAAACTAGTGTTATCAATAACATCTATAACATCTATCTGCGCATAACTTTTTAATGAACGGTCCGATTTAAAAAAAATTTCGATAGGTATAAATATACACAGCAAAATTGCATTTATACTTTTCGGAAATCTTAAAAGGTGTGGGCGCCAGGCACAAAATCGTTAGTGGGTGATTGTGGGCGTAAGAGGGGGCGTGGCGCTCGGCTTAAATAAACTTGCGCTGCGTAGGAAGCCCAAGAATATGTGTGGGTAATCCCAACTTTCTAGCTTTTGAAGTTTCCGAGATCTCAGCGTTCATACGGACAGACAGAGGGACAGACAGACAGACGGACATGGCTATATCGATTCGGCTAGTGACCCTGTTACATACTTTTGCACGGGTACAATATACCCTTTACTTGTTACGTCGGCATATTAGTGCCCCAGTCCTGAGAAGGACTTGGGCCGAGGAAGTTGCGTCCTGAGCAGGCACGCTGGCTGCCGGCTAAGCTCGCCGTATTTGGGGTGGGTTCTTTGGAAGCCACTTCCTCTCCAACATAATGAGAATAAATTTATCGTGCCTGAAAAATGGATAGAATTCGTAACGTCCGTTGGTCTTCTGTCTGCACTGCCCCACAAGCTCAGCTGTAGCTTGATCGTAACACGATCGGGCTGTGTTTCGGCCACATTCCCTCCCCTTCACACTTCGTGTGCCAAATGGATCGTCGCGGGCCGCGCAATACGATCCCCTAATGTCGCGGTCGTCAGTCAAAAGTTGGGTCACTGTTCTTGACCCCTTCCTCCATGTTTACCAGCTCCCCCCCTTTTAATCGGTTTCTACCAACACATTATGAGATTCAATTCACATTATAAATTTATTGTAAAAAGGTTTTGTGTATGTGTGCATAATGATTGACAAAAATATATATAATAGGTATAAGTTGATGATAAAAAAAATATAAAAGAGAGTGAATTAAATATAAAAATGTTTATGAAGACTAATACTAAACGTGTCAATATAAAGATTATATAAAAGATATGTATAAAATATAAATGTTGGGTTCCTTTCAAATTATGGTGATTATGTAGTGTTTCTTTTCTTTTTTGTTTTGTTTTTTTTTTTTTTTTTTTTGTGTGTACTTAGAACAGATTAGTTATTTTTATTGATCATAAAAATAGTGACATCACCTAGCAAACTGTTGGAAATGAGTTCTGAATATACTCGTACATTGGGTACCGCGGCTACTATCATAGCTTTTTCTTGTTTGTTGCAATGAATTAATGGAGAGAAATCTAGACAGAAGGTCTCAAGGTATAAATTCTCCAGTTCTGTTACGGATATTGATAGATTGACTTTGGATAGCAAATATTTTACTTTAATAGCGAAATGAGGTTCTCTTGTAAGAGTAGTTAACATCGTCTGTGTTGTGATCATGGTGAAGTTGTACATATATATATATAGATTTAGAGGAAAACAAATATAGAAACTTACTTATTGAAGTCCTGGCGATGAGATCTCGACGCTCCGGATGCTTTGGGTTTTAAATAATTATTAAATTGGGCATATATATATATATATATATATGTATATATATATTCTTCGCCGTCCTCGTCGGTTTGAGAGTTTGTAAGAATTACGGAATCAGGCCAGGAGAGACCTGCTATATAAACCCGACAACACGACAAATCCGAATCAGACTGCAATGACCATGAGGCCCCAAAAGCGTCGGTTTAATGGAGTCGCGTGGGATATACGCGAGATCAAGAAGGAGATAACAGAAAAAATATCCTTTCTTGAGCATTCCCTCGAGTTAATTGATTGGCTCAAACATATGATAACATGGAGGGAGGACCAAATCCGGCAAAAACTAATACAAGTTCGGCAAGAGGAGGACGAGAAGGAAGCAAACCGCCTCCGGGAAGAAATTGGAGTAATCAAGACGGATATATCAGATGATCAGGACCACCTACAGAGGGTCTATGGAAATGTGGACTGGAACATCCTGTCCGTCTACCGGACGCGAATGGAGCTGCGGCGGTTGGAAGGATAGTTGACGCGACCCGCACCCAAGAGCCTGATCAGATTGTAATAAAAAAAAAAAATAAATAAATAAATAAATACAAATATAGATAAAAATACTGAAGAAAAAACTCTGTTTCAAAAAAAAAAAAAAAAAAAAGGGGGAAGATATTGACAATAGCCACAGCAAAATATCCCGGCTAGTTCAGTCGATAGACCACGAGACTCTGTATCCCAGGGTATGGGTCGAGGCCACACGTTGGGCTGGACTCACGCACAAAGAGAAAAAAAAGCACCCTGTAACCGCCTGTCGTAGGATCCTTTTTGCGAGGTCGTTCCATACGGAATCCGCATCGACGACATCGAGCCTGTTACGAGCGCCGGTTATGGCGGGAAGCGAGGCAAAAAGGGGGCCAGCAGAAGCCACAATCTCTGAAGTTGCGAAAGAAGAAAGAAAGACCAGCTTTGCACAATGGAATATAATGCACCAATTGGGCAATTCAATGGAATATTGTATCGGTCAGTAAAAGCAGCGAGAGACTGAAATGAACCCGAAAGCTGACGCTAGCTAAATCCAAAGCGGGCCAGTTAGCTAGAACAAGGGGAAATGAGTACCTAGATGGGAACACTTAGGTACGAAAATAAGAACCCGGAAGCAAAAAGAAAAGCTCTAACTACGGTACAAAAGAACTATGACTCTACGGAGAAGGCAGTCAGATTCGCAGGTACGGCCGGCAATAATACCAATCGAGCGCAAATAACAAAAATAATACGTTCGACGGAAAGTTCAACACAGTGAACATGAATCCTTGTTTCGCGTTTCACGGAGATTCCGTTTAAGGACTAAAGATAAAAAAAAAATGGGGTCCAAAGTTTCAAAAGCGGAAGGCAATACTGCCAACGTTATAAACAATGTGGAAGTGATAGACCACAAGGACGAAATCGTGAAAGTCTTTAATGTCTTGTGTCTAATTGCCGGGTTACTAGTGCTCCTTATAGTCCTCCGAGGACTCCAAATGTACAAGAAAACAGTACAACGCCGTCGGGATCATGGACACGAACTAGAGAGGATCGTGGCCGCCGCCTCTAACTGGCCCGAAAGAAGCCGGGATTAAGTGCAGAACAAAAAAAAGAGGAAAAAAATGAATTAAATCAAATCATTGTCAGCCACTGCAATGAAAAACTACAACAAAGGCAGCAACGCTAACAATAAAATAAATTAAAACAAATAATTATCAGTAACAGAACAGAAAACCCAAAACAAAATCAGCCACCACACGAACGTGCATGTGTAATAAGAAGCTCATTGAGAAGTTCCCGCAGTAAAGTTCACCTGGATGACCGAGTGCCGCTTTTCTTTCATTCCCTCCATATTCTTATAGTTTTTTTTTCATTTTTTGTCTGTTCAGTGTTTTATAAGAAATGAAAATTAATAGTTACGTGAAAAACGCAATGTTCAAAATATGTATTACCCAAAAATATTATTTTTAAGTGCACTAATACACCTACATATACATATATATATATATGCCCAATTTAATATTTATTTAAAACCCAAAGCATCCGGAGCGTCGAGATCTCATCGCCAGGACATCAATAAGTAAGTTTCTATATTTGTTTTCCTCTAAATCTATATATATATATGTACAACTTCACCATGATCACAACACAGACGGTGTTAACTACTCTTACAAGAGAACCTCATTTCGCTATTAAAGTAAAATATTTGCTATCCAAAGTCAATCTACCAATATCCGTAACAGAACTGGAGAATTTATACCTTGAGACCTTCTGTCTAGATTTCTCTCCATTAATTCATTGCAACAAACAAGAAAAAGCTATGATAGTAGCCGCGGTACCCAATGTACGAGTATATTCAGAACTCATTTCCAACAGTTTGCTAGGTGATGTCACTATTTTTATGATCAATAAAAATAACTAATCTGTTCTAAGTACACACAATAAAAAAAAAAAAAAAAAAAAAACAAAAAAGAAAAGAAACACTACATAATCACCATAATTTGAAAGGAACCCAACATTTATATTTTATACATATCTTTTATATAATCTTTATATTGACACTTTTAGTATTAGTCTTCATAAACATTTTTATATTTAATTCACTCTCTTTTATATTTTTTTTATCATCAACACACTTACACCTATTATATATATTTTTGTCAATCATCATGCACACATACACAAAACCTTTTTACAATAAATTTATAATGTGAATTGAATCTCATAATGTGTTGGTAGAAACCGATTAAAAGGGGGGGACTTGGTAAACATGGAGGAAGGGGTCAAGAACAGTGACACAACTTTTGACTGACGACCGCGACATTAGGGGATCGTATTGCGCGGCCCGCGACGATCCATTTGGCACACGAAGTGTGAAGGGGAGGGAATGTGGCCGAAACACAGCCCGATCGTGTTACGATCAAGCTACAGCTGAGCTTGTGGGGCAGTGCAGACAGAAGACCAACGGACGTTACGAATTCTATCCATTTTTCAGGCACGATAAATTTATTCTCATTATGTTGGAGAGGAAGTGGCTTCCAAAGAACCCACCCTAAATACGGCGAGCTTAGCCGGCCGCCAGCGTGCCTGCTCAGGACGCAACTTCCTCGGCCCAAGTCCTTCTCAGGACTGGGGCACTAATATGCCGACGTAACAGAATTGGCGCCCAACGCAGGACTTTTGTATATTCTTTAAGGAATTTTTGTAGGATTCACCATTTAGATACTTATGGTGTCTGAGTTGGTGTACCTTCTACCTTCGGTATAACCCACATCTCTAAATACCAAAATTTAATTTCGCTATTGTTAACGCAAGGGAGATAAGTAATTTAAATCAATGCTAGCGTCATTTTTTTTGTTGTTGTTTTGTTTTATGGTAGATTGCAAAATATTTAGAATGTAAAGTCCACAACTTCTGCGACAGTCAGAATTGAGGAGGCCTCTCAATCGGAATTTTGTCTCAGAATTGAGTTATGACTTTATACTTTGGTTCCTTTTTAAAATCATAGATATCCTTTGTTTGAACATGGCAAAATTTACTAAGAATTTCGGAGAGAAATATGAGTGTTCCTTTTTATAATATTATTAAAACACTACGTGCAAGACCTACTTTTTATTTTTTTTTAGGGATTTCAATTCAAGGGCTTCCTTTGGCCGACGCTATCCGCTTGACTAGGCTATGCCAGGTCTTTCGAGAGGTTCGAGTCCAGATCAAGCTGAGTTGCTGCAAAGGCTGCGGCGTAACAACTGGCGGTGTCAGGATGTTGAGAGTTCGTGCCTGATCAGCGTTCTCAGGACCAGGGGGGAGGGGGCGTACTGACCGGATCCATACAGCCGACGCTATCCGTTTGTATTAGGCTATGCCAGGTCGCTCGAGAGGTTCGAGTCTGTATGGATACCACAACTACAAGGGCGGGTGACGAATTGTATCTCTCTGACCGACGCTATCCGTTTGTACTAGGCGATGCCAGGTCGCTCGAGAGGTTCGAGACCAGGGAGAGAGGAAGCAGCGAGGCAGTTCCTAGTGTCTTGGAATAAAGCTCTTTTCGTCTGTCTATGAGTGAGCTTAGCTGTTTTCCGATGACGGGGGGAGGGGGTTCGGACAATATCTTCTACGGGGAATCAGCACTCCGGTGGAGGCTGTATTCCTGGGAAGAGGTCGGTAGGGCATGGGCGAAACTGGTAACTCCGGTGGAGGCCAGTTGAATTCACCAAGCATGATGTCAGCCATTATTATACAAGGCAACGAACTAAAGGCAACACTCGCAACGCAGATCACAGAGTTAAACACACAAATGATAAATCTCCAGTTGCGAGTCGCTGAAGTAAGCGAAGCACAGGGATCCGGGAACTTATCAGGAGGCAATAGCTCCACTCCACAACTAGCCAGGGGACGAGAACCAACAGCAAATGGTCATAGTACCAGACATAGGAATCACGACGGGACAGGCTTCAGGGGATCCGCCTACTCCGAATGAACGAGAGAGGGGAGAGACTACTAGTATGCGGGAAGTTTCACAGCTAATTAGTCGATCAGCTGGAAACCAAAACGCCAGACTCGACAAGTGGAATCTCAAGCTTGATGGCACTGCCAGGGGTATGTCCGTGGAGAGTTTTCTGTTTCGGGTGGAAAGGATGAAGGATTTATACGGGTGCACGGAGGAAAAGGTGTTTAGAGAGTTTCATGTGTTACTCACAGGCCCCGCCTTAAAGTGGTATTGGCAACTGTTAGAAGACAAAGCTGATGAGTACGAATTCGGCTACTTTTCGCTGACACGAGAAATGACCAGGGCGTTCTCAGCCTCGGAAAACGATTATGTTACCATCAAAGATCTGGTGGAGCGGCACCAGGGGTATAATGAGAGTTTGGACGATTACATCTCGGCAATGCACAATCTGCATTTTAAGATGCGAAGGAAAATTCCGGAATCAGACCTGGTGGAGATTTTGAAAGAGAATTTGAACTCCCAACTCGGAGCATTTATGTTGCCTTCTCCAATAGATTCGTTAGCAGAGTTCAAAAAGAAGGGAAGGCGGTTAGAGAAGTGGATAAGAGATAAGAGAGCACGGCCGCGACACGTCAACGAGATTTTCAACGAGTCGGAAGAAGACAGCGAATCAGAAGAGTACCAACTTGAGGCGTTCCAAAAAGACCGGCGATCACAGGGAGCGAAGGCGGAAAAACCGAGCAGGATGAACCCATTCCGGCAAAACGCAAACAAAAAAGGTTTCGCAGGATGGAACGGACCAGAAGCAGAAGGAGAGTGCTCATCCCCGTTTCACACATACTTGTGTTACACGTGCAACAAGCCGGCCGATTTCTATCGCCACCGTAACCAAGCGGACGGGACAGGATGCCAAGCCCGGTTCCATGACACACAGTGTCATTACTGTGGCAAAAGTGACTCGTATCACTCAACGCAGGCTCCTTTTTTATCGAAAGGTCTGACCAGGGACGCAGGGGAGCCCGGTCAGAAAAACGAGACCCAGAAGCAATAAAGAACACGATAGCGAGCCCGGCGCAGATTTCTCCGCATAAATCATTTCAGCAGCGGAAGACGGAGTATGAGGCGGCTCGCGCACGAATCTTTAACCCGGACGATAAAAAAAAGGACGAGAGACAGCACCGGAAGGACAAGAAGCTTCAGCACCTACATCATTCTATGGATACCACACGGGAATTTAGGAAAAAATTAGTGGCTTCCATTGTCAGCCTAAAAAACGACAACCGCTTGTTTGCCAAGACTAGAGTAGACGGCGAGGAGATAGTCGCGTTACTAGACACCGGAGCAAGCGCCAACTGCATTGGAAAAGGAGCGGAGGTGTTTTTGCGAGGGCGAGAACAGAAAGTGAAAAAGCTAACAAAGCAGAACGTCCAAACCGCTAGCGGGGGAAAAACCCAGGTTACGGGCATGATCACCTTACCAGTAGAATGGCAAGAAGAAACGAAAGAACTAGAGTTCTTGATAGTGCCAGCCTTACAGCAATCGTTTTATTTTGTGATTGAGTTCTGGGAGGAGTTTGGGCTTCCGCTACCAGGACAACGCTATGTGCGGGTAGCCGAGGTAGATCCAGTGCCACCCATAGAAGAAGACAAGCCGGCACGGCAGGAGACCGCATACACTCCGCATAAACTCTCGATAGAACAAGTAACCATCTTAAACCAACTGGTGGCAACCTTTCCATCATGTTCAGACATGGGCTTAGGGAAGACTGGTTTAGAAGAGCATGTCATATAAGTTACCCAGGAAAACCTGCCGATTAAGCAAAGGCACTATCCCATCTCGCCAGCAAAACAACAGCTGGTGTTTGCCGAACTTGATCGAATGCTAAGTTTGGGAGTGATTGAGGAAAGTAACAGTAGCTGGAGCTCCCCAGTCACCTTGGTGCAGA
Organism: Drosophila takahashii; assembly: GCF_030179915.1. Lineage (NCBI taxonomy): Eukaryota > Metazoa > Arthropoda > Insecta > Diptera > Drosophilidae > Drosophila > Drosophila takahashii. Next base: position 31,160,298 of record NC_091678.1, on the reverse strand, counting down.
AAGGCACGAAAAACCGTCTTTGCTTAGATGCCCGCAAAGTAAATTCCCGGACTATAAAAAATGCGTATCCCTTACCACACATTGAGGGCTTATTGAGTCGGCTGCAAGAAACATATTATATTTCGGCAATAGATTTGAAAGACGCCTTCTGGCAAATACCCTTAGAAGCCAAGAGCAGGGAGAAGACAGCTTTTACCGTGCCAGGTCGGCCGTTGTATCAGTTTACGGTTATGCCATTTGGCTTATGCAATGCAGCACAGAGAATGTGCCGACTAATGGACAAAGTTATTCCAGCTGCACTTCGGGAGAATGTATTTGTATATCTGGACGATCTGCTGGTATGTTCGCCTACTATTGAGGCACATTTAAATATGTTGCGGCAGGTCAGTGACTGCTTAAGAAGGGCAAAGCTGACGATTAACGTGGATAAAAGTAAATTCTGCTACAGCCAAGCTAAATATCTAGGGTATAATGTAGGCGGAGGTTGCATAAAACAGACCAGACAAAAATACAGGCGATTCAAGAGTTTCCGCAGCCCACTTCCGCCAAGCAAATGCGGAGATTTTTGGGTATGACAGGATGGTATCGGCGTTTTATTCAGAATTACTCACAAACGGCGGCGCCGCTCCATGAGAGTCTAAAAAAAGATCGGATTAAGAAATATGAACTTGACCAAGAAGGAGTGAAAGCATTTGAGGCTCTGAAAACCAGCATGGTTTCCGCGCCAGTACTAATAGCCCCGAATTTCTCCAAACCCTTCACAATTCAATGCGACGCATCCACAACGGGGGTAGCAGGCGTGTTATTTCAAACCGACGAGGACGGCGGAGAACATCCAATCGCATACATGTCTGCAAAGTTGAATAAAGCTCAGCGGAACTATTCCATTACGGAACTGGAGTGTTATGCTGCGATTTTAAGTATTAGTAAATTCCGACCATATGTGGAAGGCATGCCTTTTAAAGTAATCACGGATCATGCTAGTTTAAAGTGGCTCATGGGACAAAAAGATTTGTCAGGAAGATTGGCAAGGTGGAGTTTAAAATTGCAAGCTTTTGATTTCCAGATTGAGCATAGGAAAGGGGCACTGAACGTAGTCCCCGACGCGCTCTCGAGAACACATATGGACGAGATAGCTACAGAAGACCCGGCAGAAATCCAAGTGGATCTAAAGGCGGACGCATTCCAGTCAAAAGAGTACCGAGAGCTGGTTCTGGCAGTGGAGAGGCACGCAGAAAAGACACCAGACATTCAGGTTTCTGAAGGCTATGTGTACAAACGATTAGGCTTCCGGTCGGGAGAAGTAATTAACGAAGACCGAGCTTGGAAACTGTGGGTTCCGCTAGAGCTTAGGCAGGATATCGCCTTTCAAGCTCATCACGGCAAGACGGCAGGTCATGGAGGGATCCACAAAACACTGGAAAGAATTCGACAGTTTTATTACTGGCCCGGCATGACAGTCAGCGTACAAGAAATAATAAAGAATTGTGAAGTATGCAAAGTCAGCAAAACCGCCAACAAAACGAACCGACCCCCAATGGGCAAACAAATCATAACAGAACGCCCGGGGCAAAGATTATATATTGATTTCATGGGACCATACCCCAGAACAAAATCTGGAAACACCGTAATCTTTGTATGTCTAGATCATTTTACTAAGTTCGTTTGGTTAGAACCAATGCGGAAAGCTACAGCTGGAGGAGTCGTCAGCTTTCTGGAGAAGTCAATTTTTCATCAGTTTGGAGTGCCAGAGTTTATACAATCCGATAACGGCAAGCAGTTCGTCTCTCAGGTATTCGCAGAACTGCTCGAGCAACATGTAATTCGACACATACGAACTTCTATGCTCCACAAGCTAATGCAGCTGAAAGGGTAAACCGATCCATATTGCAAATGCTCCGCGCAACGACTGAGAAAGACCAGCGGAATTGGGACTCCCACTTAAGTCGAATAGCGTGTACTCTAAGAAGTGCCTATCATGAAGCGTTGGGATTGGAACCATACTATGCGATGTTTGGGACACGGATGGTCATGCACGCCAGTGCGTATGCGATAATGAGACGACTTGGCGGGGTCACAGCAACCGATCAAGTAGTGTGCTTAGCGGACAAGATGGTGTTAAGCCGAGATCGAGTGAATAAATGTTTAACCCGTGCACACGAGAAAGCGGAAAGGACATATAATACCCGCAGCAGAGAAGTCGAGTTTGCCGTAGGACAGGTAGTATACCGAAAAAACTATCGGCAAAGTAACCGAGCGGAAGGGTATAATGAATTAGGCAATGGAGTTGGCAAAAGTGTTGGTGTATACCATGCCAAAGACCTGTATATAGCCTGACCCCCTGAATGAAATCCAAAGAACCCACCCCAAATACGGCGAGCTTATCCGGCAGCCAGCGTGCCTGCTCAGGACGCAACTTCATCGGCCCAAGTCCTTCTCAGGACTGGGGCACTAATATGCCGACGTAACATACTCTACGAGTAACGGTTATATTAATATTATTTTGCACATTTCTGAATTTCAAATTAAATTTTAAATTATTGGATCACTATATCATATAGCTGCCATAGGAACGGTTGGAAATTGTAATAAAAAACAAAAGAGAACCCTATAGTCGAGTACTTCGACTATCAGTTTCCTGTTACTGAGCTAAAGGGTGTGCGAGGATGATGGAGATATGTAGTCGTCAGACTGATAGACAGACAGGCTATAATCTTTATGTTAAAAGCATTAGTAAGTGATTTGATGTAGCAGTTCTTCTCGCACATACCGTTCATGGGGCGTCCGCTGGGATAACTTCTCTGTGCTGCGCCATCCCAAGTACGGCTGCCGGTAAGAATTGCGCAACACGCCGCTACTGCTGGCTACGGACAAGAAGCTGCTATTAATAGGAGCTCCGCGGGCAAAACTTCCGCGCTGTGACACACTTGGCGACGTCTGAAAGGAGTTGAGGTGAGAGGTAGACCAGCGTGTGGCACCCACGCCCGTCTGCGCAGAAGCTGGGCCGTGTCCCTTCGTCGGTCCGCATGCATAGATGCTCTGGCCGCCGTGATGGCTGTGCGCCGAAGGACTCATCAGGAGAGGACTTCGGTCAAAGCGCTGCGATCCCAGTGAGCTGAGAGAGGTCGTCTTTGAGTTGAGCCCCTGCCAGCGTCCCGAATCCTGTGTGCGCATGCGGGTGAAGTGGCCAGGTCGGTATCCGCCGGAGTTTGACTTTGTGGTGACGTTGTCGCCATCTGCTACCTTTACGGTCTCTTTATTGTAATGACGAAACCAGTCCGGAATATTAAGCCTTTGAAGCGATGCCTGGACGCGCAGTTGGTGCTCACTCAAGACGGCTGGATTGTGATCGTGCGACTTCTGCAGTTCGTTTTCGGGGGGCTGTAAGCGATAAAAAAGCGTAAACGGTAATTATTATCCCGAGTTAGTATATAAAGATTTCTGTGCCCTTACAGCACTCTGTAATTGTTCCTGTTCAGATAAATAAAAGGAGTCGAGAAAGCCGATTTGCTTTTAAGAATAGTTTAACTGGTCTTTAAGTTTTACGGGGATATAGCTACCAGGGCCGAGAAAACGGCCCTTAGAGAAACAAAACAGTTTTGACGATAAGTAAGAAAAAAGGTAATAGTCGAGAACAGAACACCCCACAAATTACGATGGAAAGTGACTTAATAAGAATATACGGGCAGAACTGTTAAACTATTACCATAAATAAATTACATTCAAAATCTTGTATCCATAAATCTTTATACGATTTTCAATTTACTAGGCATTATCCGAAAAACCGGCCGCACAATGAACTGTGGGAAAAAAATGTTTTTTGGCATAAACTTTAGTTTTAAAGGTAGGGCCTTGAAAATTATACTCCTTATGCACAAATAGAATCTCGCTTTTTTCCTTTTTTTGGCGTGTAATAAAAGATCTTTTTTATAAATTTTATTCAGACGCATTTTCGCCTAGAGCACCAACAGGCAGAACGCTAGACTTTATAATTTGGTAGCCGTGAACCAAGACTTTTTGTAAAATTAGAGATAAAGGATACCATGTCAACTTTTTTAAATATAAATCAAAGGTTTCTCGACAGAAGTCTCTAAATTTTTCGGAGTCTATTTAAAATTCACATGACATAGCAATACAAATTATATGCAATTTTTTAAGAATTTGGACAATAATATTTAATATTAATGAAAGTAGCTCACAGTTTGCGAATGCTCGCCTTGCCGTGTTTCCTTCGTTATTGCTACCGCTTTCATTTTGCTTTGGAATTTCAACATTTAAGCCCATTTCATTCCCAAAGCCTTGCTTGAATATGTTTGTTTTGAATCAAACGCTTATTCTTATTGGAATTCTTATTGATGCGCCATATCAATTTGGTAAGACAGCTTTAGAACGAACTCTAAAAATCTTATCCAAACGTGTAAGGGACTAATACAAAACTTAAGATTTGAATTTTGAACTTTAAAAATGTTTGAATCTATGTCACTAGTATTCAATAGTTGCTTCGGCTTTCCATCGCAAATTGAGCAAGATTGACATGAATAGGTTCCAGTTAAAGTATTAAGTATAAAGGGTCATATAAGGTTCAAATGAGTTTATGGTAAATAAATTACTTACTACGGTTTCTCCATTTAAAAAATCATTTCCAATTTTTTTTTACTCTACGGCAAAAAACCTTAAAATTTAGAAAAATGTTCTTGAAAATATAAAAATAAAAGTATTTTTGCTTATAGACTAATTTTTTTAAAATATACCCATATATGGGTTAACTTTTGATAAGTACCTAAATCGCAATTTCTGTCCGAATATAAAAAATTATTTGTTTTTTTATACCCGTTACTCGTAGAGTAAAAGGGTATACTAGATTCGTGCAAAAGTATGTAACAGCTAGAAGGAAGCGTTTCCGACCCCATAAAGTATATATATTCTTGATCAGGGTCACTAGCCGAGTCGATCTAGCCATGTCCGTCTGTCCGTCTGTCCGTCTGTCTGTCTGTCTGTCTGTCTGTCTGTCTGTCTGTCTGTCTGTCTGTCTGTCCGTCTGTATGAACGCTGAGATCTCAGAAACTACAAAAGCTAGAAGGTTGAGATTTCCCACACATATTCTTTGGCTTCCTACGCAGCGCAAGTTTATTTTAGCCGAGCGCCACGCCCCCTCTAACGCCCACAATCGCCCACTAACGATTTTAAAATGGGTCCTGCGCCCACATCTTCAAAGATTTCCGAGAAGTATAAATGCAATTTTGTTGTGTATATTTATACCTATCGAAATGTAGAAGACATTTTTCAAATCGGACCATTCATTAAAAAGTTATACGCAATCAAAAATTATATATCTATCTCCCTCGCACTCCCTTTAGCTGAGTTACGATTATTAGTCGGGACACCAACCCGACACAGCGTTCGCACTCCCTTTAGCTGAGTGACGGGTATTAGATAGTCGGGACAACAACCCGACTATAGCGTTCTCTCTTGTTTTTTTATAAATAAATACGTTTTTTTGTATTGTTTATGGGCATGTGCTATTTTTAGGTAGTGAACTATTTTTCATGCTATTAATTCCTTAAAATTGATCGCTTTAAATTGAACATTTATGTCCATTTGTAGTATTTTTAAGTTCACAATGGCTTTAAATCACCATTTTAGGCCATGTTTCCTTAAATATAGGAATTTTTATACCCTTGCAGAGGGTATTATAATTTCAGTCAGATGTTTGCAACGCAATGAAGGAGACGTTTCCGACCACATAAAGTATATTGATCAGCATCAATAGCCGAGTCCATCTAGCCTTGTCCGTCTGTCCGTCTGTCAGTCTGTCCGTCTGTCCGTTTCTATGCGAACTAGTCCCTCAGTTATAAAGCTATCGAGATGAAACTTTCCCAAAAGTCTTCTTTCTATTGCAGGTAGTATATATGTCGGAACGAGCCGGATCGGACCACTATATCTTATGGCTCCCATAGGAATAATCAAAAAAATAATAGAAAAACTATTGTAACTTTGTAGAAAGTAGGCGTTTTGATTTTTGACTACTTAAAAACAACATTTTAAGTAGGTATACCTGCAAGGGTATATAAACTTCGGCTGGCCGAAGTTAACTTCCTTTCTTGTTTTTTTCTGAGTATAGTGTTTCCTCAGCTTTTAAGGTCACAGAAAACCATTCCAATAAAATTTCCCCCGAATAGCAAATCTCGGTGTCACAGACGTCATTTTTGACGGTTTCTAAATATCCCCTACTTTGCCGGACGTTTTGATAAAATTAACCAACAAATGTTTGTCAAAAGTAGAATTTTAAAATTTTTTATATTCAAATCATCTACAAAAATCCTTCGGCAAACCGTCCAACCTGACAGTGTAGTTGTCGAAATGTTGTGTAAACGAATTATTTATTCAAAGGTTTTTAGTATTGTAGTTGAAAATTAAACTTATTTCTGGTAAAAATATCATGTTAAAAAAAGTTGTAGTTATTGAAAAATTAATAAAATCATGCCGCCTTCGCAAAAAGATGGCAGCAAAGTCCACTATGGGGAAAAAGTATTTTTGGCATAAACTCTAGTTTTAAAGATAGAGCCTTGAAAATTGTAATATATACTCCTTATGCACAAATAGAATTTCGGTTTTTTCCATTTTTTGAAAATACCGTACGGTTGTAAATACACCACACACAGCCACCCGCCCACCACCACCCTATTATGGTCAACCCCCTACAAATGTTCAAAATATTTTTTTTTTATTAATAGAAAACATATTTATTAAGAAAAAAATATAAGATAGGATAAGGCTGTTTTTAAATAAGGTGTGTTTCAAAATTATACGACAGCAACACACTTATTTTTTGAAAATTTGTAGCGTTGTTGTTGTTTATAGAAAGCGAAACATTTAAATGCAGATCGAAAGAACATTGTATGAAGTGTACGAAAAAAAATACCACGCGTCCTTGATCCTCTTTTTAAGGACTTACCGCTAATTTTTTGAAATATAGTCTATTTTTCGGCTATGTGCGATCGTTTCATAATTATACGACACCATCAATTTTTTCCGGTTCCAATGATCAAACTTAACCAAAATTTTTTTTACTGGTTAAATATAAACTAAAAGGTTCCATTTTGAGAGTAATCCAGCCCAAAGGTCCTTTCGATGTTCAACTCATACATAAACATTAAATATGTCTCTCTACACCTTAAAAAAGTAGTTTTTCGAAGTCATATCCCACAATTCGTCTTAACTTTTGGCTGGTCAATATTCTTAACACTTTTGAATCAAATAAAAATCTTGTTCAGTTCATTACGTGCACGAAACAGACCTAAAAAATAATTTTTTTTAAGAATTAACCGTTTGGAACAAAACCTGTTTTATTTCAAAAATATTTGATTTTGGGCGATATTTCCTGTCAAAATGCAAAAATTTGTTCTTCAAAATCTTAATAAACTTTCCACATTTCACGATTTGAACATTTGAAACGAGATCCCCAGTCCGCGCCACTTTGAAGTTTTTTCCAAATTTTTTTCATACGAATTTGAGTGTTTTCTTCATGGGATTTCATTCAGGGTAAGCAGATTGGGGATCGTATTACAAATGTTCCAATCGTGAAATGTAGAAAGTTTATTAAGGTTTTGAGGAACAAATTTTTGAATTTTGACAGGAAGTATCGCCCAAAATCAAATATTTTTAGAATAAATCAGGTTTGTTCCAAAAGGGCAGTTCATAAAAAAAATTATTTTTAAGGTCTGTTTCGTGCACGTAATGAACTGAACAAGATTTTTATTTGATTCAAAAGTGTTAAGAATATTGACCAGCCAAAAGTTAAGTCGAATTGTGGGATATGACTTCGAAAAACTACTTTTTTAAGGTGTAGAGAGACATATTCAATATTTATGTATGAGTTTAACATTGAAAGGACCTTTGGGCTGGATTACTCTCAAAATGGAACCTTTTAGTTTATATTTAACCAGAAAAAAAATTTCGGTTAAGTTTGATCATTGGAACCGGAAAAAATCGATGGTGTCGTATAATTATGAAACGATCGCACATAGCCGAAAAATAGACTATATTTCAATAAATTTGCGGTAAGTCCCTAAAAAGAGGATCAAGGACGCGTGGTATTTTTTTTCGTACACATCATACATTGTTCTTTCGATCTGCATTTAAATGTTTCGCTTTCTATAAACAACAAAAACTCTTCAAATTTTCAAAAGAAAAGTGTGTTGGTGTCGCATAATTTTGAAACACACCTTTAAAATTGTTATTATCCTCCATCTTAAGCCTCTGAAAAAAAGCCAAAAAGTTAAAAATTTGGTGGTTTTTTTAAAAGGGGCAAAAACCGGCAAAAAGCAATATTAACACTTGTTTCTTTATTATTTTGTTAATACATTTCTATAACAACCTTAACAGAACACAAACACTTTTGTTAGTTTTCGGCTAAAATAGACATACACAAGACATTAAATAACTGGACAATGCAAACAGTTACAACACAATTCGTTTTTAGAAGTATTTAAGCACACTTTGACGTAAATTTTCCATATTTTTGTTTATTTTGTAGCCCTCTAAACACTTTGCAGGCCGTTGGGAAACTTTGAAGTCAAATTAGCTCGTTGTTTCTTCGAGATGAGCACGTTAATCGATAGACTTTAATTGGCTACAAAAACTTATCGGTGGCGCGTAAATTTTTTTTAAAATTGTTCTAAAAAGTTTAACCATTATAGTATTAAAAAAAATATTTGTTTTTTAAATTAGTAACCTTTATTTTTTGCGTTTATGCCAAAAAGCGGACTTTTTCCACATAGTGCATTCGCGATCGACATTGCCAAAGGATTTACTCAGGGCGGCCGCGTTCTTGTTACCACTGCCTGGAAGGATCTGGCCAATGAGTTAAATCCCCATGGACTACTATGTAAAACTACTTTTAAGGATCTCCTCTGCATCCTAGCCTCTCGCAGTTTATGACTTCGCAAGTACTCTAAAGCAGGAGTTCGTGCATATGGCATTTTTCGATAATTATTGAATATTCGACATTTAGTGTATGCATCCAGCCCTGGCTTTTCCGGTAAATTTTCCGAAAACATTTATAGTAATAGCCAGGCGGCTACTAAATCAATCTACTCGACAAATACAAACTCCCGAACAATAGCAGACTTTCGCAAATCTCTCCACAAGATGGCTAGTCAGTTTACTGTAGTCCCGGGTCACCGGGACATCGTAGGCAACTCTATAGCTGACGAACTAGCCAGGCAAGGCACCACTATACCTCTCCTTCAAGGAAAGGAGAATGTTAGCATGCCTAAGGCTACTTGCAAGCTAATTATTAAAAACCAATTCAACAAATTAACAGTGCCGAATCTCTTACTAGACATGGCCTGCAATAAACAATAAAAAAACATCGGAACTACTTATACTACTTAACTACTGGCTCGATTGCGCACACGCCGGCAGGCTAAAAGCCACAAAAAAATTATTTCTGTAGAAGCTGCAGAGATGATGATGAAGAGGAAAATGTGGAATGCCTACTCTGTTCTTGCCCAGCCCTATGCAGGCTTAGACTGAAACACTTAGGATATCCCTTCATAAATGATCTAACCGAAATATCGGAGATTAGCCTTAAAAATTTAAGCTCCCCTCCTGATTGGGAACTGGCTGATCAACCAACCTAAAGGCTGGCACATCACCAAAAGACCCAAAAAAAATCATACGGTAACACAATGAACCCACAGAGGTCTAAGTGTGCCAGGCTGCAGCTGTCCTAACCTAACCTACTTCAGCTTTTGTTTCAGAATAGTTGACACCTTTTGGTGTGCACTGCATTTTTGCTTTAGTAACTTCAACGTAAGAGGGATAAATATCACATCCGTGACGCTTGTTTTGGGATTGTAAGGAAGAAAGAATTTGAAAGAATGTTTAGTTTCAGATTGCAATTTTAATTTTTCAAAGCCTACCTTCGAAACAATAAGCAAATCCATCGATTTGTAATAGACATCTGCATGACTGGAATCAAACAGGCTTTGAAATGATTCCATTCGAATAGAATAGAGTTTAGTAAGTGCTTAGCACACTATGCCTAGAATCAGGGCTCGGTAAATAACACACACTGTACAAAACTTGTGTTATTAACATGTTAAATGTCAAAGTGTTAAGTTCAAAAAAAGTTAGTAAAAGTAAAAAATTTTATCCTACATATGTTAGAAATATAAATAACACACATGTCATTTGTGTTATTTACACGACGTGTTACTAACACGACATGTTTTTTTACACAGCGTGTTCTTAACACAATGAGTTTTTGGCATTAAAAAATTCACGGTTTTCCAGAGTATAAGAATTGATATACGCTTTGAAATGGTTAAAACTAACATACCAGATATCATGCCCATATTGGGTTTTCATTTTCCCTTTGACTCGTTAATGACAGTAAAATGTAACTTTCATTTGTGTTAAAAACACAGTGTGTAAAAAACTCAAGTGAGCTGTGTGTGCTAACAATTATTTTTCACATTTTAACACATTTGTATTTGACACACATGTCAACAATTTTGCTCACACTGCAAAATACAATTTTTCATGTTTTTAACATGTGTGTCAATTTCAGAACCCTGCCTAGAATGGATTGAATCTTGGTCCGTATAGAGTATGACAGCAAAGGCCTAGAGTTAAACGAGTGATAACGAAAAACAGAATGTCATATTTGTATAGGCTGAAATCATTTGAGTTTTTCGAATCCTTTCGATTTTCTTATATGACGTTATGAGGCAAAATAGAAATTAAAGTTTTGATATATATACATACATATGTATATGCCTATTTTATTTTGTTATACATAAAGAAGTATTTTTGTCATTTTTATTTTTCAAATTACCAAGCTACCGTTAGTTTAAACTCGAAACACATGCAAAAATGCGGCAAGCCGAAGTTTTAATACCCTTGCAGATTTCACGAATTAAAATTTGACTACAATAGCATAATTCAATAGCATAAATAACACAGGTCAACAAAATGGACTTTATTAAAAGGTGCAGGCCAATTGGCATTAAAACATGTTAATATAGACGTATATAAGCATATCTGCATACTTAGTTTTCGCGTTTAACGGGTGGTATTTGGGCAATCGCGGCTTGAAAAAAATAGCAACATTTAATTTTTTGATTTAAGATATCTTCGAGGGTCTGTGCTCAGTTGTAATAATACCTATGCCAAAAAATTGCTAAGATGCCCTTCTACATTATTGCACTTAAGGTTCCATCATAATTTGAGTCAATCACAGCCTATGAGCCATTGAAGTAATTTGTTCACCTCTATTCCCAACCAACTTGATGCGGTGAACACGCTTAAAAAAATAAAAGGAAAAATGTATGCCCTAAAATATTTTACAGGCATCTAAAGGCGTCTTTCACCGATTTTTTAAGACAAATAAGACCATTGTACGTCGAAGGATGGAATTTATAGAATTTTTTCCGTAAGAACTTAAAAAGTAACAACTATTTTTAAATCCCATTTTACATAAATATCTGACACATTCGTAAAAATGTGCCTTTCAATTTGGTTAGCAGTAGGCGCCGAACATAGACAAATTATATTTTTAAGGGGTTAATATGCCTTAAAAGAAATCCCCACCACAATTTTAAGGCGACGCCACTGTTATCTTTAAAAAGCCTACTGTGTAAAATCACGACACACTCGTTACGTAAGAATGACTCTAAAATACTTGTTACTTTTCCCATTCTTACGGAAAAAATTCTATAAATTCCATTTTTCGAAGTACAATAGTGGGATTTATCTCAAAAATTCGGGAAAAGACGCCTCTAGATGCATGTAAAATATATTAGGGCACATATTTTTCCTTGTATTTTTTTAAGCCTGTTCACCGCATCAAGTTGGTTGTAAATAGAGGTGAACAAATTACTTCAATGGCTCATAGGCTTTTATTAACTCAAATAATGATGGAACCTTAAATGCAATTATGTAGAAGGGCATCTAAGCAATTTTTTGGCATAGGTTTTATTACAACTGAGCACAGACCCTCGAAGATATCTTAAATGAAAATATAAAATGTTGCTACTTTTTTCAAACCGAGATTGCACAGATACCACCCGTTAAACTCGAAAACTAAGTATGCAGATATGCTTATATCCGTCTATATTAACACAATTTAATGCCCATAGGGCTGCACCAAAAACACTGTTGGCCTGTGTAATAATTTATATTTCTAAAAATTTAATTTTTTAATTTTTCACCCTACACTCAAAATAAATTTAACCCTAAATTTTAGAAAATCGCCATTAAAATTTCTTTTTTCTAAATACAAGAAAGTTATTTCTAAATCTAAGGAAATTTTTCTTAAGTCAAGAAAGTTTTCCTTAAATCCAGGAAGTTTTTCTTAAATGTAGAAAATGAACTAAAATCACCCTAAAATCTAGAAAAAATGCCCTTAAAATTAGAAATTATTTTCTGAAAAATAGAAAGGCAAACGAAAATAATAAAATATTTTGTCAGCACCTTTTCTAAAAATGAGTGCCCTAACCCTAAAATTAAGCTAACCCTAAATAATAGAAACATTTTCTAAAAAGTAGGAAGTTTTTCTAAAAAATAGAAATAGTTGTTTTCACATGCTCTGGCACACCAAAATGTTCAATGCCAGAACTTGTCAGCTGCCGGGTGGCTGTACTCGTAGCGCAGACGGTTAAAGCGCTTGGTTAGAAATCGAAACGACCCTGGTTCGAGTCCCAGAGCAAACAATTTTTTACCTTTTTTTTAAAGTTTTTTTTTTAGTTTTATTTTTTATTTTTTTTATTGTTTTTTTTTTTAATTTGTTTTTTTACTCTTTTTTTATTCCTTTTTTTATTGATGGCAAGCGGTAAACCGAAAATAATTTGGTTTATATTCAGCTATTTACTATATACTACACATAATATAAATTGCGTTAGCATAAATATATACATATGTATATAGGTATGTAAATAAGTAAAACGCGAATGGTCAAAATTATGCAATTAGTATTCAAATGTATTCTCCGCTTGACCCTTTACATACAATGCTCGGTTTGCCACATCAAGTTTAAGTGCTACAATGGCCCAGTATGTAGGCCATTCGCTCCTCGCGCGGGAGACCCGGGTTCGATTCTCACGACGGACAAGTAAAAATGTAAGTTTTTTTCATGAAGATAAAATATTAACTAATCATAATTTCTACATTTCCCAATCTTCCGCAGTCCCGTAGTCCACATTTACAACCACATTTGGCTTTGGTTAGATAAGAAATCCAAGCGCAAATACATAATAATAAATACATAACCTTTAACATTCACAATATACAAGACACACAACGCCTGCATATGTATGTATATAGGGACATAATATAAACGTATACACAAAAAAAAATCATGATTGAACATGTTTTTTTGTTTTGTTTTTAATTTCTATTTTTTTAGGAAAATTTCCTACTTTTTAGAAATTTTTGCCCTTAAATTTAGTAAAATTACCCTAAAATTTAGAAATATGACGTCAAAAAAAATCAAAAATATAGAAAAATGTGACCCTAAAATTTAGGGCGAGCTTGTCTTGAAGACAAAAGTAGGGCGATTTCCTTGACTTTAGGGTTAATTTTATTTTGAGTGTATTGTTCCTATGGGGGCTATAGGATATAGACGTCCGATCGTATCGCGCTTTTACCCTGATCAAGGTATTCACAAAAAAATACGATTTGGAAAGATTGATGTCAATAGCTTTTACACTGCGAGAAATATCCTGAAAAAAATCAAGTCTATACGATATAGACGTCCGATCGGCACGCGCTTTTTACTTTGTTGAAGGTATGCACAAAAAAATACGATTTGGAAAGATTCATGTCAACGAATTTTACACTGCGCGAAAAATTTTCAGTTTTTGCAAGTTATATACTATTATTCCTATGGGAGCTATAGGATATAGACGTCCGATCGGGTCGATTTTCAAACTTGATCTGCGTACACATGTTTTAGGATGACTGTGAAAGTTTTAAGTAGGGAAGTGTAGGGTAATTTGACGAGTAGGGTAATGTGACGAACTCGTCGAATCTCATATATGACGTCACGACAAAAACTCCAAATAAATGTAGTAGACTCCCCTTATCGTGTCGACAATGTATTTACAGTAATATAAATAAGAAGTCCCGTAATTTGTTCGTGAGGTAATTTTCGATAAAAATAAAATTCAATTTACCTGTGTTTCAGCAGTGCCAGAGCAAATATGAGTGGAAAATAAAATCAGGCAAATATATGCACGTATACATGAGATCTTTATCAACAGTTTTTGGTACTTCGCGTTTTTTTCTTTTGCGCCGTTTGAGAGTGACACCGTTTTTGCTCCAAGTCTACCTTGTAGGGTATCGTGGCGAACTTTTTGTAGGGTATTGTGACGAACTTTTTTTATTCAAGAATGTTATGTTATCGTTGATTACACTAGTTTACAAAATAATATTCTTGGTGTGCTCCCCAGCAATTGATGGCAAATTCTGTTAGTGTTGGACCTCTAGACTACGAAAATAGCATTAATTTTTTTTTCGATGGCGCAGTTTTTTTTAAAGATTTTTTAAAGTTCGAAATGTTAAATTTCGGACTTTTTTCGAATTTCTTCTTATATCTCGGCAGATATCCACCCGATTGGGCCAGTTTAAGTTTTATTTTAAAGTCAATAGATCAGAGCTTAACTTTGCCATACAGATCAATATGATTGGATAAGTAATGGCAGCGCAGAAACTTGACAAAGATGAAAAATGTGTTTTTTGGTCGACTGTAAGTCGGCTGTATATATCGTAAAAACTCGAAATAAATCCGTTGAAAAATCATAATGGGTACAAACTTAAAGTTTAGATCCTACCGAATAAAATAAGCCGGATATGGCCCAAATCCATGGAAAACTGGATTTATGGTGGATTTTTAAAGATAGGATTTTTCCACTTTTTTCGGTTGACAGAGTCCAAATTTAAGATATATCATAGGCGGCGAAATGTAAACAAAAACAAGAGAGAACGCTATAGTCGGGTGCCCCGACTATCAGATACCCGTTACTCAGCTAAAGGGAGTGCGAAGGAGATGGAGAAAAACTTTGATCCGCCGTAACTTTTTAACGAATGGTCCGATTTAAAAAATTTCTTCTACATTTCGATAGGTATTGATAAACACAATAAAACTGCATTTTTACTTTTCCAAAATATTGAAATTTTTAAAATCGTATATTAGCGATTGTGGGCGTTAGAGGGGGCGTGGCACCCTTTTGAAACAAACTTGCGCTGCGTAGGAACTCCTAGAATCTGCATGGAAAATGTCAATCTTCTAGCTTTTATAGTTTCCGAGATCTCAGCGTTCATACAGACAGACAGACGGACAGACAGACGGACAGACGGACAGACGGACAGACGGACAGACGGACAGACGGACATGGCTAGATCGACTCGGCTAGTGATCCCGATCAAGAATATATATAGTTTATAGGGTCGGAAACGCTTCCTTCTACCTGTTACATACTTTTGCACGAATCTAATATACCCTTTTACTCTACGAGTAACGGGTATAATGAGTGGTGACGACAGCCGGGTCAAAAAATAGCTAAATTTAAAAGCTAGAAAATTATAAAATAAATTTAAGTTCTGAAAATTCCTTTAAAACATAAAATTGCTTGCGTTATGACAGTGAATATTTTTAATTAAGTACTATCCATTTGGATAATTCATTCTTATGAAAAAAGTAACCTTAATTTCAAAAATTAAATTCACTTTAATAATTTTCTAGCTTTTAAATATCTGATTTAGCTATTTAGTGACCCGGCTGCCAACACCAATTATTTTTGTTTACATGTCGCCGCCTATGATAAATCTTAAATTTGGACTCTGTCAACCGAAAAAAGTGGAAAAATCCGAACTTTAAAAATCCACCATAAATCCGGTTTTCCATGGATTTGGTCCATATCCGGCTTGTTTTATTCGGTAGGATCTAAACTTTAAGTTTGTACCCATTATGATTTTTCAACGGATTTATTTCGAGTTTTTACGATATATACAGCCGACTTACAGTTGACCTAAAAACACATTTTTCATCTTTGTCGAGCTTCTGCGCTGTCATTACTTATCCAATCATATTGATCTGTATGGCAAAGTTAAACTCTGATCTATTGACTTTAAAATAAAACTAAAACTGGCCCAATCGAGTGGATATCTGCCGAGATATAAGAAGAAATTCGAAAAAAGTCAGAAATTTAACATTTCAAACTTTAAAAAATCTTTAAAAAAAAACTGTGCCATCGAAAAAAAAATTAATGCTATTTTCGTGGTCTAGAGGTCCAACACTAACTGAATTTGCCATCAATTGCTGGGGAGCATTTCGGCTGTAAACTAGTGTTATTTGTAATAAAAATATAATAATACCAGATAACATTTACTGCTGCAGTTTTATTGTTGTTTTTAATAGTGACGTCAGTTTAATTTAATCTTAAAAAAATGGCACATTGACCTTTTTCTTTTGTAATTTTGGGTATTATCTTATTACTTCCTTCTTTTCCGTATCGAAAATAACTTTTCCGTAAATTATATATAAAAAAATGTATTTTTTTGTTTGTAAAAAGGATGGTTTACACCAAACGCTGTGGGATTTGGCTACGTTGAAATTTCGAATCCAAATTTTTTTAGAAATATGCTCAGTAAATGTAAGTAACTTTCTGCTTTTACACTTTTAAAAAATATTGATTTTTGGAGAAGTTACATTAAAGAACAAATTGTTCGTAACATTACCCTACAACTTTTGAAAGTGCAAAAAAAGAAGGGTTCACGCCAAACGCTGTGAGATTTAGCTGCATTGGAATTTCGAATTTCGAATTTTACAGGGATATGCTCAGTAGAAGTAAGCAACTTTCTGCGTTTACAGAAAGGGAGGGAGCCGGATCGGACCACTATATCTTGAGGCTTCCATAAGAATATTCAAACAAATATAAGAAAATTCATTGTAACTTTGTAGGAAGTAGGCGTTTTGATTCTTGAACTCATGTATAAACCAAAATTAAAATAGAAACGCTGAATCTGGAATCCCTGCAACTGCACCGAGTGAGCATTACTTTATCTGCAAGGGTATATAAGCTTCGGCTGCACACTGGGCCAGAAAGTTAATTTTTTGGCCAAAAATCTGTAATTTCTTTCCTAGGACAGTTAGAAGGATGCAGTTTTTTGCGTTTTTTTCTTAAAAGATTGAACTTTCCAACGAACTAAAAGTAAAATTTTTTGGAATTTTATATGATATAGATAATCCAAACCAAAGTCGGAAAATTTTACGTACTTTTCGGTTTTTTATTTTTAAAAAAATAACTAGAAGACGCACTTCTTCCATTTTCGAAAACAATAAAGTATGAGATAAAACAAACTAAAAAAATTAACCTCACTAAAAAATATTATGTCGTATAAGATTTATGAACCGTTAAAAACTGCAACTTTCGGAGACTCCCACATCAACGTTTATCAAACAATCGATTTAAAAAAATTTTCTATTTTTTTTTCTTGTTATCTCCTAAGTTTTATATAATCAAATTATTAAAAACGAGGACGGAAGCTAACTTCGGCAAGCCGAAGTTTTAATACCCTTGCAGATTTTACGAATTAAAACTTGACTAGACTAGCAACATGAATTAATATACAACAAAATATTTTATAATTGAAAAAATAAAATTTTAAAATTTTTCACCCTATTGTTCCTATGGGAGCTATAGGATATAGACGCCCGATCGGCACGCGCGTTTACCCTAATGAAGGTACGCACAAAAAAATACGATTTGGAAAGTTTCATGGGAATAGCTAATATTTTGCGCGAAATATCCTGAAAAACGTCAAATTTTGACCGATTTCACCCTATTGTTCCTATGGGAGCTATAAGATATAGACGTCCGATCGGCACGCGCTTTTACCCTGATCAAGGTACACACAAAAAAATACGATTTGGAAAGATTCATGCCAATAGCTCTTACACTGAGCGAAATATCTTCATTTTTGTGAAAGCTATATCCGATTGTTCCTATGGGAGCTATAGGATATAGACGTCCGATCGGGTCGGCTTTCAAACTTGATCTGCGTACACATGTTTTAGGACGACTGTGAAAGTTTCAAGGCGCTAGCTTTTAAACTGAGCTCGCAAACGGTATTGAAACAGACGGACAGACGGACATGGCTATATCGACTCCCCTATTGATCCTGATCAAGAATATATATACTTTATGGGGTCGGAAACGTCTCCTTCACTGCGTTACAAACTTCTGACCAAAATTATAATACCCTCTGCAAGGGTATAAAAATGGTTTTAAAAAAATTGTTTTTTAAATTGTTTAATGTTAATTTGACATAGTCTGAAGTCATCACAAAAGTATGCTACATTTTTATTTGCATAGTCCTGATTAAATAGATAGATATAGGTTTGGAAAATACCATAATCGATTAGTGTACGTAAAAAGTAGATTTTAGATGTTAGTCACACTAAAATCAAATTTTTGAGCGCAAAATGTTCACCAAAACCTGAAGAAATAAAGTATGGCATACTCTTGGGCTCTCTTAGCTAAGCTCTTCAAAATAGCTCGACTTCGAGTTAAGCCTTCAATTAAAACTTAAATTACCGAAAACTAAGGCAAAACCGCGTCGAGTCGGTGGGCTACACTTTTAGTAAATTGATCAACGAATTTTTTTTTGAAGGAATGAACTAATTTGGGGATGGCACTCGAAGGCACACGAAAAGCAAAGTACTCATTTGCTGAAAAAAAGCGTAAAAATTAACAATTACATTTATTTTAGCAAACAAGTAAGACATACGAGCTATATTATATTTTTTACTTGTTGAAAATAATCCCTTCTGCAAGTTTCGGAAAGAAGTCGAACAGCAACATCAGCATCTTTGACTTCTACATGTTTTTTCATTTCCATCAATATTTTATGAATTTTTCACTTTGAAAATATGGTAAAAGAAAACTACTTGCCCGAATTCTTTGAAACTTTGGCATAAATTAGTTTAATGTATTATAAAAAGGATCCCAAACTCAATTTGGTCATTTTCTTAAAAAAGAAAAAGGTTTTTTTGGCCAAACATCTGATCGGCTGGCCCAGTGTGGGCTGGCCGAAGTTAGCTTCCTTTCTTGTTTGAATGTAACTTTTCTAAAAATCAAATTGATCAACGAATTTTTTTTTGAAGGAATGAACTAATTTGGGGATGGCACTCGAAGGCACACGAAAAGCAAAGTACTCATTTGCTGAAAAAAAGCGTAAAAATTAACAATTACATTTATTTTAGCAAACAAGTAAGACATACGAGCTATATTATATTTTTTACTTGTTGAAAATAATCCCTTCTGCAAGTTTCGGAAAGAAGTCGAACAGCAACATCAGCATCTTTGACTTCTACATTTTTTTTCATTTCCATCAATATTTTATGAATTTTTCACTTTGAAAATATGGTAAAAGAAAACTACTTGCCCGAATTCTTTGAAACTTTGGCATAAATTAGTTTAATGTATTATAAAAAGGATCCCAAACTCAATTTGGTCATTTTCTTAAAAAAGAAAAAGGTTTTTTTGGCCAAACATCTGATCGGCTGGCCCAGTGTGGGCTGGCCGAAGTTAGCTTCCTTTCTTGTTTGAATGTAACTTTTCTAAAAATCAATATTTTTCAAAAGTGTAAACGCAGAAAGTTGCTTACTTCTACTGAGCATATCCTTGTAAAATTCGAAATTCGAAATTCCAATGCAGATAAATCCCACAGCGTTTGGCGTGAACCCTTCTTTTTTTGCACTTTCAAAAGTTGTAGGGTAATGTTACGAACAATTTCTTCATTAATGTAACTTCTCCAAAAATCAATATTTTTTAAAAGTGTAAAAGCAGAAAGTTACTAAAATTTACTGAGCATATTTCTAAACAAGAAAGGAAGCTAGCTTCGGCCAGCCGAAGCTTATATACCCTTGCAGATCATTCCTATTAATTAACAAATCGCAAAAATGTTCAATTTTCTAATATTTCTCATTAATTTTCCGATCGTTCCTATGGCAGCTATGTGATATAGTCGTCCGATTTTGATCAAATTAAAATTGAAATTCGGAAATATTTAAAAAGAGTCATATCCAAGAGTAGAAGATAATACAAAAAAACCAAAGAAGCTAGAAATTATTTCCTATTACTTTTCTATTAATTTTCCGATCGTTCCTATGGCAGCTATATGATATAGTAGTCCGATTTTTTAAATATTTAATTCGAAATTCAGAAATATTTAAAAAATAACATCCCTAAAAGTAGAAGGTAATATTTCAAAAAACACCGAAGCTAGAATTTTTTTAACGTTTTCTTTTCCGATCCTTCCTATGGGAGCTATAAGATATAGTTGTCCGATCCGGTTGGTTCCGACATATATACTACCTGCAATAGAAAGAAGACTTTTGGGAAAGTTTCATCCCGATAGCTCAAAAACTGAGAGACTAGTTTGCGTAGAAACAGACAGACGGACAGACGGACAGACGGACAGACGGACAGACGGACAGATGGACAGATGGACAGACGGACAGACGGACAGACGGACAGACGGACATGGCTAGATCGACTCGTCTAGTGATGCTGATCAAGAATATATATACTTTATGGGGTCGGAAACGTCTCCTTCACTGCGTTGCAAACTTCTGACTGAAATCATAATACCCTCTGCAAGGGTATAAATAATTTGGATTCGAAATTTCAACGTAGCCAAATCCCACAGCGTTTGGTGTAAACCATCCTTTTTACAAACAAAAAAATACATTTTTTTATATATTATTTACGGAAAGGTTATTTTCGATACGGAAAAGAAAGAAGTAATAAGATAATACCCAAACTTACACAAAAAAAAAATGGTCAAAATGCAAATTTTTTTAAAATTAAATTAAACTGACGTCACTATTAAAAACAACAATAAAACTGCAGTAAATGTTATCTGGTATTATTATATTTTTTTTATATATTATTTTTATATGTACTACCTGCAACAGAAAGAAGACTTTCGGGAACGATTCATCGCGATAGCTTATAAACTGAGAGACTAGTTCGCATAGAAACGGACAGACAGACAGACGGACAGACGGACAGACGGACAGACGGACATGGCTAGATAGACTCGGCTATTGGTGCTGATCAAGAATATTTATACTTTATGTGGTCGGAAACGTCTCCTTCACTGCGTTGCAAACATCTGACTGAAATTATAATACCCTCTACAAGAGTATAAAAACGAATCGTTCGTCACCTTACCCTACACTCCCCTACAATAAGTGTCATACAAATCAAACTTGTGAAAAATGTTGGGGTAATTAATTAGATATTTGAATAATTAAAAAAGCAAGTTACTATATGTTGCAAGTAATTATTTGCTAATTGTAGCGGACTAATACCCTTGCGGATCCTTCCTATTATAGCTACATGAATGGTGATACTGGCCGTGTAAGGCATGGGTGCTATACAGGCTTAAGCGAAAAGGGCGTTTGTGGCGAAGCAAATGCATTTCAGTTTTAATTTTAATTCTAGCTTCAAAACCGTGGACGCCACAGTTTTTTTACCCGTTACTCATATGACTCTATGAGTATTCGTGCAAAAGTATGTAACAGGGAGAAGGAAGCGTTTAGTTTAACATGTAAATGAAGCATTCTGTACAGAAAAATGTCACATATTAGCTTTCTTATAAGATAAATTAAGAACAGAGGTTTATGAGGTTTTATGAGGTTTTATGAGGTTTGTCATAAAAATAATCAAACTATACTCCAAATTTTTAGTTTAGCTCAGAATCCAACTAATTAGAAACTAATATAGCGGCAAAATCATGTGGAAATTTATTTTATTCAAGTTTACAGGTTTTTGGCTTGGTGGACTTTTTGGTGGAAGTGCCCATATGTCAACTCGCCTACTGAACCTCAACAAGAATGTATAAAACGGGGTAAGTTAAACCTTTATTTGATTCGGAAACCTCTTATATATGAACACTAAAGCGGTTTTTTATAAGGAATTTTTATCTCACCCTTTTAAACACAAGATATTTGTGCAAAATAACTTAAACTAAAATCCAAAAAATTTTAAATTAAGTCTAAGGGCTTGCGTAATGGTCTCAAAGTTTCCAAAAAGATTACTCATACGGCACGTAAGCCAGTATGAGTTTTGGGTAGGCAAATCTTTTCCCATATCTTGACTTGTCAAATATTTGATTTCGTTCAAAATCGTTAACAAAATGGAGAGCAACTTTTTTTTTGTTTGGAAAGCTAAATCTGAATTTTGATGAAGAGGAAACTTTGCCGTCAAAGAGGACCGTACTGTCCTCTTTGCTCTACAGGACAGTTCTTCTGAAGCAAACCTTCTCCTTCACTGCGTTGCAAACTTTTGACTGAAATTATAATACCCTATACCCTATAATGCAAAGATATAACAAAATAAATAAATTTATGAATTTTCGGTACAATTATTTTGCTTTGTTTCTTTTTAATTATTGTTACCGCCGTAATTTAAATTGTTAAACCTGCCTCCAAATCGAATTGCCACTTATGCGAATATGGCACTACCAACATATAGTATGGCAGCTCTACTTGAGAAAAA
Organism: Drosophila takahashii; assembly: GCF_030179915.1. Lineage (NCBI taxonomy): Eukaryota > Metazoa > Arthropoda > Insecta > Diptera > Drosophilidae > Drosophila > Drosophila takahashii. The sequence continues at coordinate 31,137,724 of NC_091678.1, read as the reverse complement.
ACAAGAGAGAACGCTATAGTCGGGTGCCCCGACTATCAGATACCCGTTACTCAGCTAAAGGGAGTGCGAAGGAGATGGAGAAAAACTTTGATCCGCCGTAACTTTTTAACGAATGGTCCGATTTAAAAAATTTCTTCTACATTTCGATAGGTATTGATAAACACAATAAAACTGCATTTTTACTTTTCCAAAATATTGAAATTTTTAAAATCGTATATTAGCGATTGTGGGCGTTAGAGGGGGCGTGGCACCCTTTTGAAACAAACTTGCGCTGCGTAGGAACTCCTAGAATCTGCATGGAAAATGTCAATCTTCTAGCTTTTATAGTTTCCGAGATCTCAGCGTTCATACAGACAGACAGACGGACAGACAGACGGACAGACGGACAGACGGACAGACGGACAGACGGACATGGCTAGATCGACTCGGCTAGTGATCCCGATCAAGAATATATATAGTTTATAGGGTCGGAAACGCTTCCTTCTACCTGTTACATACTTTTGCACGAATCTAATATACCCTTTTACTCTACGAGTAACGGGTATAACCAGCGAAGCAGCAACACAAAGTTGTTTAAAGCTCTCTATTATAATTTCAAATTTGATTTAAATAAAGACCGCTACATAAATTTGTCAACCTTAAACTGTTTCGCCTATTATTAACATAGGTGCCTCAACAATTATTTTGGCCACGATACACTCTTAAGAGGGTCACCCCATGTTACTTCTTTTAAAAATATGTTAATAGCTTTTTATCCACATATTATATTATATATATATTATAAATTTAAAAAAAATTTTTTGATTCTGTGGTGCGACTCCCTTAAATATTGGAACTTATATAGCCATAGCGATTTTATTTTTCTTTACCCGTTTGTAAAGGTGACAAGGTTACTTTTATGTTTAGGCTCAATAAGTAATGACAAGTCTACGCCACCTATATGAAATTAAAATTTTTGATCAAGGGCATCAGTACGTATGAGTGATAAACTTAAAGGTCAATGCGCAAGCATTTTTTTAAACTTTTTCTTTTTGGTATGTCTTCAATGCACCAATGCGCAAAGTATAAGGGGGTGAGAGTAGGACCTTAGAATTTTTCATACAAAAACAAGAAAGGAAGTTAACTTCGGCCAGCCGAAGTTTATATTACCCTTGCAGGTATGCCTACCTAAAATGTTGTTTTTACATTGTCAAAAATCTCCTTCACTGCGTTGCAAACATCTGACTGAAATTATAATACCCTCTGCAATGGTATAAAAAACCACCCTAATGAACACAGAGAAAAAGCCATATGAGTTGAAAATGTTCTTAAAAGTAGAACGACATTTGTATACCCTTGCAGACGGTATTATAATTTCAGTCAGATGTTTGCAACGCGGTGAAGGAGACTTTTCCGACCACATAAAGTATATATATTCTTGATCAGCAACAATAGCCGAGTCCATCTAGTCATGTCCGTCTGTCAGTCTGTCCGTCTGTCAGTCTGCCCGTCTGTCAGTCTGTCCCTTTCTATGCGAACTAGTCCCTCAGTTTTAAAGCTATCGCGATGAAACTTTCCCAAAAGTCTTCTTTCTATTGCAGGTAGTACATGTATCAGGCGTTTTGATTTTTGACAATGTAAAAACAACATTTTAAGTAGGCATACCTGCAAGGGTATTTTATTTATCAATCGTGCTTATCCGGTTTTTAAGAACGAATGTTACGGCGCACGTGTAAGCACGAGTTGTGTACTATTTTTTTTCAACAAAGTTGGTTTTTCACATTATGGCAGGGATCGTAAATAAGAGTTAACCTATTAAAAACAAGAAAGGAAGCTACCTTCGGCCAGCCGAAGCTTATATACCCTTGCAGATAAAAGAATGCTCCTCGGTGCAGTTCCAGGGATTCCAGATTCCGCGTTTCTATTTACTTAAATTTTGTTTTAAAGTAGTCAAGAATCAAAACGCCTACTTCGTACAAAGTTACAATGAATTTTCTTATATTTGTTTGAATATTCCTATGGGAGCCTTAAGATATAGTGGTTCGATCCGGATCGCTCCGACATATGTACTACCTGCAATAGAAAGAAGACTTTCGGGAAAGTTTCATCGCAATAGCTTTAAAACTGAGAGACTAGTTCGCATAGAAACGGACAGACGGATAGACGGACATGGCTAGATAGACTCGGCTATTGGTGCTGATCAATAATATATATATTTTATGTGGTCGGAAACGTCTCCTTCACTGCGTTGCAAACATCTGACTGAAATTATAATACCCTCTACAAGGGTATAAAAATTTACATATAACTCTTATTCTCCAATTTTTTTTAGAACTCTTACGCTTACATTTTTTTTAGAAAAATCATCAAATAAGAGTTATTTGTCAACTTTTATAATAAAAAGTGAAAATAAAGATTGAATTGAAATAACTCTTGAACTGAGGGGTGCATTGGTTTAAAATTTGTATCTATAAAATCTACGCTTGAATACCTTTCTGATGATATGCCATATGTCCCCAGAATATTTTTTATTATGTACCAAATGGGATAAGAAAAATAAAAGTTAAGCAAGGGTGCATAACAGACGACATATAATTACAAAAACGGGTTTAGTAAATTGCATTCCAAATCACATATAATCCGAGATCTATTTGTTTAATTTTAGAAACAATAGTTATTTGATTGATTCCGACGAGAGCTTGCATCTTAAATCCGACAGCAATAATTTCAGGGCCGAAAAGGAGCGTTCTACGGAGACCTGAGTAGCAGGAACGCAATGTACAATTTTTGCCAGTCGGTATAAGTGTGGATAGGTAAACTTCTTTCCTTCCCAATACTCCATTACGTCCGATTTTAATTCGGCTTAAAGGTAAGGTTTGTTTCCGTAATCGTCAATTGAAGCTGATGATCAACCTCGCTGTTAAATAAACAACATTAGTTTTATAAAATTATAAAAAATATTCTAGGCACATATGGCATATCAACAGAAAGGTATTCAATCGTAGATTACATACATATAAATTATAAACCAATGCACCCCTCAGTTCAAGAGTTATTTCAATTCAATTCATTATTTTCACTTTTTATTATAAAAGTTGACAAATAACTCTTATTTGTTGATTTGTATAATACAAATTGAAGCGTAAGAGGTATTTATCAATTATTACACAGGCCGACAAAATGTGACATGGGTCGATGTCCAGGCCTGCCACCATTTTATTTCGATAAATTAGGCTTTTCTAAGCATAAGTTGCCACTACGCCTATAGTCCATCAGCTCTGGTATTTGCGGTATCTTTAATTTAAGAAAATCACAAATTTTCTTCGTCTTTTGGGATATATCTTCAAGAGTGGTCAACCAATTTTGGTAATCTTTTCGGAATTAAATAGTTACACGTCTCTTTTATACGGTCGTTTTGGAAAATTAAATCTAACTGAACCACAAGAGAAGGTGGGCGCATTCAAAATTTCAAAGTCACAGCAAAGTTTAAAAATCTTCATTTGTGAACAGCGTTTAAAAATTAAATAAAAATATTTTCTTCTACGATGCATTTTTGATCCAAAGACACCTTATGTCCTTAATTTTTAGGACACTCATCAGGTTTTTGTGAATTGTTTTGGAATTTTTAAAATTGTTTTTCTTCCTTCCTTCACAGTGACGATTCACAAACAGTGCCCAAACCTGTGGAAGAGTTATATGTCAACTTTTTTGAATAGGTTAACTCTTATTTACGATCCCTGCATTATGGTATTTAAATCTAGTTATTTTTTTTATTATTGTAATATTAAATTTCCTTAAAAGTTTATCTGAACAATAAAACAAATTTAAAATAACAAAACTAACGACTAAGCTGCGCTTTGAAAGCATACAAAGCAATTTGTTAAGACATATGTATGTGTGTAGTACAATTCTCTCATAACACACGGACAAAAGACCTTAATGGAGAGCAAGGAGTTGGATATATTGCGAACTGCAAAAAAGGCTAGTCACACCCAAATAGAGTCGCTTGCGAGGAGTATACATACATACATAAATATATTGCGCTCCAATTAATTTTCAATGCGTTTGGCTCGCTACTAATCGATTGTTAGCCATCGCCAACGTCAAAAAAGAAAGGAACGTAATGGCATCAAAAACGTATCAAACGAACGCATCACAAAAAGGGCGCGCAATAATGTATATTTCGTTAGCAATGGAAGGATTAGGAATTCGGGGATTGGTCGGAGGTCTTAAAAATACTCCTTAAGAGTTTTATTCCCTCCTGCTTGCTTAACACTCTTAGATAAAATAAAATAATAATAAAATAATTAGCCCTTTACTTGGTCAAACATGTCGCGTGACACACAACACCAACACTTAAGGCGAGTGCAGTAAACACTTCGCGTCTTTCGCCAAATTCCGCACCAGAGAGTGTTTCGCGTTTAAACTTGTGGTAGATACTGGAGCCTTTGATGGATAACTGGTCAGGAAGCCCCCGAGCGAAGTGGTGCCACACTTTATGGCACCGTTTGCGCATGTCAGCCATAAGAAGCTTTTTGATTTTTCCTGTATGGCACAGCTAAAGGATGCAGGCCTATATGTAGGATATGTAGGTCGCGCACAGAACGCCCTGTGTCAGGTGGGCTCACGCTATGTCGACAGTGTAAACAAATTTATGGTAGCAACAGGCGGCCGTTAGAATGCGTAACACTCGGCGAGTGTGTACTTTGGTAATCGGGGGTGTCGCAAAAATCTATTCCAACGAAAATCTGTTTTATGTACATAGTTTTTCAAATCGTTTAATCTTATGGCTCATTATTTGTGAGGACATTTGCAAGCGTTGCCAGACACTCGAGCGTTGTCAATATGGTTCCACTCTTCATTCGAAAACAGGCGATTCAATTTACAAAATTGTTAAAGTAAAAGTCATCCACACACAAAAAAAAACTTGGTAAAATCAACTGTAATAATTGTCAAACAGGCCACAACCACAAAAAATTGTCAATTCTACTAAGTAAATTGTTACTCATAAGTAATTCGTAAACGTCAGGGTTACTATAAAAAATAGTTATGCAACTATAAAATAGGGTAAAATGTGCCCGAACCATAAATTGTAGTTAACTTACTATTTTTATAGTATTTCACAGTAATTTATAAGTAGGGGAGAGTGGGGAAATTTCGTCACCTGCAACACTCGGAATCCATAAGTCGTACAAATTTATAATTTTTTTGTTTTAGTCCTTTAAGGCGGCATGACTCAACCAATGCATTTTTTTTGTACAGAAGGCCAAGATAATTAAGCTATAAAATTAAATGTGTTTTAATAGTTCAAAAGCTAGAATAAGTTCTCGACGAAATTTTTCCTGTATACCACAATTAAAACAAGAAAGGAAGTTAGCTTCGGCCAGCCGAAGTTTATATACCCTTGAAGGTATGCCTACTTAAAATGTTGTTTTTACATTGTCAAAAATCAAAACGCCTACTTTCTACAAAGTTAAAATAGTTTTTATATTATTTTTTTGATTATTCCTATGGGAGCCATAAGATATAGTGGTCCGATCCGGCATATGTACTACCTGCAATAGAAACAAGACTTTTCGGAAAGTTTCATCGCGATAGCTTTAAAACTGAGGGACTAGTTCGCATAGAAACGGACAGACAAAATGTATTTCTAAATAAGTAATGTGTGAAGAAATTTCGCCACCCTATGCTTAGGGTAAATTCGCACCTATTTTAATTACATATTTTTATACCCTTGCAGAGGGTATTATGATTTCAGTCAGAAGTTTGCAACGCAGTGAAGGAGACGTTTCCGACCCCATAAAGTATATATATTCTTGATCAGCATCACAAGACGAGTCGATCTAGCCATGTCCGTCTGTCCGTCTGTCCGTCCGTCTGTCCGTCTGTCTGTTTCTACGCAAACTAGTCTCTCAGTTTTTGAGCTATCGGGACAAAACTTTCGCAAAAGTCTTCTTTCTATTGCAGGTAGTATATATGTCGGAGCCGACCGGATCGGACAACTATATCTTATAGCTCCCATAGGAACAATCGGAAAAAAAAAACTTTAAAAAATTCTAGCTACGGTGTTTTTTGAAATATTACCTTCTACTTTTGGGGATGTTATTTGTTAAATATTTCTGAATTTCGAATTAATTATTTAAAAAATCGGACTACTATATCATATAGCTGCCATAGGAACGATCGGAAAATTAATGGAAAAGTAATAGGAAATAAATTCAAGCTTCTTTGGTTTTTATTGTATTATCTTCTACTCTAGGATATGACTCTTTTTAAATATTTCCGAATTTCAATTTTAATTTAATCAAAATCGGACGACTATATCATATAGCTGCCATAGGAACGATCGGAAAATTAATGGAAAAGTAATAGGAAATAAATTCTAGCTTCTTTGGTTTTAATTGTATTATCTTCTACTCTAGGATATGACTCTTTTTAAATATTTCCGAATTTCAATTTTAATTTGATCAAAATCGGACGATTATATCATATAGCTGCCATAGGAACGATCGGAAAATTAATGAGAAATATTAGAAAATTGAACATTTTTGCGATTTGTTAATTAATAGGAATGATCTGCAAGGGTATATAAGCTTCGGCTGGCCGAAGCTAGCTTCATTTCTTGTTTTATTTGACGAGCTGGCTAACGAACAGACTACCGGCAGCAGCAACAAATATAGAACGTCAACAAAAATGGTACGCTTGATCAGTGTAGCATATTTACAGGCGTTAAATTCCCTACATTTTTCAGGTGACGAAATTGCCCCAGTGGTGTGGCGATTTTACCCCCCATGTGGCGGAATTGCACCAGTATATTGGTTTTACTTTTTAATTTATAAATCACCAAGGTAATTAAAAAAAGGGGAATGTCACATTTAAAAGCTTGGTGCTAACCGCATTCAACAATAAAAAAATAAATATGATAACGTGTTTCAAGATGGACAACAAATAGCTTTGAAAAAATGCTGACGAAATTTCCCCACTCTCCCCTATTATTAAAAAGGTAGTTGTCCAATTCCCTTTTCCAAAAGTGATTGTATCCTACACCGTATAAGGGTGCGGGTTGCACTTGACTTCCAGCTAGTGTGGAAGTATATTAAAGGCTTAAGACAGAAAAAAAGTCTTAGCAAGAAAGAACGCTATAGTCGGGTTTGTGTCCCGACTATCTAATACCCGTCACTCAGCTAAAGGGAGTGCGAGGGAGATGGATATAAAACAATATTTTTGATTGCGCATAACTTTTTAACAAATGGTCCGATTTGAAAAATGTCTTCTGCATTTCGATAGGTATAAATATACACAACAAAATTGCATTTATACTTCCCGGAAATCCTTGAAGGTGTAGGCGCCAGACACATTTTAAAATCGTTAGTTTGCGATTGTGGGCGTTACAGGGGGCCTGGCGCTCGGCTGAAATAAACTTGCGCTGCGTAGGAAGCCCAAGAATATGTGTGGGAAATCTCAACCTTCTAGCTTTTGTAGTTTCTGAGATCTCAGCGTTCATACGGACGGACAGACGTACGGACATGGCTAGATCTACTCGGCTAGTGACCCTGATAAAGAATATATATACTTTATGGGGTCAGAAACGCTTCCTTCTACTTTTTACTCTACGAGTAACGGGTATAATGACTCAGAATCTGACTTGGGCTTGGTTCATTAGCCCTTTGGGAATTATAAATAAGGCATCGCAGAAGATTTGTAAAATTACTGTTGCATACTTTTATGTTAAAGAAGTTACGTTAAGGTTACTAGTGTTCATAGTTAAAAAACTATTTAAAAAAGTTTCAAGGTACAAAAACAAAATACACACACCCGTAAGCGTAACTATTTAAATAGTAATTTAACTATTTAATAGTATGCAAAGCAAAAACAAATTTAATTCTTTGATTGCACTAGTTTACAGCCGAAATGCCCCCCCGCAAATGATGGCAAATTCTGGACTCCGAAATTTAACATTTCAAACTTTAAAAAATCTTTAAAAAAAACTGTGCCATCGAAAAAAAATTAGTGCTATTTTCGTGATCTAAGCGTCCAACACTAACAGAATTTGCCATCAATTTCTGGGGAGCACACCAAGAATATTACCTTGTAAACTAGTGTTATCCGTGGGCAATTAGCCAACCCGTACTAAAAAATTTTCCTATAAACAATAAAACTATTTGCGGTACCCGGATGCAAAAGGGGCAATCGGTCAGTGTTAGTTCGGCGAACCTTGCTATTTCCACCAGATCAAATTGCTAGCATTCATTAGTCAGTTGACTATGAAAAATAAGGCAAAACATTTTGTATGATATTTAAACAATTTATTTTCTTTTTATTCGTTTTACATTTTTTGTTTACAAAAACAACAAGGGAGAACGCTATAGTCGGGTGGGTGTCCCGACTATCTAATACCCGTCACTCAGCTAAAGGAAGTGCGAGGGAGATAGATATATAATATTTTGATTGCTCACAACTATTTAATGAATATTCCAATTTCAAAAATGTCTTCTACATTTAGATAGGTATAAATATACACAACAAAATTGCATTTAGACTTCTCGGAAATCTGTAAAGGTGTGGGTGACACATTTTAAAATCGTTAGTTTGCGATTGTGGGCGTTAGAGGGGGCGTGGCGGTCGGCTAAAATAAACTTGCGCTGCGTAGGAAACCCAAGAATATGTGTTGCTAATCCCAACTTTCTAGCTTTTGTAGTTTCCGTGATCTAAGCGTTCATCCAGATAGACAGACAGAAGGACATGGCTATATCGACTCGGCTAGTGACCCTGATCAAGAATATATATGCTTTGTTGGGTCGGAAACGCTTCCTTCTCCCTGTTACATACTTTTGCACGAATACAATATACCCTTTTACTCTACGAGTAACGGGTATAAATATTGCTTTACTTTGTAACCGAGCGTTATCGTGCACAAATGGTACACACAAAAAAAAAAACTTGGCAAAATCAACTGTAATAATTGTTAAACAGGCCCCAACCATAAAATTCTACTAAGTAAATTGTTACTCTTACATAATTCGCAAACGTAAGGGTTACTATAAAAAATAGTTATGCAATTGTAAAAACGGGTAGAATGTGCCCGATCCATAAATTGTAATTAACTTACTTTTTTTATAGTATTTATACAATTATTTATAGTTATTTCACCGTAATTTATAAGTAATATTAAAATAAAGATAGTTGTATAATTACCTTTTCCAAAAGTAACTTTATCCTACACCTCCTAAAGGTACGGGTTGCACTTGACTTCCGCCTTGTGTGGAGTATATTAAAGACTTTAGACAGAAAATAGGTTAATAACTCAGAATCTGACTTGGGCTTGGTTCATGAAGGGCTAGACCCAGTTGGGAATTATAAAAAAGGCATCGCAGAAGATTTGTAAAATTACTGTTGCATACTTTTACACTAAAGAAGTTACGTCACGCAAAGCAAAAACAAATACAGGGACGACTATTTTTAATAAAAATAAAAAATAAAAATTTTTTATTGTTAAAGTACTATTTTTTATAGTTACTAAACTATCTTCATTGGTCAATTTTACCAAGCAAATTTTTTTGTGTGTACATCCGGTGCTTTATCTAAATATTTTGTAAACGGTTGAATCGTCTTTTTGTTGGTGTACATAATTTTAAACGATTGGATCTAATTGATGACGCGCTAATCAACTCTAATTGCTGACATCAGCAGCGCTTATGCGAATGCTTTAAGACTGTACACAGTAAAGATGGGCGTGTACCGTTTATTTTCGTGTCACATCGTTTTGTTTAACTCACAAGGGGCACGAAAAAATGTTTCACCAGTAATAACACATACGAGGGTGTCACAGAAACCGGCGACGGATTTGGGGACGGTTTAGAAACCAACAGACCAAAACCGTTGGTGTCACAGTAATTCGAAAGATTTCCTTTTTTCGGAAAGTTTACCGAAAAACGAACAGGGCTTGATGCCACGGTTGCCACTTCAAAAAAACTTCAAAGTTTCAAAAAATAATTAATAATTAGCCAATTTGAATTAAAAAAAAACCAAATTTTTACCATATACCAAATTACCATACCAGCGGTATTAAGTTTCGATCTGGCACTTGGGTTAATCATTGCAAAAAAAAAAATACACTAATAAAAAAAATGTATTCGCTTTTTTTCAAGTTTAAAATATTTTCTATCGCTATTAGCAAAAAAGAGCCAAATTCAATAAAAATGGGCCAAAGAGCCAACGCGAAAAAAAAGAGCTCATTCGAGCCAAATCTTGCATCCGTAATTGTGAGTTGAGGAGAAAAAAAAAATTTAATGGAATTGTTACGGACAGCGACAGAAAGAGGAACTTGCGTTGTGCCTAGGAGAGTATGGTATGTGCCGCTTCGTATGCTAAGTGCCAAAACAAAAACAAATGTGCCCGCGTGCCATAGGACTGAGCACCCCTGCTTTAAAGATTCCCCCTTCACGATTCATCACTTTTTTCGGCGTCATAGAAATCGACCCGCCACAGAGTCATACTCACTCATACTGTATAAATAAGCTATAGCTCCAAATACAGCTGGCCACTAACAGTACTTTATCGCCTTAAGGAGATGAAAACAAAAATAGAAAGGAAATCGCAAGTCTTTAAGATGGACAAGAGCACTGGCTTCTTGGCAAATATACATACATATGTACACAAAAATTAAAAGCGTTTAAAAAACGATATATGTACATTAGAGCGGTCTACATTTGTATGGAAATTTTTAAGGTCCTACTCTCACCCGCCTATACGGTGCGCATTGACGTACCTTAAAGGTACACCAACAACATTTTTTTTTTTTTAAATCGAGTTTTAGGGTCTGGGTATTTGCTACAAAGTTCATCACCCATACGCACTGCTGCCCTTAATAAAACGTTTTTTTTGTTTTATTGTTCCAACCAAATTTATAATATTTATATTTTATTGTTCCAACCAAATTTATAATTTGACAAGACTAGAAATGGAAGAACGATTTTTTACGAACAAATTTTAACTGTTACACGTTTCGTTTGTGTAATAGTTATAAAAACTTTGCGGATGTTTTGCAAGGTCTAAATGCGGGAAAACATTTTTTTAGTTTTTACATATATTTTTTTCTTACTTTAATCTACCATTTTAAGGGGTGAGAATTGGATTTCATTTTTTTGACCGCCCTAATGTACATATGTATGTATGTATATAAGCGAAGCAGCAAGCCGTTTACAAATTTGTTTTGTTTGCATTTCATGTTTATAGCTTTTAGGTCGTAAATTACACGCGTTTGCTTTCCTTCTGCTTTGCGTGTTTACTTCATTGAGAACCCAAACGAAAAGTCAATAGACCAGGCGCGGACCTAAGGTAGATAAAAAGATATACTTTCTCAAATTAACACCAATTTCGTAAAAAATCACTCAACGGGGCTTCCCATCCAGAACGATGAAGATCAGGTTTCTTTTCTAGTTTTGTTTTATTTTTGTTAAATATGCGTACAAAAAAAACTTTTTGAGTATCACAACGTGAGCACCCATCAGTGGCGGATCTAGGATTTATATATCACCCAGATCACCCTCCGTGGATCCGCGCATGGCACTAATCTTCGTTTGTTTCCCAAAAAATTGCAATTAAAGCGTTTTTTTATATCCCAAGCAGGGGCGGATTAAGACAATTCGACTCCCAAGGCAGTTTTGATTTTTCCGCCCTAGACTGCAGCCTAATTTTCGCCTAGGTATTTTATGTTGGGTTAAAGGGGGAGATACGTATACGGGGGTGTCACAGAAATCCATTCCAACCGAATTTCCTCCGAATAGCAAATCTTAGTGTCACAGACGTTATTTTTGACGGTTTCTAAATCGCCCGTATTTTGCCGGACGTTTTGATAAAATTACCCAACTTACAAATGTTTCCCAAAAATATAACTTTATTTAAGACAACTCTAATGAATTTTATGAACTACCTGCATACTATGATTTTTATACCTATTTCAGGTTATATTTAAAAATATGCTTTTTATAAAACCTCTCGAAAAAATTAGCTAAAAAAAATCCGTCGGCAAACCGTCTACCTGGCAGTGTTACCAATTAGCTAGAATTTTAATACCAAATTTGTCCAAATTTCGGAGTTAGTTATCGAAATGTTTTGTTAACGAATTATTTATTCAAAGGTACTTAGTATTGTAGTTAAAAATTAAACTAATTTCTGGTAAAAATTGTATGGTAAAAGCAGTTGTGGGTATTGAGAAATTAATAAAAACAGGCCGCCTTTGCAAAAAGTTGGCATCACTGTCGTGAAAAAATGTCTTATTTTTGCCAGGTAAAACGCTGGCTGTGAAGAAGAAGAAGACATGTAAGTAAAAAAGTACAACATTTTTGTTTATTATTAATTTAAACTAATAAGCTTTGCCAACTTTCATGGGTAAACATAGGTTACCAGCGCAAGACACCGTATTCTTCCGATTCATTCGCGATAATATCGACATTGCCAAAGGATTTACTCAGGGCGGCCGCATTCTTGTGAAAGGACCTGGCCAATGAGTTAAATCTCCATGGTAGTCCATGTAAAAACGTTTGTAAGGATCTCCTCTGCGTCCTAGCCTCTCGCAGTTTATGCCTTCGCAAGTACTCTAGAGCAGACGGCATTTTGGTTCGCTTTTAAAATTCTTGCCAACTTAGAAATGAAAATAAACCAACGCAGCCGCGGCAAACCGTTGTTCAGGGCTGCAATATGTAGCCTGACGGGTAATTCAAATTTTTAATTTTTTTCCTTTATTATGTACAACATGCGCTTTAAACATATACAGGGGTGTTACAGAAACCGTCGACGGTTTTGGTTTCTAAACCAACCGACCAAAACCGTTGGTGTCACAGGAATTCGAGAGATTTCCTTTTTTCGGAAAATTTACCGAAAAACGACCAGGGCTGGACGCATACTCTAAATATCGAATATTCAATAATTATCGAATTTTATTTGACTTATTTGGACTATTTTCCAATAAGTTTTAAACTTAATTTATGTTTTTCTTTCAAAATTACAAAAAGAATATATATGTTTAAAAATTTGAATTACCCGCCAGGCTACATATTGCAGCCCTGAACAACGGATTGCCGCGGCTGCGTTGGTTTATTTTCATTTCTAAGTTAGCAAGATTTTTAAAAGCGAACTAAAATGCCGTCTGCTCTAGAGTACTTGCGAAGGCATAAACTGCGAGAGGCTAGGACGCAGAGGAGATCCTTACAAACGGTTTTACATGGACTACCATGGAGATTTAACTCATTGGCCACGTCCTTTCACAAGAATGCGGCCGCCCTGAGTAAATCCTTTGGCAATGTCGATATTATCGCGAATGAATCGGAAAAATATGGTGTCTTGCGCTGGTAACCTATGTTTACCCCTGAAAATTAGCAAACCTTATTAGTTTAAATTAATAATAAACAAAAATGTTGTACTTTTTTACATGTATGTCTTCTTCTTCTTCACAGCCAGCGTTTTACCTGGCAAAAATAGGACATTTTTTCACGACAGTGATGCCAACTTTTTGCAAAGGCGGCCTGTTTTTATTAATTTCTCAATAACTACAACTTCTTTTACCATACAATTTTTAACAGAAATAAGTTTCATTTTGAACTACAATACTAAGTACCTTTGAATAAATAATTCGTTAACAAAACATTTCGATAACTAACTCCGAAATTTGGACAAATTTGGTATTTTAAAGTGCTAGCTAATTGGTAACACTGCCAGGTAGACGGTTTGCCGACGGATTTTTTTTAGCTAATTTTTTCGAGAGGTTTTATAAAAAGCATATTTTTAAATATAAATAGGTATAGGTATATAGGCAAGTACTCTAGAGCAGTCGGCATTTTGGTTCGCTTTTAAAAATCTTGCCAACTTAGAAATGAAAATAAACCAACGCAGCCGCGGCAAACCGCTGTTCAGGGCTGCAATATGTAGCCTGGCGGATAATTCAAATTTTTAAACATATATATTCTTTTTGTAATTTTGAAAGAAAAACATAAATTAAGTTTAAAACTTATTGGGAAATAGTCCAAATAAGTCAAATAAAATTCGATAATTATTGAATATTCGATATTTAGTGTATGCGTCAAGCCCTGGTCGTTTTTTGGTAAATTTTCCGAAAAAAGGAAATCTCGCAAATTCCTGTGACACCAACGGTTTTGGTCGGTTGGTTTCTAAAGCAACAGTCCCCAAAACCGTCGACGGTTTCTGTGACACCCCTGATTAACTATTCACGGATTCATATCAATATTTGTAATTGTTATTATTTTGTATCGTATTGGTATACATTACTTTTATTTTGAAAAATTGATGAGTACAAATTGAGAAGACAATATCAATCGGGTACTGTTCCGTTTTTTTCTCTGAGTCAGAAAACAAGAAATAATACAAATTATAAAACGGAAAAGCTATGTTCGGCCTGCCGAAGCGTATCATTGCAGATCATTCCTTCCTATGGCGACTGTAATATATTGTCTTCCGATTTTTTTAAAATTAAATTCGAAATTCAGAAATGTTAAAAAAAAGTTATTCCCAAGAGTAGATGGTAATATTTCAAAAAACACAGAAGCTAGAGTTTTTTTGCCTTTTTTTCCGATTTTTCCGATTCGGTCGGTTCCGACTTATATACTGCCTCCAATAGATAGAAGACTTTTGGGAAAGTTTCATACCGATAGCTTCAAAACTGGCAGTCTAGTTTGCCGGACAGGGGTCGGAAACGTTTCCTTCACTGCGTTGCAAACTTCTGACTGAAATCATAATACCCTCTGAAGGGTATAAAAACTGTGCCATTGAGAAAAAAATTAGGCGTATTTTCGTGATCTAGGGCTCCAGCACTAACAGAAAAAATCGTCCAAAATCAAAAACCACATTTAAAAAAACGGCACACAACTTTAGTGGCAACATTTTGATTGTAGTCTTGGGACGGCACTAAAAACCTCTCAAGAAATAATTCATGTTTATCAATCATTTCCGACAGCAACATAGTTAAATCTTTTTAATGAAATCGCTAAACGTACTAGCTATTGATGATGATACCGTTCGGCGGGAAATTCGGTAAAGAATATAAATAATTAAAAATATGGATACATTTTGCATTACTTGTCTCCTCAGCTTAAGTTTTTGTAAAATTCGTTTTTTCCACTTTCTCCGTAATTTTTCCTAAAAAAGTTGCCTTTTGAAAAGTATTAGTACCAATTTTAAGGGGATAACAGTACCTTTCAATCTGTGTACCATTTGTTTGGACTATCGTAGCAGATTTTTAATTTTGCGGCTATATAAAGTAGTCTCCTTTGTTACTACGTGGACTGCCGTCCACAGTGAAATTGATTCCATTAATTTAGCCCTGCGTTAGCCTACAAAATTATAATTGTTTTCCGCCTAACTGTTATAACATTTTAGGTCTTATTGTAAATAAAATATGGGGGCGGGTCCAACAGCTTGATCCAAGCGTTAATATTTTGGTAGCAAAACTAGCGTAGTCTGCCAACCAGAAATAGGCTAAGTCCAGGGTAAGTGGTATTTAGTAAATAAACATGCTGGCACTTACCAAAACATTTTTCTGGTTCTCCTTGTCCAGCAAAAACTCCATGCTCTTGTGCGGTCTGCGAAAGGATGCTAGTTGGACGCCACATCCTCCTAAGGAGGACTTGACTGCCTGGCCATCAATTTCATTCACATTGTTGTCACTAGTCGTATTCAGCCGCTTCACGATGTATCGCTTGTGGGGCAGACTAAGTGGATGGCCAGTTATGTCCATTAGGGAACGAGTCGTTCCCGAAATAACCGTTTCCTGAGTGTCCAGATTGGTCTCGATCAGACCCATCTTGCCTATCTCTTTCATGGGAGAAACATCCACAGGTACGGCGGTAACCACGGTAGGCCCAGAAACATGACCGTTTTCTCCACTTTGGTTAAACATATGTGTATTCTGGCTGACGTATGCCAACGGGGTCGACTCTCTGTCCCGCATCCTCGACGCTTGAATGCCCGCCGTTAACTGGTCGGGAAACTGTTTGTACTGTTCCCGTTTGGTGCTAATCAACGCCTCTGTGCCATGGGCAGCACTGACGGTGCCACTTGCAGCATCCTGAGGCGCATGCGCCAGGATGCCACTGCGAGGTGGCAGCTTGGGCAACGGCGGTTTGCCGGTCACTTTTTTCTGGGTAGATGACTGGTCTAGCTTTTCCGACTGCTGGCTGCAGTGGACGTTGGCAGAGCTTGCCTCGGAGGGCACACTATCGTCCAGTTGGATGAATGTCGGAATTCTCGGCGGCTTCACAGAGATGTGAACAAAGTCAGCCCATCTGCCTTTGCCCGTGATCTGCCTTGACTCTTTTCCGGGAGACACCTTGACCACTACCGATTGCATCTGGTCTCGCTGCTCTTTCTTTTTGCGACGCAGCGAGAAGCGCAGTCCGTGAGCAAACTTCGAGAGGAAACCTCTGGAACCGGGGTGTTTGTCATCCGCTCTATCGACAGTAGAGATTGCGCTAGCCAGCGGCATCTTGTGAATCTGCCGATCCTCCGGCTCGTAACGCTGCAGCAGATGCTGGGAGGCGTACAGAATATTATGGGCGCGGTTGGTCGGCGGCTTGTTGAGGATTGGCAGGGTGAGTGGTCGTAATTTAGCAGCAGCATATGTCGCAGCACTGTGAGGTGCTTCGTCTATCGACGAGTTCGCGACGGCGTGACGTTCATGACTGACTGGGCTGCTTATTTCTAGCTCGTGGTTCGGATCGACCCCATCTTCGGCTTTTTGATTACGACTATCGAGAGCGGCGAAGCTGTCTTTATTTTTGGAGCCAACGCTCTCTTTAAATACCAAATTAAGGTTTGATGCGTATGTTGGCATGGTTGAGAGAGGCGTTGTAGGAAGAGTTGTATACTGGAAAAAGAAGAAAATTTAAACTAGAAGCGAGTGCGTAAGTGGATTAGAGAAACATATTTCAATTAATTCAACTTATTAATAACAATAACCCCTTTCACATCCTTGCAGTGCCAAGGGCCATATAAATAAGGGCACGAAAAGGAATATACACATCGACTTTTAAAACCGTTTTACCTTATCAGGTGCTATACAAATCCTTTCCATATCCTAAGGACTCGGTTGACCTTAAAAATTCATGGATTTAGGGGTATTTGCCTTTTACATTATTTAATATAAACATTTTTAGTTAAAGCTAAGGTATTTAAACGATTTTATGATACAAATTTTGTATGATGATTTGAAATTTATTAAATTTTTTTTACATTTTGATAGGAAATCATAAAAACAACAAAATTGAATTTATAAAACTTATACGTTTTTAAAAATCTTAATGATGGTTTCTGTTCTTGAGCCTAATACTCAGTTCGGCTAAGAGATTCACTAGTCGACAATATTATTCTTTTGTAGTGTGGGCCGCGGCTAAAGCCTAGTACTCAGTACGACGAAAACTGCTAGCTAAGCATAGGAGTAAGCGAGAGGCAAATAGGTAGCTAAAGCCTTTAGCTGGGACTTTTTTCCACCGCGGTACTCAGTTGAGCTAAGGAAATAGTAAGAAAATACCACAAAAATACTAGATTTATCGGATGAATTCTGATGAACGCCTTTAGCCGCGGACCAAAGAACAAAAAAATTGATCTTTGGCTGTGTTTGTGCAGAAGAGGTTTGCCAATAACAATTTATAAATGGAAGGAAAACCACAAAAACCAATGGAAAACCGCCTGTAGGAGTTGCTGCAATACATATCGCCATTCTAACAGCAAATCTAAAGGTTGCGACCCAGGTCGGCTCAACGTTTTGTAATATTTTGAAATTCGCGCCAGTTGATTTGTTTGCTGAGAGTAAGACCATGCTACATGCATTTCGGATGAACACCGAAAACTTCGGACACACTAAAAGATTAATATTTTTCGACTTGTAAAACTCTTAGGGCCGGTTTCTCGAGTGCCGGCTAACATTTCTCGAACAGATAAAGTCCCTGCTAAGGCATTTTGGCTTTCTCGAGCATAAATGTGAGAGCTAAATTTGACAGGGACTCGGAGTCCCTGTTAAGCGTTTTCGACTCGATAGAATGACAGCTGATTTCCCAAAGCCAACTATGAAGAAGAAACAAAATCACAGCTGACTTTTCCTTTAAATTATACCCAAACAGCTGATGAAATAATCGAAGCATGCCATTTTTTGCGCTTCACAGCACAATTCTGTGCGTTAACAGCACTCTGTAATTGTTTCTCGTTCAGATAAATTAAAGCAGTCGAGAAAGCGGATTTGCTTTTACGAACAGTTTATCTGGTATTTAAGTTTTTCGAACAGATAGCTATCAGGGACTTTGACAGGGACTCGAGAAACCGGCCCTTAGCCGAACTGAGTACTAGACTTAAAGCAAAGAGTATAAATATATAGAGAGGACATGTCATACAAAAGAGTCTGTCGTATGGCGGGTTCTAGCGGTGGAACCCGCATTTTAACAGTAGAACCCGCACTGCTCGATTCTACTTGGAATCTATTCGGCCGCAGCACTGCTAGCCATTTGGCCCAGTGGATAAGACATCTGACTACCAATCTAAGCGGTACGGGGATCGAATCCCGTTGTAGAATTTCAATTTCTTGCGGGGGTTTTTTTTTTTTTTGTTTTTTAAGAGTATTTTGTTTTTTTTCTATTTTGTAATTTTTTTGTTGATTTTTTCTATAAAAACTGTTAAGATGGATTTAATTCAAACCTTTTGTATATTATTGAGTGTTATTTAAATAACATCGAATAATTTCTTTACCACCGCCAAAAATTATTGGATTTCCATTTTTACATTTGTTTTTACATTTCGCTTAAGAATTAAAAAAAACCAGCCCTTAGGAAGCCCGTTCTTTACTTTTTTAATTTTAAGAATTTTTTTTTGATTTTCCAAAGTTAAGAATGCGTTTTTCAGCTAAAAAATTTGAATTTGGGCTTAACAAAAAAATTTTTGAAGTTTAAAAAAAAAAAACGATTCCCTGGGGGCGGGTTTTTTTATGCAGAAAAATATGCGACAAATTTAAAAACGATCGGTTGAGCCGTTTAGAAATGCCGATGAACACGGACTTTTAAAAACGTGGTTTCGAGAAAAACATGTCATATGGGCACTTCCAAAAAAAAGTCCACCAAGCCAAAAACCTTGAAACTTGAATAAAACATATTTCCCCGATATTAGTTTCTAATTAGTTGGATACTGAGCTTAACTACAAGTTTGGAGTATAGTTTGATTATTTTTATGACAAACCCGACCAATATACGCAAAAATCAGTTTTTGGCTATTTTTTTGTTATTTTTTGGACTTGTCTTCTGTTGTTAATTTATCCTATAGGAATGCTAATATGTGACATTTTTCTGTACTGAATGCTTCATTCACATGCTAAACTATTAAGTTAAAAGCAAAACATCCAGCAATTGAGAGATAGAGGTAAAGAAATCCGCTTTACAAAACAGTCGGAAAAAATGTCCCGAGCGAATGTGGTTGAAACTGCATAAAAAAAAAACGGCAAAGAATTTTTGAGCAAAACAAAAAGCATTTCACAGCGACATGCTTAAACAACATTCTAAAAAAATCGCATTCAAATGTTCCATCAGAATTCGCTAATTTCTGGTGTTGTATGAACTTCCCCGAAATCCACTTCTATTTTTGTCCCGAGCGAATACGGCAGTTTTTTACCGATATCTTAAAAACTAAGTGGTACAAAATCAAGATTTTTACCAAAAATAGAGCTTGGGAAGAGTGAAAAGAAAAGCCCATAATTAAAATTAAAATCCATTGTTTTACAATTTTTTTTCAACTTTAAAGGTGTGCAAATGTCCCGAGCGACATTTTGGAAGTGCCCATATGTAAAACACGTATAGAGCACTTTAAAAAGACGTTTTGCGGTGTTCACTGTATCTCCGCCAAAAATTACATTTCGTTTAAGAATAGAAAAAACCCGCCCTGGGAAGTTTTATTTTTTTTTTTTACTTTAAATATTTTATTAAGCCGTGCAAAATCAAAAATTATTTTTTTTAGAAAAATTTTACTAGTACTAATTACATCCTAGCTTCCAAAGTTCTTTTAGATTGACTTAAAACTTTTTTGTATAATCTTAAGATGTTAATCTACAAGAAAAGAAATATAAAAAAATTGTTTAGCTTTTAACTAAAATAATAAAAAAAGTATATATATTTCGAGACATCAAAAAAAGAAAAAAACAATATTAGAAAACGTCTGCCCCTTGCGGGGATCGAACTCGCATCAACATCGCTGATCAACGCTTTAACCAGCACGACCATAGACCGAGTTGAAAATGTTGGACAGAAAACCCTTTTCGACTTTTAAATGTTGTTGGCCCTAGATTATAGAAATTACAAAAATGAAATTTTCTCGAAAATGTGTTGCCACGTTCTCGCACACATACACACAAAGCCCACTTACACTTATGCATTGTGTACTCAATAAACGAATTCTAAAAATAGAACAAGCTCTTTCCCCCTTTTCCCCTTGCCGACAACAGTTTGAACAGAAAGTCAGAGTTATGCCCTCTCTATATAATGTATTCTCTTTGCTTAAAGCCTAGTACTCAGTACAGCCTAGTACTCAGTACGACGAAAACTGCTAGCTAAGCATAGGAGTAAGCGAGAGGCAAATAGGTAGCTAAAGCCTTTAGCCGGGGACTTTTTTTCCACCTCGGTACTCAGTTGAGCTAAGGAAATAGTAAGAAAATACCACTAAAATACTAGATTTAGCGGATGAATTCTGATGAACGCCTTTAAGCCTAGTACTCAGTTCGGCTAAGAGTTTTACTAGTCGAAAAATATTAATATTTTAGGGTGACCGAAGTTTTCGGAGTTCATCCGCAATGCATGTAGAATGGTCTTACTCTCAGCAAGCAAATTAACTGGCGCCAATTTTGAAATATTACAAAATGATTAGCCGACCTATGTCGCAAGCTTTAAATTTGCTGTTGGAATGAGAATATGTATTGCTGCAACTCCTACAGGCAGTTTTCCATTGGTTTTTGGGGTTTTCATTCTATTTATAATATGTTATTGGCACACCGCTTCTGCACAAACACAGCCAAAGATCAAATTTTTTATTCTTTGGGCCGCGGCTAAAGGTGTTCATCGGAGTTCATCCGCTAAATCTAGTATTTTAGTGGTATTATCTTACTATTTCCTTAGCTCAACTGAGTACCGCGGTGGAAAAAAGCCGCAGCTAAAGGCTTTAGCTACCTATTTGCCTCTCGCTTACTCCTATGCTTAGCTAGCAGTTTTCGTCGTACTGAGTACTAGGCTTTAGCCGCGGCCCAAAGAATAAAAAATTTGATCTTTGGCTGTGTTTGTGCAGAAGCGGTGTGCCAATAACATATTATAAATAGAATGAAAACCCCAAAAACCAATGGAAAACTGCCTGTAGGAGTTGCAGCAATACATATCCTCATTCCAACAGCAAATTTAAAGCTTGCGACCTAGGTCGGCTAATCATTTTGTAATATTTCAAAATTGGCGCCAGTTAATTTGCTTGCTGAGAGTAAGACCATTCTACATGCATTGCGGATGAACTCCGAAAACTTCGGTCACCCTAAAATATTAATATTTTTCGACTAGTAAAACTCTTAGCCGAACTGAGTACTAGGCTTACGGCGAAAACTGCTAGCTAAGCATAGGAGTAAGCGAGAGGCAAATAGGTAGCTAAAGCCTTTAGCTGGGGCTTTTTTCCACCGCGGTACTCAGTTGAGCTAAGGAAATAGTAAGAAAATACCACTAAAATACTAGATTTAGCGGATGAACTCCGATGAACACCTTTAGCTGTGGCCCAAAGAATAACAAATTTGATCTTTGGCTGTGTTTGTGCAGAAGCGGTGTGCCAATAACAATTTATAAATGGAAGGAAAACCACAAAAACCAATGGAAAACTGCCTGTAGGAGTTGCTGCAATACATATCGCCATTCCAACAGCGAATTTAAAGCTTGCGACCCAGGTCGGCTCAACGTTTTGTAATATTTTAAAATTGGCGCCAGTTGATTTGTTTGCTGAGAGTAAGACCATGCTACATGCATTTCGGATGAACACCGAAAACTTCGGACACACTAAAAGAATACGATTTTTCGACTAGTGAAACTCTTAGCCGAAGTGAGTACTAGGCTTAAAGGCGTTCATCGGAGTTCATCCGCTAAATCTAGTATTTTTGTGGTATTTTCTTACTATTTCCTTAGCTCAACTGAGTACCGAGGTGGGAAAAGTCCCCGGCTAAATGCGTTAGCTACCTATTTACGTCTCGCTTACTCCTATGGCTAGCTAGCAGTTTTCGTCGTACTGAGTACTAGGCTAAAACCTAAAGAGGATTGCGAAAACGAAGAGTGCGAAGAATAGACGACGAGAAGTGCGAAAATGGGAAACGAAGAGATCAAGCGGCAAGGGACGAGCCGTTGAGTTTTATGAAAGAAGCCGAAGACGACGCACAGTGGCGCCTTGGGCCAAAAAAAGAGCAATAAATCAATTTTTCGACTTTGTCCTAGAAAGTTGCGACCCATACCAATCGACGGGTAATTGATCCACTATTAAAAATATGTAACCCTTTTTCAAATTAAAACAATTTTTTATTTATTTTGAAATTTTTTTTTTCAATTTTGTTTTTTTAATCATTTTTAAAAATTAAAACACAAAAAATTAAAATAAAAATGTTGGAATACCCCTATTCATATACAGAAATACCATTTAGTATATATCCTTTTAGGTTTTAATGAAGACATAGACCGATCTTCTCTCTCTTTCTTGTGACCTTTTCTTGAGCTAAGTTGTGGTGCTGGTGTTGCGGTAAAATTAAATAATTGAATCATAAAACATAACTACATCTGTGTAATTATTATGTATATTTAGCATAATAACCAACAACAGATTATAACTTTTTTAAAAAAAAATATTTTTTTTGTTCGAAAAAATGGATTTGTTTTTAAATTGTGACTTTGCCGATTTGTAAGTACGCCTTTGCCACTCCCAATCCCTGTCTTAAGCAATAATTTTTAATATGGATCAATTATCTACGCAACTTACCTAATTAATCGAACTCATAGTAGAGCAATAGTTAATAGCGTGATGACCCCTTACGAGATGTGGCACAATAAAAAGCCCGATTTAAAACATTTGAGAGTGTTTGGTGCAACTGTATATGTGCACAATAAAATTAAATCATTCAAATTTCTCCACTAGTTCAAAAGATATGATTTATTACAAAAAAAAGTCAAACGGCGCCACTGTGCGACACAACAAGACGGCCGAAACGACGTTCGCGATTCATAAGAAACCTTTAGACATTGTTATCAAAAGACGTTGTAATCAATTATCTAAACTTTAACTAAATATTCTATTAAAATTTATCCAAAACCCCACATAAATGCTTTTTAAATTTATTTCGGTGGATGCTATATTTTTGAATTTGTTATGCCCAAGTTAAACTGCATTTTTCAAAAAAGTTCGAAAAATGCTGAAATTGGCCAACTTACCGGAGGTCTCAGAGGCAAACGGATATATGAATTGTTTTGATGTTTAATTTTTTTTAAAGATACACTCTTTATCTTTCAAACCCCACACTAAGAATAATTTTTAATTATTTTTTAAGGGAGAAACAAATTCTAGAACAAAAAATATTTTTCTAAAAGATATTAAGATTAGGGATGTCAAATATTTTAAAAATATCGTATCGCTGATATATTTTCTTTAAGAAAAATATCAATATGATATATAATATATCGCCAAAAAACATCGATATATCAGATACTTTTGATATTTTTTTTCAGTTGAATTTCAAAATTTTAGCCGCGTAAATAAGCTAACAACAAAGACTTTTGCCCTAAAATTAATGTAAAAGCACTAGAAAAGTATTAACCAAATACAACCCTAGTCAAAAGTATTTTCACAAATTTGAATGTTAACTGTACTCATATTTTGAACTTATAATATAAACATTTTGGCACCTATGGAAAGAACACTTCAATTCCGTTAAGGGGGGAGATACATATAGAAAACAAAAAAAATTAAATTTTTTTTTATTATTTAAATTGATAGTATAACTCTTTAAGAATGTGTCATGAAAGTTTCAGGAAGAAATTCGAACTATTTTGGAACTTATACCAGGATGACGGCACCCATCTTCCTTTGCAGTAGATATATTTCATTACTTTAAATGCGTTTTTCTCGAAACCACGTTTTCGCCAGCTGCGGATCGTGTATCTTAAAAAATAATGGTTCGATCATTATGCTGCTTTTACAGAAATGTTTGTAATGAAATTGCCTACTGTCTGAACCTACTTAATGTAGACATTTGCAAGTGTAAATTTTTTTTTTAAGCAAAAACAACAAAATAAATATGCAAAAAATTGATTTTGACTTTGAAAGGGTGCCAATTCCAGAGTACTTGAGATATTCTATGTAAGTTAGGTTCAGACAGTTTATACATTAATTCTTAACAAAATAAACTTAGTTTCAAAAGAATCGGATCTACACAGCGACCTGTGGACGATCCGCAGCTGGCCTACTTTTTTTTTTATATAGCCTGGCAAAAAATTCCCTTGGCCGCCATTTTAAAAGATAAAAAAAAAAATTGTAAAAATTATAAAATAAAACAGAGTAATCAACATGCCAAGTTACGAGATCCCAGCACAATTCCTTATTAGTTAAAAAAAAACACGAAAAACATGAAAAAATTGCAATTCTATATGTATCTCCCCCCTTAAATGACACAAAAATTTTCTTAACCCATTAGGCAACCTTTAAAAAGTGAGCAAATTAGACAATTTTTTTGAAAGTCAAATTTTCAACTTTTTTCCTGGGGCTCAAAACAAAAAAGTTTTGATGCTAAGTTGTTCCCCAATCAAAACTAATAATAACTGCAAAGAAATAAAATAAAAATATATTTTTCCTTGTATTTTTTATGATTTTTTGAAAATAGCTATTTTAGCCGCTTTTTCTTCCTTTTCATACAAAATTTTACTGAGATGTCTCCATTCAAAAAACCATAAAAAATACAAGGGAAAATATTTTGAAATTTTTTTTTGCAGTTATTATTAATTTTGATTGGGGAACAACTTTGCATCAACACTTTTTTGTTTTAAGCCCCAGGAAAAAAGTTAAAAATTCGACTTTCACAAAATTTGCTCACTTTTCAAAGGGGTCTTAATGGGCTAAGAACATTTTTGAATCATTTTAACGGAATTGAAGTGCTCTTTCTATAGGTTCCAAAAGTTTATATTATAAGTTAAAAATATGAGTACAGTCAACATTTAAATTTGTGAAAATACCACCACCCCTGTAATTCGTTTTATTAAATTCCTTATTTTATTAGTTCCACACAAAAAAGTTTTTGTTTTTCAAGTGGGATAACATTTTTGATGTATTCCCACTTGTTTTAATAGTTTTCAAATAAAGTTTGCACTTAGTTTGTTTTTATTATTATTTTTTTTTTTTTTTGGCTTTGATTTCAACGAATGTTGAAAATGAAGGTTGGTCGCACGACTAGTGCATATGACCAGATACTTTGTCTTGATTTTTGTGTTACACAAACTTAACCTAAAAATGAATCCACTCCACGAGGTCCCTTGCCCTACCCGGCGTGAAATGTGCGTGTTTCTTCAAAGGCCTGTGAATGTGGACTGATTTATTAATTTTACCGAAATAAATTTTAACACGCTTAATTTTTTGATGATGATATGAGAGATGAGATGAGAGAAAGATATGCAAATATCAAATAATATCGAAAAATAAAATATCGATATTGTGATATTTGGCTAAATAAATATCACGATATAAATATATTTTTTTTGCAAAAATATCGATATATTGATATTTTGATATATTTTTGACATCCCTAATTAAGATGTCCCACAAAGTTGCATATCAAATATTGAAATATCTCAAACGAGTCTCAAGTGCTGCATAAGAGTTAAGAGAGAACTCTATAGTTGCACAGTGTTAGAATTTGCCAATCTAGGGGGACTTAAATCAGTAGGAGTCGTATTTTTAAAGATATCGGCTTCAAATTTGGAGTGAATATTCTAGTAAGCCCAAAAATGGGCGTGGCACTTTTGGGGGCGTTGAAAATTAAAAAAAATGTTTTTTTAATTAAAAACCCCAACAAAAATTTCGAAACTTTTAACTATTTTAGTATTTTTTGTTAAAATTTTCGCCAACTTAAGAAATGTTGTTTTTAATTTTTGGAGGCCACTTTTTTTTTTTTTGAAAATGTTGATATTTGGTTATATGCTCATGTTTTCAGCTGTAACTTCGAAGTTATAAGCTAGACAGCTGCAAATAAGGTTTTATATTAAAGATAATTGATAAAAAAAAACAAAAAAAATTTGGTTTATATTTTTAAGATTTTTTTTTATTAAATGGTAACAAGTCAAATTTCATGTGTACATCGTCTAGTGGAGACGGTATGGTATGGTATGATCAATAAGGGATTGTAAACTTTTTTCAGCATAGGATTCTCTTACCTTTATACCAGTAGGATAGCATAACATGTTTGACTCCTTAACGAGGTCATAACATGGATATAATTTTGGACAGAAATTTTTGTGGTATTGTACTGGTGCATTGATAATTTACGGTCTATCAGAAGGGCAAGTGCTTGATCTGCTGAAAGGTGTTTTGCAGTGCTATTAGAAGATAATTTAGCTTTCTTAATTATAGTCCCCATGGACGGGGGAGCATTTGGTTATTCATTAATTAATTTAGCTGAATCCCGTTTCCCTTCCGCCCGCAAAGCCTGTTCTGCAGCTGATAGCAATTGATCCTCATCTATCGTAGGCAACAATTCTTGGCTTTTCATTTTTTGTGTTCTAGGACAACCCTCAAAGAAGACTTTTTGTGACCTCCCTCTTGTACTTGAGGTGGAAGCAATGACATCAATGCGACAGACTTCGCCATTTAATGTGACCTGAAGGCCACTTGCATTATGAGCAAAAAACCTGGCTTTATCTCTCCTAGATTTCTCAAATCGGTTTTGAAACTCAAAAGACAGTGTAATTTCAATTTGGAGTGATCAATGTCATTGCCAAACACCATTACTGCGTGCTTTACAAGAGCGTCTCGCGGAGTGGTTTTTATGTTTTTCGACCAAACCTCGAAAAATGCAGCAAGGCTTATTTCACTCGTTTCTAAATAGAAGGTCTTTGGGCAAAATATGGGAAAGATTTTATTTTAGATTCCGAATCAGAATGAATCCATGCGAAGGATGTATGTTCTGGTTGGATAGAATAGGATAGAATAATAAAAATAAAAAAAAAATTGTTGTCCCAAAAAAATGTTTTTGTTTTTGAAAGTGGAATAAAAATTGTCTAAAGTTTTTGGGAAAAATAACTTTTGGCTGCTCCCACTAATCACGCGATGCAATTGATAAGACTAAACTTTGTCAACTGTTGCTCGCTTCCCAGTGAAATTTTGCATGCATTTCTAAAGTCCAACTTTAAAAACCGTGATGCTTAAAGCTCATCGACCTCAACTGTGAGTCGGGTTGGTGTCCCGACTATTTAATACCCGTCACTCAGCTAAACCGAACCAAAGGGAATATAAACACTAAGAGGTGTAACGCCCATACAACTGAATGTACGGCAAAATTTTTCGTGTGGATTCAGAAAGCGGATTTATAATTTTTTTTTTAAAAAATAAAATTATTGTTATTCTTAGTCCCTGAATTGCATTTAAATTGTATACTTCAATAAAAATTTAAAATTAAAACTACAAAAAAATTAAAAACAAACAAGAAACTACAAAAAAAATTAAAAAACAAACCAAAAAATTAAAAAAAGCAAAGTAAAATAAAAAAAAAAATGAAGATAAAAATAAAACCACTTCGCCTCAGAGTGGACTCGAACCTCAACCGCATTATTCGCGGGCCACCAACTAACGCAATGCGCCACAGCCCTTTTTGAAATGTTGTGCGCAATATGCCTTTTAGGACGATTCCTTTTCGGCAACATAATTCAAGAATCAACAAATGAGACAAAAATTGAATTTTGACTTTTCTGCAGCGCGGAGTTTTGAGAGCGAGAGAGCAAGTGAGCGAGAGAGAGAGAAGTCAAGAAACGGCATTCTAAAAATAGACTAAATACGTGTGAGTCGCATTTGACAAAAATGACATCTTAGTGTTTATAATATCTTTGACCGAACGCTGTACTCGGGTTAGTGTCCCGACTATAATCGTAGCTCAGCTAAAGGTAGTGCGAGGGAGATAGATATATGTAGATATTTTGATTGCGTATAACTTTTGAAAAATGTCTTCTACATTTCGATAGGCGATCGTGGGCGTTTGAGAGGGCGTGGCGCTCTTCTGAAATAAACTTGCGCTGCGTAGGAAGCCCAAGAATATGTGTGGGAAATCTCAACCGTCTAGCTTTTGTAGTTGCCGGGATCTCAGCGTACATACGGACAGACAGACATGGTCATATCGACTCGGCTAGTGACCCTGAAAACCGCCCTAGAAAACTATTCCAGCCTTTTTTTCACTCTTCACAGGCACTTTCAATTGTTGATATCAGAACTTTTGTATGTTCAATGTGCGATCGTCACTAGTTTTTTACCTCGTTAAGAGGTGTTTTTTTTTTGATATCAGAAGTTTTTGTATGTTTACTTTTGCTCTCATAGGAGCTAATATATGTATACATATTTAAATATATATATATTATAATGTATACATTTAAATTTAAATTGTTCAACCTTAATTTTTTAACTATTGTATTACAACGAATTAAGCTAAAAAGGCGTTTAAGTATTTCAAAATACCTTTTAAACGAGGTATAGCAAATGTCTGTAGCCTTAGTAGTTCAAAAGTTACGAATTTACGAAATTTAGCTATTTGTACCTTTTTTCCCTCTAAAGTAGCGGGTTTTTTCAAAAGTCGTAAAACAAAAGTTTGCTATATGGAACTGCTTAAAACATTTTTAATGATTCCATGACCCTAAAATACAGTTTGAATACGCTTCCACAAAATACAATACTTAGGCAGCGATAGTTGTTCTGAGCTGGCAAAAGTGGCTACTTTTGTTTTCGAATAACTTTTGAACCTGAATTTTTACAATAACACGTTATATACTAAACTTTTAGGAATCTCAAGGGCTATATAGTTTAAAGTTTTAAAGAAAATCGTGATGTGCATAACATTTTAACTATGACATATACATAAAAAGTGTTTAGAAGGCGTTTGTTGTACTTCGAAATACCTTTAATATGAGGTAAAGAACAAGTCTGTAGCTTAAGTATTTCGCAAGCTATGTGTTTACAAAATTTAGCCATTTATAGCTGGTTTCCCGCTAAACCAGCGAGTATAAAATTTGCAGGATTTTAAGCAAACGTTTTGGGACAGACTGACAAACTGACAAACAGAATTAAATTTTCATTTTGGAGAAGATCTTCTTTTGGCTATAACTTTTGATTTTGTCATATGACACCTCATTCGAGGAGTATTTTCAATAGAAAAACAACTAAAACATTTTCAACTTTTTTTCTGGGGCTTAAAATAAAAATGTTTTGATGCAAAGTTCTTCCCCAATCAAAATTAATAATAACTGCAAAAAAAAAAATTTCAAAATATTTTTCCTTGTATTTTTTATGATTTTTTGAATGGAGACCTCTCAGTAAAATTTTGTATGAAAAGGAAGAAAAAGCGGCAAAAATAGCTATTTTCAAAAAATCATAAAAAATACAAGGAAAAATATTTTGAAATTTTTTTTTTGCAGTTATTATTAATTTTGATTGGGGAACAACTTTGCATCAAAACATTTTTATTTTAAGCCCCAGAAAAAAAGTTGAAAATTTGACTTTCGAAAAAAATTGTCTAATTTGCCCACTTTTCAAAGGGTGCTTAATGGGTTAAGAAAATTTTTGTGTCATTTAAACGGAATTGAAGTGCTCTTTCCATAGGTGCCAAAATGTTTATATTATAAGTTCAAAATATGAGTACAGTTAACATTCAAATTTGTGAAAATACTTTTGACTAGGGTTGTATAGTAGTCGCCATCGCACACTCTCCTGGTGCTCTTCGTCACTACGTGGACTGCCGTCTACAGCGATTCAAAGTGTCGGCAAACATCGGTTTTTTGTTTTCTTAGCTAGACCGCGGAAGCATACGGAACCTGTAGGTGATGAAACATAAGTTTGTATAGGACTTTTACTCAAGAGCACCCAATAATCATGGAAAACTAGAAATGACCCTTTGATATTTTTGGCTGTGTACCTGTGTTATTAAATATACGACGACTTTCAGCACTATATTTAATGAAAACTTTAATTCAAAACAATAATTAAAAACATAAAAAAGCTACTATTATATAGCCGCAGAATTGAAAATCTGCTGTGATGGTCCGATCATAACGAGTGACACACCAATAAAAAATTGCATTTAATAAATTTCAATTGGTTTGGGAGAGGGGGCGGTTAAATTGTGAAAGTGAACATTTCGAAAATAAGAGCTGTTGGAGCCGTATTCCTATGACAATACGCGTCGAATGAGGAATCATATGATAAAATCCAATTTCCGTTCAAAAGTTATTTCAAAATTAAGATTTTGGGGCTCCTTTCAAAATGAAATGTTTTGACCCTTTGTTTGTATGCATCAAATCATTGTCCTAGGATCCTGTACTAATTTTTACGAGTTAATCTAGTGAATATATGAAACGTTTGTTCTACGACTTTTGGAAAACGACTAATGCTACCGACTCGTGCTATACCTCGTTGTAAAGATAATTTAAAATGCTAATCACGCTGCCTTTGTTAAAATTTGCTAAATGGAATAGTTTTAAATTCATGGCTAAAAGTTGTTTTTTTAGATCACTTTTTTTACTTCAAAAAAGTTTTTTGCTATTTTCTAAAAAATGGTAGGGTCTTGCAAAAAAAAAATGTCGATTTTTTTAAAAAAAGTTTTAAGTCAATCGGACAAAAACTTTAGAAGTTATGCTAAAACTAGTACCATAACCTCTAAAATTTTAGGTATACCTAAGTGCATCTTTAAGTGCGTTTTTCTCAAAACCACGTTTTGAAAGTCCGTGTTCATCGGCATTTCTTAACGGCTTAGCCGATCCTTTTTTAAATTAGTCGCTTATTTTTCTGCATAAAAAAACCAGCCCCCTATGAAGCGTTTTTTTTTATTTTTTAACTTTAAACATTTTATTTTTAAGGCGAAAGTCAAATTTTTTAGATGAAAAATGCATTTTTGACTTTTGACCAGCTGTCGGCACACCGCTGTTCTACAGTATACGGGAGAGGCAGAGAATGAGCAGAACAATTTCCTATGCTCACTTAATAGGACGCTGCCGACCGCTGCTTTGGACTATCGAACAAAATTCTTAAAAATAAAATATTAAAAAAAGGCTTCTTGGAAATCCGATCATTTTTAGCGGAGGTACAGTGAACACCGCAACACGCCTTTTTTTAATAGTCGATTAGTCGATTTTTTGGTGCCAGCGTCGAGGTCATCAACAAACTTTAGCGACACCGAAGCCAACGTTGATTCGGAAACGAAGAAAAAAATTATTGACGCTGCTACGGAGTGGACAGTCAAAAATGGCCGATCATTTAACACCATCCAAGATAAGGGACTTAAAGATATTTTTTTCATTTCTGTAGGAGTAGGAGCTCGATTTTGGCAAAATATTGATATGGACAAATTTATTCCGAGTCCGACCACTCTATCAAGGAATATTTCTCAGATTTACGACCTAAATTGCTATGAAGTAATTAGCGAGTTGTCTAGGGTGCGCCCTACTGGATATAGCATTACATCAGATATATGGACGGACAATTATCTGAAACGTTCATACGTATCAGTGACTGACCACTAAATTTTAGACGGACATTCAACATGCCGACTTTTATCAGTTAGGTCAATGGATGAATGTGCGACAGGAATGCGTATGTTTCCCTTTTTTTAATGTAATCTAATTTGTTATGCTACTTTTTAGGACCTAATATAAAGACGAAGGTATTGGAAGAATTGCGCAAATTTAATTGCATTGCATGAAAAGGGCAATTCGTGAAAATACCCACCTCCACTGCATTAACCATTTGCTAAATAATGTAGTGGACAAATCTATTGCCGAGTCCAAAAATATTGACCTGATTTTAAAGATTTCCACCAAATTAGTAATATTTAAAAAAATCAGGAAAGAACTCAAAATTGGACCAATCACTAAAATCCCTCTGCCCAACAAGGTGGAACACTATTTATTACACGTTTTCCGGACTTCCGGGCTGAGCCTTTCCAGCCTACAAGGCATTAATGAAATACTCAAAAGATTCAAGTAGCTTCACAGGAGTTAGAGGGTGACACTTATCCAACTCTTCACCTTGTAATACCACATACACAAACTCAATTAAAAACTTCTTTGTAACCTTATCTTGTCAACATCGTAAACGAACATATAACAAAATTTCATCCACTGGCGCTCTTTTTATTTCCTCCAACAAACAAGCTCATCTCATTTAATAAAAATCAAAAGGACTTAACAATAAACTTTTGCAAAAAACTAATGAAAACCTGCAAGGAATTGGAGGCACATGAACCTGAATCAGCTGAGCCAACATCTGAAAACATAACAATATTTTCAAGTTTCATTCGAAATATTTCACAGGACACGGATGAACATCTCATCGAAGGTGAAATTTTGCTTTGCTAATCCACAAAAGTATCGCTAAAAAAAGACTATAATGTATTGCAATGGTTGGAAGAAAACAAAGGACAGTATCCTCTTTTATATAAAGTGGCGCCTCAAAATTTTATGTGTTCCCCCTAGCAGTGCATTGTCGGAACGGTCATTCTTACAGGCTCGACAGCTTATTTCCGAAAAAAGGACCGGAATTGCATCTTCTAGCATCAAAATTAATAAAATTATGTTTTTGAACTCGTATTTTCGGAAACCAAATCTTATGTAAATACACTTAAATTAAAAATCGTATGACCACATCAATCCTTCTTTGCTTATTATGCGGTTATTCCACTACATTATTCGGCTCATTCATTAGAGCATTCATTAGAGGCTTAGAAAGGGACAAATATATATGATTTTTTGTGATTTGTTTGGATAAGATGGCATGGTTACTAAGAATTTAGACGTTAAATTTAAAATTTTTAATTCAAATAACTTTAACTGGTTATAGAAGGGTTGGTCATAAGGGTTGATTGCTGTAAAATTAATAGTGTGTATTGCCAAAAAATCAGACATTTTTACCACGTTTTTAAAATGTTTTGGTCTTTTCAAAGTACATATGTAATTGCTTTTAAATTTATCATATCCGGCATTAATTCTTAGAATGTTACGAACTGCTAATTTTCCTTTTGGCAGTGCCGCTAGCTCAGTTTTCCCTCAGGGCGGAGTCCCCCTAATGCCACAGCTCGCAACATAAATATCGAAAACTACGCAGTCTCACATCACTAAACTATCGATCATCACTACATATAAAACGTAAACAAAGGCAAATAACTACAAGTGACGGGAAATATTAATTGTTTTGGTGGCTATTGATGACCTAGCCAAGCACGCCCACCCAACCAAGGATGCCCCGGAGGATTCCGCAGAGGCATCACCCATTCTTGGCCAGCCGGAGTCACTCCTCGCGCCTACGACAGCTCCATCTCCCCCACAGTGACGACTTACTCACGCATTTCGGTCTTCAATTACATTTAATATCGGTGGTAAGTACAAGTGTTCAAGTTTAACATCATTATTGTTGTTCTTGCATTAATTCATTTATCTTTCTTCAGCCTTTAATATCACAGTTGGCCGCCGTTTCAAAACTTAGGCGGTCAAAGCAGAGGAACTTGCTTCCCTGGGAAAAGTCTGCAGGCGCCGCGTAACTATGCTCCACCAGTCATTTGTTGGTGGAGCTCACACTAAAACGAGGCGCAAATAAGACACACTATCTGTGTGTCGGGTCACCTAATCCAAAGGAGCTCCTGGGGAAAAGAAGGGACAGGCCAAAGATGTAATTGCGCGCTGCAATCTCCCCCACCGAAAACTAAGGCTCGCGACCCTTTCAATAGGCAACACTGAGGACAACTATGGGTTTAGGGTCTGGATCCGGATAAATTTACAAGTAACCACGGGAAGTATTCCCATTAATATTTACAAAGATATACTCATGACTAATTATTATAATTTTCCGCCACTTCTAGGCTAGATATATGGCGATATTCTATCCCGGACGAGGGCTATTCCGCTGGAGGCCAGCGGCCGTTAAAGCCTGGAAAGCCCCGAGGAATGGTGATGGCCTATAAAATGGCGTGGCCGTTCACCGCCGCGCAAATTGACGCCGTTGGAGGCGAGAGGGACTGATACCCCGGAACGGACTCACCGGAGATCGGCTGCCTGTCGTGGACGGCGTACGAGGAAGGCAGGGTAGGAGTCGTCTAGCTGAGTCCAAACGGCTTCAGGGATATAACCACCTCAGGCTCTCGGATCCACTTCAAGGTGTGTATGGGTTGTAGGAGAATTTCCAACCTCACTTCCAAAATGTATTTCCAAAGTAAATCTCCTGGGATAAATCTTCCGGGGCCCGTGGTGTTGGGACCCCGGTTGCCCTGCAGACAATTATTTGTTAATACCGTACACTAATAAACCTAACACGCTAACACTCACTTTTTTCTGTTTTTTTGCACAAACACTTGTTCAAATAACTCCCGCTGCGTCCAGCTTCTGGGACAATATGGCTGCGACTATTCTAATCTGCCTATCATCATGGCGGTATTGCCATATTCCCTTGCCTCTCCCAAAACTGGGTCATCGGACGGATTCAAGGCCACGGGAGAGTAGTCCCTGAGCGAACCGGGATTACTCCAAATGGCCAGATCGTCCTCCAGATTCCCCACAGGGGGGCGCCACCAAAACCATCACCTTATCGTCCTGACCTATCGATAAAATCTATCTGACAATCGACTCCAACTGCAACACCAACCAAAGATTTCGAGAGGCGCTACCCGGAGTCCCAGCAGAACGACGAAATAATTGGTAGCTTTGGAGATACGGCAGGAATCAACACGGCACTGACATCGTCCTGCAGTTCGAACGGCGCCTTACGCGGGGCCCACGCATGACGGGAAGTATTATTGATGTTGCTGCTATGCTTGTGTACTTTGTGTGTCCTTTTTTGCAGATCACAGCCGGATGTCCTTAGCGTGATACACTCCCAGACTGCGGCCCTGAAGGTCCTCCAACAAGTATGCATTGCCGCCAACAGATTTGACCACCCTGGCCTTCAGGAACTTGCGAGCAAACTTCGCATTGAAGGATTTGCTGAAGTCACTCAGCACGAAATTGCGGCGGAAGACTTCTTGACCTGGTTTGGCGAGTAGCGTACGGGCTCGCTTATCATAGCGTTGTCGGCTCATCTCATATGCGCCCTTCAGCTGCTTCTGAACCTTGGCATGGATTATCCGAAGCTTGTCCTTGGTCTGCATTCCCGCCATCTCGTGGTCGCACAGGGACCGGAGTTGTCTGGCTAACTTGTAGCTGGAACCGTTGAGGAACATATGATGGCCGAATACGGTGAAGAACGGCGCTTCTCCTGTAGCAGAGTGGACAGCGTTCCGGATGGCCACTTCAATCTCCGGCAGATGTGCATCCCATTCCCGGTGGTCTTCGTCCAAGAAGCTGCGAATCGCTGCCAAGACGCTACGGTTAACCCGTTCCGCTGCATTGCTCTGAGGTGAGTATATCGGAGTCCTGATGTGCTGGATACCGAAGCCATCTATCAACTCCTCGAACGCCTTGGATGTGAACTGCTTCCCATTATCCGAATGTATAATTTCAGGCACACCGAACTTGTAGAACACCTCATTCACCAGGAAAGTTACCACGTTTGACGCCGTCGCATCCTTCATGGCCTTTAGGAAGGTGTACTTGGAGAAATGGTCCACCACGATGAATATCCACGCGTGACCACTCTTAGACCTCGGATACTTGCCCAGGAAATCGATGTAGAGTTTCTGGAATGGCCTTTCCGTCTCTACCCGTTTCCCAATTCCCACCTGCATCCTGAAGTTCGGCGCTTTGGACTCCTTGCACACCTCGCAAGCCCGGACGTATTCACGCACCTGGATAGTCATCCCGG
Organism: Drosophila takahashii; assembly: GCF_030179915.1. Lineage (NCBI taxonomy): Eukaryota > Metazoa > Arthropoda > Insecta > Diptera > Drosophilidae > Drosophila > Drosophila takahashii. Next base: position 31,101,679 of record NC_091678.1, on the reverse strand, counting down.
GCCAATAGAACTGGCGTCGTATGGTCTCCAACGTCTTCGCCATTCCACCATGGCCAGCCTTGGGGTCGGAATGGGCACGCTCTATCAGGCTGTGCGTTAGGCTCTGCGGAATCCACAGCTTCCACTCGGATCCTTCCAGTTCATCATCCAGATTCGGATTACCCAAACGCTTGAAAATCAGCCCGCCGTCCACTTTGAGGTCCGGTAAGTGCTCCCTGTTGGACTCTACATCTTGCACTAACTCCAAATAATCCTCTGCAGCAAACTCGGTCGTCTCGAATCCTAATAACTCCGTTGGATCTATGAGGACTTCCTCGATGCAGCGGGAGAGAGTATCGGCAACTACGTTCTCGCTGCCTTTACGATGCTCAATGCCGAAATCGTAACCCTGCAGCTGGAGAGACCATCTCGCAAGTCGTCCTGACAGATCCTTCATCGTCATCAACCACTTCAGACTGGCGTGATCAGTGATGCATGTGAACGGCATCCCCTCCACATACGGTCTGAATTTTCGAATGGCTAGGATGGCTGCCAGACACTCTTTCTCCGTGACCGAGTAGTTCACCTGGTGCTTGTTCATCTTGGCCGAGAAGAACGCGATGGGTTGCTCGTCTCCGTCCTGGTTCCGCTGAAACAAAACTGCACCGACGCCAACGTGGGATGCGTCGCACTGGATGAAGAAATGTTTCTTGAAGTCCGCATGAACCAGGACCGGCGCGCTCGTCAAGGCCAGCTTTAGGTCATCGACTGCCTGTGTTGCGCTGGGATTCAATGAAAACCTCGTGCTTCCCGTCTTCTTTAAGGCTTCGGAAAGCGGTGCAGCCAGCGTGGCGAAGTTCTTCACGAATCGTCGATACCACCCAGCAGTGCCCAGGAAGGCTCTTACTTCCTTCATGGATTTCGGGTAAGGCATCTTCTGAATTGCTGACACTCGTCCAGGATCCATCCGCAGGAGTCCACCTCCGACTATAAACCCCAGGTACGTTAAAGACTTAAAGCAGAATTTCGACTTCTTTAACCCTATCGTCAATCCTGCTGCTTTCAGACTTTGGGCTACGCGAAGCAAGTACTTCAGGTGCGTCTGGAAATCTGGAGCGAGGATTAGGAGATCGTCAAGGTAGACGAAAACGTTGGATCTGAGTTCCGCTGGTATCACCCGATCCATAAGTCGCACCAAGCGTTGCGCCGCGTTGCACAGTCCAAATGGCATCATCCGGAACTGGTACAACGGTCTGCCTGGAACCGTGAACGCCGTATACTCCTTGCTTTTGTCTTCCAGTTCGATCTGCCAGAACGCAAACTTGAGATCTACGCTGGAGATGTAATGCGTCTGATCTATCCTGGAGAGGATTCCATCTATACTGGGCAAGGGATACGCATCCTTGACTGTCAGCGCGTTCAGCTTACGGGCGTCCAGACAGAACCTGTCTTTCCCGGGCTTCGACACCACTGTTGTGCGATTGCTCCACGGGCTCTTGCTCTCCTCGATGACCCCCAGTTCCAGCATCTTATCGATTTCATCCTCGACCACCTTTTGCTTTGCCGGAGACATCGGGTACGGACGATCCTTGAACACCCGGGCTCCCTCGATCAGCTCAATGGAATGCTTTTCCAGGTTGGTGGTCCCTAGACCATCCCGTTCAAAGGTAAGAAACTCCTCCTTGACCTTCTCTAATGCCTCCTTTTCCTCCGCAGAAAGTCTCCAGCATTCGGGTTCCTCCTTCGTCTCGTCCTCATCCTCCTGATCGGCGTAGTGTTCCATCTGGCTGGCATGGATTTCTTCAGCTGCCTTCACGACTCTCGGCACCGGGTTTCCTAGGACGGCTGGGGCTAGTCCGAACGCACGCCAGAAGTCGACTCCAAAATACGCGGCTTGTTCCAGGTATGGGCAAAGGTAGAACATGATCAGCTTACTCACGCCTTTGTACTTCACAGGTAGCTCCACGCGTCCGATAATTGAACGATCCTCGCCAGAAGCCGTCCGGACCACCGAGAAATACGGCTGAGCCGTCACGCCCAGCGTTTCCAAGAGCTCTCTACAATGTCTGCCCAGCACGCTAACACTAGCCCCCGTGTCCAGCAAGCCTTTGAGCTGCTTGCCCATGATGTCCACGTCTGCAAAGGGTCTCGGATCTCCGGAATCGATCCGCTTCACGGCAGCCACTACCTCTCGTCGTCGGGATCTCCGCTGCCTAAAGCGTTCCCTTGCCTTCTGGACTCTCCGTGAGACGATACGCATGCCGCTCAGTTGATGGTCTGCAAAGATCCTGTTTCGCGCTTCCATATATCGCCGTAGCCGTTCTTCAGCCGGTAGGTACCTTAACCAGTACTTATTACTATTCGCTTGGCTATATATGTGATTATTTATTACGTTACACTATGGGTAATTTACCCACTTTTTTTGGCCAAAACCCACTTTTAAAAAGTCATTAGAAATTGGATTTGTCAATCACAATGTATTAGGATAACATGAATGTCAAATGTTATTAACAGAAAAGTTTAACAGTGCGCATCACTGTTAAGTTATCAGCTATGAAAGCTTGCTAGTGCTTCAACGAGATGGCAGCGCTAGTAAATCGCTTATTTTGATTAAAAGTTTAAATGATCAAAAAGAGTATAATAAAGCAACGCAGCGCCTTTTTTGAAATGCAGTTCAATCACAAAATCATGTAACTTTTTTTTGTTAGCGTTCCGATGTATTTATTGATTGTGGTGTTTCTAAAATCTTGGGTAAAATCTAACTTCAAAAAACATTAAAATTGGTATTGAATTTTTATTTTTAAATGGAGCTACAAAATGAGTCCAGCTCTTTCCAGCTCTGAAACCTTTTTTATCTTGTCGAGTACTTGATTCTCTTTAAACTCAGTAAGTATAAAAGTGCACTTTTGCGCACTTTCTCTGAAATAAATGTTTTAAGACCTCCGTCAAAACATGAATATTTCACGTATTTTTGTATCGTGAATGTCAGTTACGGTGCAATCTTTGCAAAACCGGTATGCAACTATCTTTGTTGTTAAATATTCATTATTTCAAAATTATGTTTCATCATTGTTTCATTGCAATAACTTTGTTATAAAGGTTAACAGTATTTTTGTTAGAAATTATAATGGTAATAATTATAAAAATAAAATTGCAATTCAAAAATACAAAAATGAAAAACGTTGATATTTTTTTAAAAATTAAATACGTTGTTATTACTAAAATAAATTAAAAAATATTTTTTTTTCTTCACGTTTAGGAGAAAAAAATGTTTTTTCTTTAAAAAAAGGCGGGACCACGCCTATTTTTTCAACAAAAATTCCTTTAAATTTAATATAGTAAAATCAAAAAACCGAATTGTTAATTATTGGGTCGTTTTTAAGTTATTAATTAATGCCACAAAAAGTGGTCAAATTACCCATAGTGCGTTATTGTCTATCTTAGGCACTACTTCGTGGGATTCCAATCTGGGCGAGTCCCTCCCACTTTTTGACTGCCCAGTCGACCGTTTTCCGCACACTCTGGGCATTTTGGTGTAATGGTGTCCGGTCTGCCGCACTTGAAGCAGAACCTCTTCCACTCCGTGGACGGACAGTCTCGGAATCCGTGCTCCGCGGCTCCGCAATTCCAGCAGCCTGGCTTGAAAGGATTTCTAGGCCGTCCACGGATCTCGTCCACTTCCAGGATCTCCTGCTCGTCGACTTCGTCCGGTATGCGCGCTTCGCTGACCCGCAACTTGTTCAGCTGCCCGTACGCAGCGCGTCCTCGACGACCGAACGTCTTCTCCACTTCGACGCACTCCTCCCGAAGTTCATCCACCGTGAGTACGTCCATTGCGTAGACAAACCTGGCTATCCCATCCCTCAAGCCCTTTTTCACCACCTTCACCAATTGCCGCTCTGGCATTGGTTTTTTCAGGCGGGAGGCGAGTTGCTGAATTGCGTGAACGTAGTCATCCACGCCTTCTCCTGGCTGCTGCTCACGCTGTAGTAGCTCGTGCATCCTTTCGTGCTCCGTCTGATGACCACGGAACCGATCCATCAGAGCCCTGCGCAGCTGGTTCCACGTGTCCACCCTGGCTTGGCGTACATGGACCCAATACCACTCCCTTGCTCTGCCCGATAGGAGGGCGTGGAAGTTTCGCAGAACTTCATTCCACGGACACTGGTGCTGCCGCTGCAGGAACTCAAGACGGAACACGAAATCGTCGACGGAATTGCGGTCGTCCTCGCCGTCAAAGGAGACATTCCAGCGGTCCACTCGGATCCATCGGTTTCCGTTGCCGGCTCCCGAGTTGGCGTACAGCCGCGGCTCGTCCCTAAAATCATCAGCCCTGCGATCCTCGACACGCCAATGCCGAGCGTGGCGATCGTTCCGGCCTGGCGGATGATACTCCGGTTCCTGGCTCAGGCTGCTGTCGATTCCCGGAGACTCGTCCACCAGTAGCCGAGGCCGTTGCCTGGGTGGCAGCTCTGGAGGCCTTCGGATGCCTCTGTCCGTCTCCTGCCGCTGATGGACTTCGCCAGCTGCACCACTTGGGGCGACTTCTGGACCCGTGGACCTGGCCAACAGTGATCCTTGGCGATCCTCGCTCTCCTGTAGCGGCTGCGGTCTGCTCTCGGCTGGCCGAAGGACATCGTTCAGCAACTTCATCATGTCCATGAATCCGTTCCTGATCTCCTCCCTCAACGTCTGGCTAACCCCAGACTCCTGGGACGCGCGGTATGTTTGTGCCGCTTGTGCTAGCGCTGCATTCGCCGCCGATTCAGCTGCCGAATCCCGTTCCAGGTTTGGCTCCTGAGGATCCTTCTTCTCCGAAACCGCCAGTTTATCCCGCGCCTCGAAGAACCCCTTGAAATCGAGATTTCTGGGCGACCGATGCTGTTCGATGTCCACCGGTTGATCCCTAAGCCGATCCACTGGACCACCGCCTACCGGCGTTCTGGGTAAACCCCCAGCCAGCGACATTCGCACCAACCCTGCAGCGCCCTCTCCGTCTGAGGACCAGAGTGCGTCTTCGTCGGCGTTGGGAGGACCCATCGACCTTAGCTGATGGCCATGCCTATTATCTGCATCCTTCTCCATTCTTTTCCCTATCTAACCAATCCCAAATACAATCAATAATAATAAATCCCATAAATAAATAATATAAATAATAAATAAATAAATAAGGATGCACAAATACGATAATAAATAAATAAGAATAAATAAATATGATAAATAAATAAACAAGAATAACTAATAGTGAAAATATAAAAAAAAAAAATTACTCAAACTTTCCTAATCACAAACATCCGCTTCACAAATTACCTATTTAAATTTTCTTATTCTTTTCCCTTCACAGATTTGGACGTGGGGAGATGGAACTGACCCTCGCCGGTGGACTTCCGACCTAACCCGTCCTGCGCTTTCTCCAAAACCGAACTTTCCCGTCACCTCCTAGCCGTTCGTCAACTGGACTGGCTATCACTCGTGGTGATAGCCGCCAGTTAAGGACTTTGGCTGGTTTTACTCCTGCTGGCTTTTCCTTCCCATCGGCATTTTCTATTTTAAATCGCGGCAACCGTGCAGCGCGTAGGGCCGCTACGGGTCACGATTACCATTTAAGTTTAAAACCGACATAAAATTAGAAATTCAGGACGGGGAGAAAAACTCAGGAATTTATTACATTTTAAGCAAAACAACATTTTAAATAAATAAATAACAAAAACAAGCTTTTTAACCTAATATATCACAGAATTTATCACAGATTTTTTTCAGTGTACTCGCTGTTACACGATGTACCCCGTGATGCCAAACCTGGCTTCTGCCGGGATGTCATCACAGTTTTACTGGAAAACCTGTGACCAGGAGCAATTTGTCGGCACAAATTTGCTGACCAAGCCTCCTATTCCATGCATTTTCTTGGTACGCCGTTTGACTTCCCCGTCATCACCTCCGATGCAATTGCAACGAATATTGCAAGCCACCGTCGGGGATGACGAGGGGAGTCAGGGACATCAATGGGCGAGACGTCGCCGCCTCGACAATTTTATTGTTTAAATTGGGCGCCACTATGTTACGAACTGCTAATTTTCCTTTTGGCAGTGCCGCTAGCTCAGTTTTCCCTCAGGGCGGAGTCCCCCTAATGCCACAACTCGCAACATAAATATCGAAAACTACGCAGTCTCACATCACTAAACTATCGATCATCACTACATATAAAACGTAAACAAAGGCAAATAACTACAAGTGACGGGAAATATTAATTGTTTTGGTGGCTATTGATGACCTAGCCAAGCACGCCCACCCAACCAAGGATGCCCCGGAGGATTCCGCAGAGGCATCACCCATTCTTGGCCAGCCGGAGTCACTCCTCGCGCCTACGACAGCTCCATCTCCCCCACAGTGACGACTTACTCACGCATTTCGGTCTTCAATTACATTTAATATCGGTGGTAAGTACAAGTGTTCAAGTTTAACATCATTATTGTTGTTCTTGCATTAATTCATTTATCTTTCTTCAGCCTTTAATATCACAGTTGGCCGCCGTTTCAAAACTTAGGCGGTCAAAGCAGAGGAACTTGCTTCCCTGGGAAAAGTCTGCAGGCGCCGCGTAACTATGCTCCACCAGTCATTTGTTGGTGGAGCTCACACTAAAACGAGGCGCAAATAAGACACACTATCTGTGTGTCGGGTCACCTAATCCAAAGGAGCTCCTGGGGAAAAGAAGGGACAGGCCAAAGATGTAATTGCGCGCTGCAATCTCCCCCACCGAAAACTAAGGCTCGCGACCCTTTTAATAGGCAACACTGAGGACAACTATGGGTTTAGGGTCTGGATCCGGATAAATTTACAAGTAACCACGGGAAGTATTCCCATTAATATTTACAAAGATATACTCATGACTAATTATTATAATTTTCCGCCACTTCTAGGCTAGATATATGGCGATATTCTATCCCGGACGAGGGCTATTCCGCTGGAGGCCAGCGGCCGTTAAAGCCTGGAAAGCCCCGAGGAATGGTGATGGCCTATAAAATGGCGTGGCCGTTCACCGCCGCGCAAATTGACGCCGTTGGACCCGAAGGCGAGAGGGACTGATACCCCGGAACGGACTCACCGGAGATCGGCTGCCTGTCGTGGACGGCGTACGAGGAAGGCAGGGTAGGAGTCGTCTAGCTGAGTCCAAACGGCTTCAGGGATATAACCACCTCAGGCTCTCGGATCCACTTCAAGGTGTGTATGGGTTGTAGGAGAATTTCCAACCTCACTTCCAAAATGTATTTCCAAAGTAAATCTCCTGGGATAAATCTTCCGGGGCCCGTGGTGTTGGGACCCCGGTTGCCCTGCAGACAATTATTTGTTAATACCGTACACTAATAAACCTAACACGCTAACACTCACTTTTTTCTGTTTTTTTGCACAAACACTTGTTCAAATAACTCCCGCTGCGTCCAGCTTCTGGGACAATATGGCTGCGACTATTCTAATCTGCCTATCATCATGGCGGTATTGCCATATTCCCTTGCCTCTCCCAAAACTGGGTCATCGGACGGATTCAAGGCCACGGGAGAGTAGTCCCTGAGCGAACCGGGATTACTCCAAATGGCCAGATCGTCCTCCAGATTCCCCACAGGGGGGCGCCACCAAAACCATCACCTTATCGTCCGGACCTATCGATAAAATCTATCTGACAATCGACTCCAACTGCAACAAGAAAGGCAATTTTATAAAAATTTATAGACGCAGTTATGTCTTCATTTAGAAATATGAGCGTTATTTTTAGTTGGCAACAGAGTAAATAGGACTCTAAAATAATTTTTGTATTGTTCTTATTTGTTTATAGCACCTTATTCACCAATTCAACCAAAAAGAATCAAATCAATTATTATTATTGGTCCCATTTCACAATAGCTCCAATTAATGAGCAAAATTGTACTTTTTAGATTTAATTTTGCTCGTTGCTCATCGGTCCAGGTAGTGCCGTATTGAGGCATTTTAAAATTCCAAAAAAAAAAAATACCAAAAGTCTCCATCGGCTTTTACAATTTTGCTCATTGCAGCCGACATATATCTGTTTTGCTCGCACCTACGTAAAATCGTATCGGCTGAGAAAAAATTGCTTTAATGAGTGAGCCGAACAATGTAGTGGAATAACCGCATGATCAATTCAATTGATTCGAATTTTGGATTACTCGCACTCACTTGCTCGTTTGTTTCAATAGAGTGCTCGAGTTTTTATGAGCAGGGCCTACCACTTGCTTCTTAGAAGTTTCTAAGTGAGTGAACCCGCACTCTAAAACTCTATTTTGTTAACATGACTTGTTTGTCAGTTTAAGTAAACTCGTGCAGGGCTCTATTTGAAACTACATAGCAGGGATCGCACGTAAAAAATTACTTTTTTAAAAAAATTGACAAATAAGTCTTATTTTTCAATTTTTATTATAAAAGTTGACAAATAACTCTTATGCTTCAATTTTGTTGATTTTTATAATAAAAATTGAAGCATAAGAGTTATTTGTCAACTTTTATAAAAAAAAGTAATTCTTACTTGCGATCCCTGCTACATAGTCCTTGAGATTCCTCAACTTTTGATATATAACACTTTTTGACATTAAATTGCGCGTTTGAATGTAATTCAGCGATAAAAGTGCAACCCGTTTCAGTTTAATAGGGAAAAAACTGAATGCTTACTTGAGTGACCAAAATTCTTATTAGATATTTTAAGGGAAACATATACATATGGGCAATTCTCTGGGGATGTTAACCAAGCCAAAAAGCGTAAAACTTGAAAAAAACATATTTCTATATGATTTTGCACTGATATTTGATTCTAGTTAGATGGATCCTCAACTAAGCTTACTAATTTGAGTATCCTTGGATAATTTTCCAGGACAATACCTCTTATATGGACAAAAAAGTCCTTTTTTTGTATTTTTTGGTATTTTTTAAAGTGGCTCTTAAACGGGTTTTTTAACGTTAAGGTCTCGCGAGCGACCAATATCCAATAAAGTATCCCGAACAGAATGAGACGATTTTCATGAATTTGACATTGACGGAAATTGGTTTGTAATTTCTTAAACTGATGGTGTTCTAAGGAACCTTCAGCAGTGCTGCCATCACTTAGCTTGAAAAACAGGGCAGATAAGCCAAAAAAAACAGGGAAAAAAAGGACAAAAGTAAATTCGCCTCCATTTTTGTTTTTACCAATGGGTTATATATTTACTTAATTTAAATGGATTTCATATTATATTCAATTATATAATGATCTACTGCGCGCGACTCACAACCTTCTTTGTTTGATCATTTTACCATGGTAAATTTTTGTGGGTATACGTAATAATCTAAAATTATTAAAATAATAAAAGCATTTCAAGTAACTATATTGGTAATACAAAAAAATTCAATATCTGCGTCAAACCCGAATAAGAGTCGTTCAAATCTGAACGAACAAAACTTTAGCAATTTTTTGGTACAGAAAAAAATGTACTATAAAGAAAATTCATCGACTTTTTTACGTCTCTTTGATAATTTGTATAAAGAATTATTTTTTAAGTGCCGAACTGTAAGAATAATGGTTAAAAAGGCGTTTTAGCATATAATAACAGGTTTATACACTTTCAACTAGCAAAAATAACACTCAAAACCATATTTTTGAAAAAAGGACAGATTTCCGGATAGGGGATGTTTGAAATTTTTTCCGGATAAAGCCGTTAAAAAAAGGACAGATCTGTCCGGAAAGAGGACAAAATGGCAGCACCGACCTTCAGTAAACACGGCGCGCAATTTAAATGAGCGCTAGGGTCACATACTATTGTTGCCCTTGTACTATTTGGGTACCCTTCTCCCCTACACTTGAATTGACAAACAAGTCAATTTTTATACCCTTGCAGAGGGTATTATGATTTTAGTCAGAAGTTTGCAAGGAGACGTTTCCGATCCCCATAAAGTATATATATTCTTGATCAGCATCACTAGACGAGTCGATCTAGCCATGTCCGTCTGTCCGTCCGTCTGTCCGTCCGTTTCTACGCAAACTAGTCTCTCAGTTTTAAAGCTATCGGTATGAAACTTTCGTAAAAGTCGTATTTCTATTGCAGGTAGTATATATGTCGGAACCGACTGGATCGGACAACTATATCTTATAGCTCCCATAGGAAGGATCGAAAAAAAAACGGAAAAAAATTATAGCTCCGATGTTTTTTGAAATATTACCTTCTACTCTTGGGAGTATTTTATACCCGTTACTCGTAGAGTAAAAGGGTATACTAGATTCGTGCAAAAGTATGTAACAGCTAAAAGGAAGCGTTTCCGACCCCATAAAGTATATATATTCTTGATCAGGGTCACTAGCCGAGTCGATCTAGCCATGTCCGTCTGTCCGTCTGTCTGTCTGTCCGTCTGTATGAACGCTGAGATCTCAGAAACTACAAAAGCTAGAAGGTTGAGATTTCCCACACATATTCTTTGGCGTCCTACGCAGCGCAAGTTTATTTTAGCCGAGCGCCACGCCCCCTCTAACGCCTACAATCGCCCACTAACGATTTTAAAATGGGTCCTGCACCCACATCTTTAAAGATTTCCGAGAAGTATACATGCAATTTTGTTGTGTATATTTATACCTATCGAAATGTAGAAGACATTTTTCAAATCGGACCATTCATTAAAAAGTTATACGCAATCAAAAATTATATATCTATCTCCCTCGCACTCCCTTTAGCTGAGTTACGATTATTAGTCGGGACACCAACCCGACACAGCGTTCGCACTCCCTTTAGCTGAGTGACGGGTATTAGATAGTCGGGACAACAACCCGACTACAGCGTTCTCTCTTGTTCTTTTTAAATTTCTGAATTTCGATTTTTTTTTTTTTTGAATCGGATCACTATATCATATAGCTGCCATAGGAAGGAACGGAAAATAAATATGACATTAATAGGAAACAAATTATAGCTTCGTTGGTTTTTATTGTATCCTCTTCTACTCCGGGATATGACACTTTTTTTCTATTTCAGAATTTGGAATTCATTATACCCTTGCAGAGGGTATTATGATTTCAGTCAGAAGTTTGCAACGCAGTGAAGGTGACGTTTCCGACCCCATAAAGTATATATATTCTTGATCAGCATCACTAGACGAGTCGATCTAGCCATGTCCGTCTGTCCGTCTGTCCGTCCGTTTCTACGCAAACTAGTCTCTCAGATAAAACTTTCCCAAAAGTCTTCTTTCTATTGCAGGTACGTCGGAACGAGCCGGATCGGACAACTATATCATATAGCTCTCATAGGAACAATCGGGAAAAAAAATGTAAAAAATGATATCTTGGGTGTTTTTGAACCTATATATAGATTATAATCACGCTGAACAAATTAAAAAAAATTCCCAAAGAACCGTTCTGAAAATATTCGCGAAAATCCAGATGTTCGGCACTTATTTTATAAAACCTAACAGATCTCAAAAACCATTAGACCAATAAACTTGTAACTTACACTATTTAAAAGGCAATTGATTAGCCTTTCCGAAAAGTTATTACTCGTTGTAATCGGGTCGCAATTAATAGAGGTACAACCTGTGAAAGTTCAAAAAAATTTCCATTTCTGGCGTTTTTTTGTTATAGCTAGTTTTCATTTACTTAAAAAAAATACACATATAAATGTATAAATTATTTTGAGCTTTCAGATCTAAAGGCCCTTTTGTTGTTAACAATTTAAGACCATATATTTGCAAATGGAGTGCAAATTCTAGGAGACATGCATTTTTTAGTGAAACAACCCATTTCTGGAAAATGCTTTTCAAGCCAGGTGGCCTGCTTTTGTTAGTTTAGAGTAGTTTAGAGTAGTAGTAGGAGTATTTCAAATACATTTACAGTGCTTAAAGTATAAAGTATACTCCTTAATGTACAATAAATACTACTATTTTGTTCATATGTCAAAAACCAAACTAACAAAAGCAGTAATGGCTTTTCGGAAAGGCTCATCTATTGCCTTTAAAATAGTGTAAGTTACAAGTTTATTGGTCTAATGGTTTTTGAGATCTGTTAGGTTTTATAAAAGAAGTTCCGAAAATCTGGATTTTCGCGAATATCTTCAGAACGGTTCTTTGGGAATTTTTTTAAATTAGTGTTGCGTGATAAGCAACTAAAAACTAATCAAAAAAATTTGGTCTTAAGGCTTACCTCGAAAAAAAATGTTAAGTTGTAAACTAGTGTTATCGGTGGCGCGTAAACCGGAAACCGGAAGTCGGTTGGGGCACTTAATTAATTTTTCCGCACGGATTATGCGATCGGATCCATTTTTGGTTTGAATTATAGAGCTATGCCATACAATCAGTAAGGTATTTTTTTTTTGTGACTCATGGTTGATTATTATATGATTACTCGTAGAGTAAAAGGGCATATTAGATTCGTGCAAAAGTAAGTAACAGCTAGAAGGAAGCGTTTCCGACTCCATAAAGTATATATATTCTTGATCAGGGGCACTAGCCGAGTCGATCTAGCCATGTCCGTCTGTATGAACGCTGAGATCTCAGAAACTACAAAAGCTAAAAGGTTGAGATTTTCCACACATATTCTTTGGCTTCCTACGCAGCGCAAGTTTATTTTAGCCGAGCGCCACGCCCCCTCTAACGCCCACAATTGCCCGCTAACGATTTTAAAATGGGTCCTGCGCCCACATCTTTAAAGATTTCCGAGAAGTATAAATGCAATTTTGTTTTGTATATTTATACTTATCAAAATGTAGAAGACATTTCGGACCATTCATTAAAAAGTTATACGCAATCAAAATTTATATATCTATGTCCCTCGCACTCCCTTTAGCTGAGTTACGGTTATTAGTCGGGACACCAACCTGAGTACAGCGTTCGCACTCCCTTTAGCTGAGTGACGGGTATTAGATAGTCGGGACACCAACCCGACTATAGCGTTCTCTCTTGTTTTTTTGTAAGATTGTGAGGTTTGCGGTGGGCCTTTTTGGCAGCTTCTTGTTTTTGTTTTTTGTATGCTTCGGCAGTTCGCAGCACTTACGAACGTCAGAAGCAGAGCGAGAGAGTAGTGAGCAGAGAGAGAGTCATTTGAAGCGAAAGAGAGGCGGCCAATGTTTTTTGGTTTGGAAATACCTGATCAAAATGTTACTATTTGGATACCAGAACGGATTATCTAATGGATGCAATTCTAAGTCAAAGTGGGTAGCCAACACATTAAATGAATGAGAAATTTTTGTTTTGATTTACAAAAAATGTTGGATTGGGTTTCAAGGGGAGAGCAGGGAGAAAACTTTCAGTCGTTACATTTGCATGTGAGAAACGCAATGTCACACACACATCGATAAATTGGCATGTACATAAGTATCCAATGCATGCAATTCTAAATCAAATATTTCGCAAAAATTTAAATAATGTTAAAGACGAGGGGCGCACAAAGAAAATTGTTGGCAAATTTCGTCTCCAAAATACATCAACAGATTTCACCCAAAAGAGCTTCAGGTGCTTTTTTTAATTTTCCTTATTTCCAGAAATCTATATATATAAAGCTATCAGTAAGAAAACTGGCAATCAACGCACAGCCAAAACCACTGGTTAACAATATTTATATGCATTTCTATTACATTCTTATAACTTTAAACTGATTTGCCAAGATTTATTGGGGCTCCCCAAGTGGCCCCAATCGCTTCCAATTGGAAAAAGAAAAATTTTCCTTTCAAAAATTCTGGACTCTAAACCGTTTAACCAATCGAATCAGTATTTTCGCCTAAAAATACTTTAAGACATTATACATGTTTCAAAAATTTGACCGCTAAGATTTAAGGCTTTTTACTATTTTTAACAGCTCTTCTAAAATTACAATTTAGCCAAAAATCTCTTCAAACGTCGAAAAATGGTACTTTTAAACTGAATATCAAAAATTCCTTCGGTAAAGTTTTTCCTTAAACTTTAACGATTCATTTGATGGTTTTACCAAAGCTCTAGCTATCTTTTAAACAGAGAAACTAAGCAAAAAGTCGACATATTATTGAATTCAAGTGTCTCCATAATGCTGCCTGCATATTGCTATCTCTCTCTGCATTTTCATACAAATTGTCAACAAATGATTCCGTCTCCCTCCCTCACCCTCTGCCTTGCATTTCCCTGCGCTTCATTAAAAATATAAACTTAGCTTTAATACGGTTTTAATTTCTGTAGACTTTAGTTTATAGTTATTGGTGACCCACCCCCCACCCCCCACCAAAGTGCCCCAAACTCATTCAATTGGAAAATTAAATCTTTACGCTAAACCGTTAAACCAATCGATACCGTGTTTTCGCTAAAAAATAGTTAAAAACATAATAAAAGTTTAAAAAATATGACGGCTTCAATTTTTATATATCTCCATCTCTTTTCCACCCCCTGACTCTGCTTTATGATTGTCATTTTTTCTTCGAAATACCATTACAAAAAATAATTAAAGTTGGTATAACTATATTTATATTTATTTTACTAGGTGATAGAACGGCCGGTGTTTTTGCCCAAACTTTACCTAAAATAGGAGATGGAGATTATCCAACTGTTGATGGAAAAATAATAATTTCATCAAGTTTAGGTACAGTTGTTAACACTTTGGAAGAACTTACATCAAAAAATTTTCCAGATATTTCAAATATCGATCACAAGTCATTGGACTGGCTATCAGAAAGAGCAATATTAGCTTCAAGAGCTGCTTCAATAAATAATCATCTTTCAAAATCATTTAACGGTGAGGAAGTTACATACAAATCAGTTGACACACTTACTGAGGTAGAAGATGCTATGCATTATCCTACTGAATTTATTAACATGCCAAATCCAGCAGGATTGCCTTTGCACGTTCTTACGCAAAAAATTGGTACACCAATAATGTTGCTAAGAAACTACAGTCCCCCAAAGTTATGCAATAGAACGAGATTGCAAGTTAAAGCTCTTCACAAATTTGTTATTGAAGCCGTTATTTTTACCGGCTGTGCCAAAGGAGAGACAGTATTCATACCAAGAATTCCTCTAACGTCATCCAACTTACCATTTGAGTTTAAACGTCTACAGTTTCCTGTAAAGGTGTGTTTTGCCATTACAATAAATAACACACAAGGGCAGACTTTGAAAGTAGCTGGATTAGATCTTAGGGACGATTGTTTTTCCCATGGACAATTTTATGTGGCCTGTTCAAGAGTTAGATCAGCAAAGAGCTTAATCATCCTATCTCCTGATGGCCAAACAAAAAATGTTACAGAGAGGTTTTAAAATAACTTTTAAAAATATTTGAACTTTTATTGTGGACTAGGCCTATTTAGGGGAAACCATGTTTAAAAAAACGCGCCGAATCCTCTACCTCCGGGTGGTGTGGAAATGAGGGTTAATAAAAGTTTCATCCAAAACTACAAATAAATTTAAACTAACTTCTAAAATGAAAAATTATATAATTCTACTGCAAACTATTTCATATGAAAAGTAGCTTTAGATATTTGGGTTATCCGCAAGCGAAGCTGCGGGCACCCTGCTAGTATTTAAATACAGCTGTTAATCCCCAGCCGACATTGGGGCACTTCCTTTTTAAGTGAAACTTCTTTAGGCGCGTTATGCATTTTCGGGGACGGAGTAAAACCAATTCATGACCGTGACGAAAATCTTCTTCCCTATCATGGTAGATACATCCCTATAGTGGCAGATACATTGATGGGAGAGCCGACGATTCGGAGAGCCAATTCGAAGATCCGCAGCAAGCAAGGCGATGAAAAAGGCGACTCATTCGAAGTAAACGATAAGAGGACCGTTAGCCGACGATAGAGCCGACGGTTCGGGGAGTCCAATTCGAAGATCCAGAGCAAGCAAGGCGATTAGTGGGGCGAAGCGCTCAAAGAAAAGTGCACGGAGAGAGGACCGTTAGGACACTTGAGAGAGACATTGGCGAGCGGGTGTAAGGAAAAGACGCGACAAATGGCGATAGATAGCAAAAACAAAGCACCAGCGAAGCCCTTTGTGACAACAGCAGATGAATTGCAATTCAATTAAATATGTTTATTGGCGCGATGTAATGTATATATACGGTGCGTGAAGTGTTAAGCAGGGGTTTACACACAAAAAAAAAACTTGGTAAAATCAACTGTAATAATTGTCAAACAGGCCCCAACCAGCAAAATTGTCAATTCTACTAAGTAAATAGTCATTTCACAACAACAAAATACACACAATTAGCAAAGACACAAACCCAAAGCAAAAACAAAATACACGTAACTATTTTAATAGTTACGTAACTATCTTTGTTGGTCAATTTTACCAAGCAAATTTTTTTGTGTGTAGAAAGATATTTTCCAATTTTAGGAATATATACGTTCAGTGTTACCACGATTTAAAGAGCATAGATAAAACACAACCGGTCAGTATCGATGCTTTTCTACATCGATGCTTTTCTACATCTTTAGGTTTCTTCGGTTATGTTATGTATGATCCACACAAATATATTTTCTTATTCCTAAGAATTCTAGGCTTTTGAAGAATAGAATGCGCGGATTATATTAATCACTATGGAAGGCAGTCCATGTAGTTACGAAGCGCAGAAGGAGAGTGTGCGAAGGCGACTACTATGTATACACGAAGAAATGAAAATCTGCTGTGATGGTCCGATCATAATGAGTGATACACCAATCGAAAGGTATCGAAAAAACTAACAGGATTGCTTACCAAGACTCTCAGAGAATCAATTGGTTTGGAAGAAAAAGCGGAGAAAGTAAAAAAGTAAAAATTTAGAATTTTGGAGCTTTTGGGGCCGGTGGGGATAAATGCCTTAGAATATGTGTGGAAAATCTTAACCTTCTAGCTTTTGTAGAGATGGATATATAAAATTTTTGATTGCGCATAACTTTTTAACGAATAGTCCGATTTAAAAATGTCTTCTACATTTTGATAGGTAGTGATAAACACAATAAAACTGCATTTTTACTTTTCCGAAATTGTGGGCGTTAGAGGGGGCGTGGCACCATTTTAAAACAAACTTGCGCTGCGTAGGAACTCCTAGAATCTGCATGCAAATTGTCAATCTTCTAGCTTTTATAGTTTTCGAGATCTCAGCGTTCATTCGGACGGACAGACAGACAGACAGACGGACAGACGGACATGGCTATATCGCCTCGGCTAGTGACCCTGATCAAGAATATATATACTTTATATGGTCGGAATTGCTTCCTTCTAGCTGTTACATACTTTCGCACGAATACAATATACCTTTTTACTCTACAAGTAACGGGTATAAAGAGTAATAGCTCCTTTTTTGAAAAAGAGCCAAAAATGGTATTTTCTGACCCCTATAACTCCGTTGAAACTTAAAATTTCTCAAAACCGTTCAAATGAGGTTTTTTTTGTCGTTGTGAACCGGATAAATAAAAAAGTTTGACGAAAATCTGACCTTTGGATCGGGGGGGCCCACTTGGGAGATTTTGACTCATCTACTGAGCATATTTTTGTAATCAAAATCACGGTTGACTTCCAAAGTGAACGGTTGTGTTTTTTTCGCGCTCCGAATTTTTATTTGTTTTTGTGTTTACCTTTAGACGGTTTTAATTAAAACTTAAATATTCGGTCCCTAATTTGATTTATCATATTACTTCTTATATTTCGCGAGTGAATTTACTCTATTCTGTGCACAATCTCATTAAAACAATTTCCAATTTAAATATTGTGTTCTGTGTTTTTTGTTTTTGTGATTTCTTTTGCCTTTCCTTTGTGCGGTAAAAGCTACAGTGCAGTTTGTGTTGTTGTTTTCTGCATTCGCAATAACTGCCTTACGCTCCCGCTCTCCCGCACTCTCGCATTCTCTCTCTACTTTTCCCTCTTTCGAAATTTAAAGCGTACGGAGTCGGTGCTCTTGCGGTACTTTTAACTGCTCGTTCGCAAATTTCGGTCCCTACATTTCTGTTTGGTACAGTGGGCAAAATATTTACAATTATGGATACTTTTGTCTGCTCTATTAATAATTGCCATCAATTAATCAGAGCTGATCAGTCAAAACTGACCTGTTGCCTGTGTGAAAAAATGGCTCATACCAAGTGTGCCGGCTATACTGGCCGAACCAGTGATGACCTTGCTAAGGGTCACAATTTACTTTATTGTTGTGATCCTTGTCTTCTAGTTGCGCAAGAGATGAGATCTTTTATGCGCCAAACCAAAGGCGGCTTAAAGAGTTTAATCAATAGTTTTGGTGTTGCTAGAGATAGTTTTCGCCGAGCGGATGATTTACTCTCAGCGCTGGACTCTCAATTTAATAGCCTTAAGCTAATTGACGAGTCTCCAAAGCGCAAAAAGGCCACTAGTGGCAGGCAGCCTAAGGAAAACACCCCGCAATTCCCGGAAAGTAATAAACAGAGCTCCACGACGAATCAGCTGTCGACCGTAGCAAATCCCCAAATGTTGCTACGATCAGCTGCTAAAAAAGATTTGGATCAATTGGAATCCGTATTATCCGTAGTAGACCCCCCTGTTGCCCCGCCCATTACTAATAACTTGTCACCTCCAGGGAATGTTGAGTCTGGTCTACCGGCACAAGTTGGCTCTTTCAGTGGTTCAACCCAAAAAACAAATATTTATTTCTCGTCTTTCGCCTGACCAAACGACATCCAAGGTGTTGGACTATATACAGCACAAAACAAATGCCAAAAACATTAAAGTGGAAAAGTTTAATTTCACGTATGCGAGGGACACCTCATCTTTTAAGATCTTTGTTCCGAACGATCTCTTTTCAACCATTTGCTCAGAAGCTTTCTGGCCAGATCTTATGGTGGTAAAGGAGTTCGAAACTAGGAGTACAAATAAAAGAAAAAGACCCGTGCAGACTAGACTCCCCAATCAAGGCCAGAGTAGTGCGGCATCTTCATCTTCATCTTCTACCCTATCTTCGTCTTCAAAAAACTAAAAACTAGCTTAATTCTTTCCTATCAGAATACGAGAGGCTTGCGCAGTAAGCTATCTAAATTGTATTCGGATAGTCTTTCTTTTGCTTCCCATATTATTGTATTTACAGAGACCTGGCTAAAAGAGGAGATCTTAAACTCCGAAATTTTTCCTGGTAAGTACACCACCTATAGGCATGACCGTCCATCCAGACGAGGCGGTGGTGTTTTAATTGCCGTGAACTCAACTCTCACGTCAGAAGCGGTCACATTTGAAGAATTCTATAATATAGAGTTCATATGTGTAAGGCTGTCGTTTCCCGGTAGTTTTATATATATCACCTGCTCGTATATACCGCCTGCATCTGAATTTCCAGACTACTTAAATCATCTTTTTGCCATACAGTCAGTGTCGAACAAACTGACCGATACAGACCAACTTTTAGTTCTAGGAGATTTTAATATCCCGCACACAAAAAAAAAACTTGGTAAAATCAACTGTAATAATTGTCAAACAGGCCCCAACCAGCAAAATTGTCAATTCTACTAAGTAAATAGTCATTTCACAACAACAAAATACACACAATTAGCAAAGACACAAACCCAAAGCAAAAACAAAGTACACGTAACTATTTTAATAGTTACGTAACTATCTTTGTTGGTCAATTTTACCAAGCAAATTTTTTTGTGTGCGGGAACATCGTGGTCAACAGATGAACAATCAAATGTTTTACTTCCACTAGCCCAGCATGACTTTATTGAAGGCTTGCTAGATTTGTCATTGTCTCAAATTAACAATATTAAAAATTCACTAGGTCGTTTATCGGACCTATGTTTCGTTTCAAATCCGGACCGCGTATTTCTATCCAAGATAGCACCTCTTACTCAACCTGAAGATCCATATCATCCGGCGTTTGAGGTTTCAATCGACACTGGTACTGTGATAGATGCAAAATCAGAGAAGTCTACTAAGCGACTACTTTGTTTTCGCAAGGCCGACTTTTGCATGCTAAACTCTTATTTATCTGCCTTTGATTGGTCCGATCTTTACTCATGTCATAATATGGATGATGCGATAAATATTTTTTATTCAACAGTAAATTCGTTTTTTAATTCTTGTGTTCCGTTGTACTATCCGTCAGTCTCCACCAAACCACCTTGGTTCAGTAAAGAGCTGACACACCTAAGAAACGTAAAGTCCAGACTCTATAGGAAATATAAAGATACCGGTTCTCAATCTATTTTTTCTAGATACTTAAGCGCTCGGTCTAGTTTTACCGTGCTTAACGCTCTGTGTTACAAAAATTATTTGAACCGTTGTAAGATCCAATTCTCTCAGGATCCGAAACAGTTCTTCAATTTTGTTAACACTAAGCGTAAATCCACAAATTATCCTTCCTCGCTATCTTTTGAAAACATGACAGCAACAACTGATCAGGCAATAGCCGATCTATTTGCTCAGTTTTTTTAAACGACATATTCTCCTTCATCTCACTGTACACGGCCTTATTCTTACACTGTATCTAAGTTGAACTTAATATTTTGTCCCACATTAAATGAAAGCGCCCTATTAATTGATCTCCAAAAAGTCAAGCCTGTCTATTCACCTGGTCCTGATGGAAGCCCTTTGCAAACCCCTTCTCAAATTGTTTACCTTGTCTTTAGAAACGTCTCAATTTCCTTCTATGTGGAAAGAATCGTTTGTGATTCCCCTCCACAAGAAAGGTAATAAATTGGAAGCAAACAATTATAGAGGCATATCTAAATTGTCAGCTATCCCGAAGCTTTTTGAAAATGTTATTACACCTCATTTGCAGCACTTATGTAGGTCAGTTATATCTCCATGTCAACATGGTTTTATGAAACGTAGATCAACAATTACTAACCTTTTGGAGCTCACTTCATTTGTGATAAAGGGATTCAAAAACTATTTTCAAACAGACGTCATCTACACTGACTTTAGTAAAGCATTTGACTCCGTAAACCACCTACTACTGGTTAGAAAACTCGATTTAATTGGGTTCCCAGTTGATCTTTTGAGATGGATCTCAAATTATTTAAAAGGCAGAACGCAAAGGGTACATTAAAAATTGTCTTTCTTGTACACTCCAGGTTACCTCGGGTGTCCCACAAGGGAGTCACTTGGGGCCGCTACTTTTTACTTTATTCATAAACGACCTTCCATCAGTTATAAGTCATTCTCGTGTACTTATGTACGCTGATGATGTGAAATTATGCCTGCAGTACAAGGATACTTTTTGCCAGTCTGATTTACAATCCGATTTAAATAGTTTCCAAACATGGTGCTCCGACAATTCGCTGAATTTAAATGGCTCTAAGTGTAAGGTGATGACTTTTTGTCGTGTTACTCCTCAATATGCGATTTACACGCTGAGTGAGAGCACTCTGGACAGATTAGACCTAGTCAATGATCTTGGTGTTCTTTTGGACCCAAGACTAAAGTTCACTGATCACATTTCATCCATGGTAAATAAAGCTAGGGGTGCGCTTGGCTTTATTAAAAGGTGGTGTAAGGAATTTGATGATCCTTATATTACTAAGACCTTATTCATCTCGCTCGTCCGGCCGATACTTGAGTATGGATCACCCGTCTGGAGTCCCCAATACGGAATTCATATTGACCGTATCGAATCCGAACTTTTTACTGTTTGCCTTAAGGCGCCTAAATTGGGATGCAAACCGCATTTTACCCTCTTATTCTAGTAGATTACTCCTAATTAACTTACCCTCCCTAACCAACCGTAGAACGATGCTTGGAACTGTCTTCATTTATAACCTTATTCGAGGTGAAATTGATAGCCCCGACTTGGTTGGAAGACTTAACTTTTTTGTTCCAAGTAGATTAACTAGAAATTACATTCCCTTAATTTTTGACATGCATGAACCTTTCAGAGTACTATGTTCTGACTATAATAGACTTTATCCTATTATATCAAATTCTGACTCTCTGCCTCTCCTAAAACGATTAATATTAAATTTCCTAGCACAGAATTAGATCCTACTTTTTTTTCCTCGAACTATATTTTTATTTTCTACATCGCGTCTATCATCTCGCGAATCGTGCCGTACGATACACGGCAGCGCCCCTCGGTCGGTTGGGCGAGAAGTGTGGCCGTGGAACTCCGCGCGAAAAAAAAAAAAAAGTACGATTCGAAGTTCCAACGTAGCCAAATCTTACAGTGTTTGGCGTGAAACATCCTTTTTCCAAACAAATAATATATTTAATTTACGGAAAAGTTAATTTAGATACGTAAAAGAAAGAAGTAATAGATAATGCCAAAACTTAATAAAAAACTAATTGGTCAATGTGAATTTTTTTTTCAATAATAAATTAAGCTGACGGCACAACTAAAAACAATACTAAATAATATATATATACGTAACCTTTAATGATTTCGGTCCCTGAAAATTATTATTTAAACGAAATATTTCTTTGCGGGCAAACTATGACCTTAAGTTAAAACGAAATGATGACCAATTATTATCTTTCCTTGGAATGTGGGTATTATCAAATATACGATGCACGGTCACATCGTGCAAAAAGTTGAAAAAAGTGAAAATAGTCAATTTTAATCTAAAAAACAAGAAAAAGGGAAGGTGATAAAATAAATGTTGTCGTTTAATAACACTAATTTACAGCAAAAAAAGGTAAGCCTTGAGAGCAATTTTTTTTATTAGTTTTGAGTTGCTAATCACGCTGAACAAATTAAAAAAAACTCCCAAAGAACCGTTCTAAAGATATTCGCGAAAATCCAGATTTTCGGCACTTCTTTTATAAAACCTAACAGATCTCAAAAACCAACCAAAACCAAAGACCAATAAACTTGTAACTTACACGATTTAAAAGGCAATTGATGAGCCTTTCCGAAAAGTTATTACTCGTTGTAATCGGGTCACCATTAACAGAGGTACAGTCTGTGAAAGTTCAAAAAAAGTTTCATTTCTGGCGTTTTTTTGTTATAGCTAGTTTTCATATACTTAAAAAATATACACATAAAAATGTATAAATTATTTTGAGCTTTCAGATCTAAAGACCCTTTTGTTATATATTTAATGTCAACTACAATGATCTCATCAATTTGCTGTCAAATATCTCGGTTAATTACTGTAATATCATCTTAGCAGGTGATTTTAATTGTGATGTCCTAAGAGAAACCCATCTGAAAAATAGCATTGAATCACTAGGAATGAACCTGGTGAACTCATCCTTTTCAACACATTTCACCAAATCGCGCAACACACTGTTAGATTTATATTTTGTGACCAACATTGGAGAGGTAGTTATTTATGACCAATTGATTGTGCCGTCCTTCTCTAAACATGACCTAATCTTCTTGACGTATAACTTTGACTTGCCAGTTCTTGACAAAACAATAATTTTTAGGGACTTTAAAATAAAGACTATGACCATCTAGGCGCGGAATTTGACTTGTGCAATTGGATCGATATTTATAGTTTACCATCAGTAGACCAACAAGTGACCTTTTTTCAAAATAATATCAGCTACCTTTATAATAAATTTGTGCCGGTACGAAGTAAAATCCTCCGGGCATCCGAAAAACCATGGTTTAACTCTGAAATCAAGACAGCCATTAAAAAGCGCAACGAGGCATATAACAAGTGAAAACGAAACAAGACTTCAGCGCTGTGTACCACTTTTAAAATGCTACGAAAGAATGTAACAAACCTATTCGATTCGACCAAATCTAACTTTTACAGTCGCAAGTTTTATAATACAAATTCATCGACCGAAACATGGAATAAAAAGTTTAGGAATATAGAGAAAAAAAAATTACCCTTTTAAAAGATATAGATGTAGATGCCTTGAATCGGGAGTTCGCGGAATGCAATGTTCCTGAAGTCACTGATAGTATATACCTGAACCAACAACAAGTACCTGAATATATATGTGACAATAGATTTAGGTTTGTGTGTGTCAGTCAATGTGATGTCCTTGAATGTATTCTTAAAATTAAATCGAGTGCTACCGGATTGGACGATGTTAACCCAAAATTTATAGTGATTTTACTCCCACGAATACTTGTATTTTTCACCCACATTTTAAATACTGCGATTTTGACATCCGTGTTTGCAGACAGCTGGAAACTTGCCAAGATTCACCCAATTCCAAAGAAAAATAAAGAATATAGGCCCATATCAATTCTCCCATACCTGTCCAAAATGTTCGAAAACCTAATGGCGGCACAAATAAATAACTTTGTAATAGACAATAAAGTGCTCAATGATAAACAATCTGGCTTTAGAAGACACAGGAGCTGCACTACCGTCATTTTAAAAATAGCAGAGGATATACGAGAACAAATATATTCTTCCAATGTGACATTCTTAGTTTTACTTGATTATAGTAAGGCATTCGACACAGTAAATTACAATTTTTTTAGGTGCGAAATTAAAAAATTAAAATTGAAAACATACTACCTTTAAGTATTAAAAAAAAAATCTTTGATCCGAACGTCATTAAATTGACCCTATTCTGGTGTCACTTTAATACTTTCGAAAATATTAATTTGACCCTTTTTGGTGTCAAAGAGCCACTAGCCGGTGTCATTTTCTTAGTATTAAATAAAATTTGACATTTGCTTGAAAGCTCCTGTAACCATTCTGCCATGGGAAAAATTAATATGGGCGTGGCTCAGGGGCCAAGGCGCTAGGTTCTGATATTATTTTGTGCTCGGGGGAACGAGGTTCGAATCCCGCTCGCAACACCATTATTTTTTTTTTTTTATCAGTAATCTAACACAACTTAACATTTTTGTTCTTAAAATGATACATTTGCATTTTAAAAACTTTTTACCTACTCTGATTTATCTGGATTTCGAACCGGGGACCTCTCGCATCAGAGGCAGACGCCTTACCAACTGGGCCATCGAACCATTTTGCGCGCGAGCGAACTCTTGACAAGTATAAACGAAATCGATACTAGAGTAAAACATCGCCGAACTTCGAACTTCGAAAATCAAAAATGATAATTATTGGGATCGAAGTGAACCTAGTTTTATCAAAATGACACTATTTAGTATCAAATACGATTTTTCTGAAAACGCGGTGTACTTTTGACACTCATTTGGGAGCAAATTGACCCCAAAAATTTGATCCTAGGGGCAGTGTTATTTTAACCCACAGTTATTAAATTGACACTCAGGATTTTTTTTTTGGGTGTGGAATGACCATATTTCAAGGGCAGTGAGTAAGACCTATGGCACACTAAGATCTCTGTCATTATCAAAACGTTTTCTGCCCACAAACATCCGTCTACTAATTTCTAAAACCTGTATAATTCCACAACTTTTCTATGGATTAGAAGTCTTTGCGGTAATAGTCTAGAAGAGCGGCCTGAGCACCAAAAACCGCGAAAAAATTACCCTTGATGGACCGCGATTTCTTAGGAATTTACGTGCAGAAGATTATTTGCGGAAATGCATGGTTCTCTTGTAATTGAATTTCAAAGTTGCGTGTTTTGCTATAAAAACAAAGTAGGATTTTGAGGTGTTTTGTGTCATTTTGCTATAAAAACAATGAGCATTTTCTATGAATTTATGGGTTTGCTATAAAAAACAAGTAGGCTTTTGTTGCTTAATCAGAAATTGCACTTTTGATTTTTGTTTACTATGGATTCCTGCAACGGGTGCACTATTTCTTATAAAGACTTTCTTGCCATGGACGAAGAAGAAGTGTTTTCATTTCTGCAGAGACATGGAGTTGTTCTAAAGAGCAAGGACTGTCCCAACTGCAGTAATCCCGCAACATTGTCTTTCAATGCGAAGAGACCGATTAGTACGCCATTTTGGAGGTGCCGCAGGATGATAAGTAATCATCAACAGAAACGGAAATTAAGAAAAGTTCAATGCTCCTTTAAGGTAACAATTGTTTAATTTGAACAAAATATTGCTTTAAATTATATTTGTAAGGAATCCGCCATCAAACGGACATTCTTCAGCAAGTCCCACGTTGGCATTGAACAGGCCTGTAATTTTGTGGCTTGGGAGATGAAGGGTTCAACAATCTCATTCCTTCGGGAAGAACTAGGCTGGTCCCAACAGACGGTGGTTGACTGGAGTAATTTTCTTCGGGAAATTTATCTTAGCTGGACGAAGAAGAACGCAAAACAAATAATAGGTGGAGACGGTTTAACCGTCGAAATTGACGAAACCAAAATTGGCCGGCGCAAGTATAATTGCGGTCGCGTTGTGGATGGCCAGTGGGTTTTCGGAGGAATTTACAGAGAAACCGGTGACTTTTTTTTGGTGCCTGTGGAGGACCGTAGCCAGGAAACGCTCCTTCCAATTATAGAGGCCAACATCGCCAATGGAACCAGAATTATATCCGACTGCTGGAAGTCATACAATGGTTTAAAGGATGCGAACTACTCTCACATGACCGTTAATCACTCAGTAAACTTCGTCGACCCTGAAACGGGAGCCAATACACAGCAAATAGAGAGACTATGGCGTGATCTAAAGGAGAACATTCCCCACTATGGCCGGAAAACGGAGCACTACCAAGGGTACCTAGCGCGATTCACTTTTTTGAAAAGGCACCCAAACCACACCTCAAGATTCCATGCAATTTTCTCAGCAATGGGCGAATTGTTTAATCCTGAACGCGATGTTAGTATTTAAAAAGAGATGGGAAATGCTAAAAAAGCGCCGGAGGCAAAAAAATTAAAAAAAAAAAATCGCGCGATTTTTTGTTTTTAATTTTTTTGCCTCCGGCGCTTTTTTAGCATTTCCCATCTCTTTTTAAATACTAACAATTAACTATCTTAAATTTCAGGAATCCACCGATACGGACAATGAAAAAGAATAGGCTTAATCTGTACCACTAACCAGCATTTTTTATAAATAAATATTTACTGTCCAATCATTAACCATAGTTTTATATAGCATTTTATTTACTATTACAAATAAGTTACAAGTATAAGGAGGTACTGATAAAGACTAAGGTTGATCCTCCTCGGATTGCGATTTCTTAAGACACATCTTAAAAATGTATATGTTGGTCATCCATGGTCGCCCAAGCTCTTAAGGAATCACGGTCCATCGAGGATATTAATTCGCGGTTGTGGGGTCTGGCCTGCTATAAAAACAATTTCACATTTTTGTCGAATTTTTTCGAAC
Organism: Drosophila takahashii; assembly: GCF_030179915.1. Classification (NCBI taxonomy): domain Eukaryota; kingdom Metazoa; phylum Arthropoda; class Insecta; order Diptera; family Drosophilidae; genus Drosophila; species Drosophila takahashii. The sequence goes on along the minus strand of NC_091678.1, from coordinate 31,074,672 downwards.
GCTTATTATTTTGACAACAAACGGAAAGCCCATATGTTTTTTATAGCAAAATGACACAAAACACCTCAAAATCCTAGAAAATCCTACTTTGTTTTTATAGCAAAACACGCAACTTTGAAATGCAATTACAAGAGAACAATGCATTTCCGCAAATAATCTTCTGCACGTAAATTCCTAAGAAATCGCGGTCCATCGAGGGTAATTTTTTCGCGGTTTTTGGTGCTCAGGCCGCTCTTCTAGACTATTACCGTCTTTGCAAACTGTGACTCATGCAGCCTGAATAAACTTAGAGTAACTGTGAACACTGTCGTTCATTTTGTCTTTGATTTACGGAGGGCGGACCATGTTTCTAACTTTACATATAAAATCTTTGACCTAAGCTTAATGGATTGGATACAACTTAGAGTACTACTTCTCCTATACAAAATTATTATTCATAAAGAACCATCCTACTTATACGAAAAATTACAATTTACAACATCACGAAGGGTAAACAATATCACTTCAGTCGGGCACAGGTCTCTGCTATCAGAAAGACAATTTTTTGTATAGGGGAGTGTAGGGTAATTTGACGAGTAGGGTAATGTGACGAACTCGTCGAATCTCATATATGACGTCACGACAAAAATTCCAAATAAATGTAGTCGTCTCCCCTTATCGTGTTTCAATGTATTTACAGTTCGTGAGGTAATTTTCGCTAAAAATGTGGTGCGCAAACTAGCAAACCCATTCAATTTACTTGTGTTTCAGCAGTGCCAGAGCAAAGATGAGTGGAAAATAAAATCAGGCAAATATATGCACGTATACATGAGATCTTTATTAACAGTTTTACCTCGCGTTTTTTTCTTTTGCGCCGTTTGAGAGTGACACCGTTTTTGCTCCAAGTCTACCTTGTAGGGTATCGTGACGAACTTTTTGTAGGTTATTGTGACGAACTTTTTTTATTCAAGAATTTTAACTGTTATCGTTGATTATTTGTAAAAAAAAATATAATAATAACAGATAACATTTACTGCTGCAGTTTTATTGTTGTTTTTAATAGTGACGTCAGTTTAATTTAATTTTAAAAAAATGTGCACTTTGACCATTTTTTTTTTTTGTAAGTTTGGGTATTATCTTATTACTTCTTTCTTTTCCGTATCGAAAATAACCTTTCCGTAAATAATATATAAAAAATGTATTTTTTTGTTTGTAAAAAGGATGGTTTACACCAAACGCTGTGGGATTTGGCTACGTTGAAATTTCGAATCCAAATTTTTTTAGAAATATGCTCAGTAAATGTAAGCAACTTTCTGCTTTTACACTTTTAAAAATATTGATTTTTGGAGAAGTTACATTAAAGAACAAATCGTTCGCCACATTACCCTACAACTTTTGAAAGTGCAAAAAAAGTACGGTTCACGCCAAACGCTGTGGGATTTAGCTGCATTGGAATTTCGAATTTCGAATTTTACAGGGATATGCTCAGTAGATGTTAGCAACTTTCTTCGTTTACACTTTTGAAAAATATTGATTTTTACAAAAGTTACATTCAAAAAACGAATCGTTCGTCACCTTACCCTACACTCCCCTACTCTATTCGACTATGGAATCAGCTACCTAATAGCATCAAAAATATAAGCAGCGCAACGCATTTTAAATTAAAATTGATCTCACACCTTAAAAGTTAAAATTCTTTAAACCCTTAAAAATGTTTTTTTTTTATAATTATTTCATAATAAACAAAACTAATAAATTTAAAGCGACCTAAATATTAAATATTAAATATAAGTGCTGTATTAGATAATAAGTTTAAATATGTTTACCTTAATTGATACATTTTTGTGACTAGCGCATTAATAATAAGCTTGAAGCTTGTAGCGTTGGGATGACTTATAAAATAAATAAATAAATAATGTTGAATGAATGGCTTAAAAGGCATAACGCATTAGGTATCCCCAAGACCTACATTCGGCCAAGCAAAAACTGGGAATGCTTCAAGCATTAACACTTTTTAATTTCAATGCTTCGATTGTAAATATAATTAATAAGTACACATTACATGAAAAAATGTATTTTTATTGTGGGAAATCATATACTGCAAAGCAGTGAAAACCAAAACTAGGAGGGTGTCGAACAGCAGATATTGCAAGGAGCGGAAAACTAAAACTGGGAGGGTGTGAAAAAGCAGGTATTGCAAATAGAGGAAAACCATAACTGAGTTCGTGTGGAAATTCTGTAATGCGGGAAGTCGAAAAACAAGTGGATTTTGGCCTGCATTTAACTGCCAGAACCACTGGAATTTGGCCAGCATTTAATATCATATCTTTATTATTTTTGATATTTTCAGAAGACAGGGTTACAAGACATGGATACCTAAAGCCTACATTCGGCCAAGCGGGAAACCGGAACGCTTTTTAACAATTTTTAATTCCAATGCTTCGACTGTAAATATTATTAACAAATACACGTAAAAATACTACTGGGGAAAAGTCCGCTTTTTTGGCATAGCACTATGGGGCATTTGACCACTTTTCTTGGCCGAAATTAATAACTCGGTCAATTCAAAAGTTATTGACTTGAAACTGTACCAGTCGCCATTATTTATCCCCACGCATATTCTATATGAGAATCATCCGGATCGGACAACTATATCATATAGCTTCCATAGAAACGATCAAATTAACTTTGCTGTTTTTGGAGATAAATGCACATAACTATAGAAATAGCAATTATGTCAGTTTTTAAAGCAATATTAAAAGTTTCGTACAAATTGGACGACTATATCGTACAGTTCTCAAAAAGAAGTGCAAAGGAAAGAATTTACTCTACATTTGTGCGACTTTTTGTTCAAGTTGTAGCGCAACTTTCGTTTTAAAGTCGCTAAAGTCCACTTAAGTTAGTGAATTACAAAGCTAAGTATTTCTTCTCTATTTTGATAATAATTTAAGGCCAGAAAAGTCCTTACTTCCTTAGCCCCCATTGCAAACGATAGGAAAGTGTGAAATTTAAGGTTATGGTCTAAAAAATTAAATTACAGGAAAAGTGCAAATAAGTGGCGATTTTGTCCATATACATTTTAACAACAATTAAATAATCTACAAATCCCAATAGGTTCCAGAAGTGGACTCCGCTGGACTCACTTCGTTGCTCCATTTAAAATTTTGTTTTCTTACGAAAATGTACTTGTTAGACCACTCCCTTTAACACTCATTTATAAGAAAAAACCGTCTGATTTTTGTCGTCTAACCACACAACTACTTAGTACATAGCATAATCCTTTAAATCCAATCCAAAAAGTTTACTTAGATTGCTTAAAAACTCAAATTTAAGCACTTTAAATCTGCAAGCAAAAAGTCGATATAAGGCAGCCCGATAATTGAATTTCAAACAGCTGATTTAACAGCTTCTAACCTAACAGAGGCGACCTCTGTCGGATTTCTGTAAACGTAACATTGTTAAATGGTCTTCTGTTAACACATCATCAAACAACATTTTTTGTTTTAACGACTTTTAAAAAATGGGTTTTGGCCAACCAAGGTGGTCAAATGCCCCATAGTGCATAGGCACAAAAAATAAAAGTTACTAATTTAAAATCAAATATTTTTTTTAAATACTAAAATGGTTAAACTTTTTAAAACAATTTTTAAAAAAATGTTACGCGCCACTGATAATTTGTTGTAGCCGATCAAAAACTATCGATTAACGTGCTTATCTCGAAGAAAAAACGCGCTAATTTTACTTCAAAGTTTCCCAAAGGCCTGAAAAGTGTTTAGAGGGCTACCAAATAAACAAAACAAGAGAGAACACTATAGTCGGGTTGGGTTCCCGACTATCTAATACCCGTCACTCAGCTAAAGGGTGTGCGAACGCTGTACTGGATAGTGCGAGGGAGATAGATATATACATTTTGATTGCGTATAACTTTTTAATGAATGGTCCGATTTGAAAAATGTCTTCTACATTTCGATAAGTATAAATATACACAACAAAATTGCATTTATACTTCTCGGAAATCTTTAAAGATGTGGGCGCAGGACCCATTTTAAAATCGTTAGTTGGCGATTGTGGGCGTTAGTGGGGGCGTGGCGCTCGGCTAAAATAAACTTGCGCTGCGTAGGAAGCCAAAGAATATGTGTGGGAAAACTCAACCTTCTAGCTTTTGTAGTTTCTGAGATCTCAGCGTTCATACAGACGGACAGACGGAGAGACGGACAGACGGACATGGCTAGATCGACTCGGCTAGTGCCCCTGATCAAGAATATATATAGTTTATAGGGTCGGAAACGCTTCTTCTACCTGTTACATACTTTTGCACGAATCTAATATACCCTTTTACTCTACGAGTAACGGGTATAAATATGGAAAATTTACGTGAAGGTATGCTTAAATACTTCTCAAACGAATTGTGTTGTAACTGTTTGCATTGTCCAATTACACCAGTTTACAAAAAAAAATTGATAAAATATACCACGAATGATACCTTTGTAAGGTACGTCTTCCTGATTAAGAAAATGGCACTTACAATTTTTTTTATGGATAAAATTTTTTTAAGTGTAAAAAACGTTTTTGACACTTTTATAATTTCTAACTTGAGTTTTGGTTAACCGATTTCAACCAAAAATCACTAATTTTACAGGTAATAGAATGCCCTCCAACTTTCTTATACACTGCATTGAGTTCTATTCATTAGTTTAGAAGCTACACTTCGTCAAAGTTGGACAAGTGAGAAAAAATGCAAAAATGCTGGCATAAATGGCATCGTTAAAATTTTACGCCTAAAAACCGAAATTAGTTTTATGAGTTATACTTAAAGATACATCTTTAAGTCAACTAACAAGACCATCAACAAAAAATTCAATCAATAGTTCGATTTTATATTGATTTTTTACGTTGGGAAAAACGGGTATTACAGCTCTGTTAAAGCCCTGTTGTGTCAGTTAACGGTTGTAAACGGCCAAAAAAAACACCGTTGTCGCAAGCTTCAAAAATGCATATCAAATTAATTTGCTGGTGGATTGTTATGATCAATAGCTTGTTTTTTTGTCAAAGCACCTTCTACCAGTAGAAGTTATAAAACTAATTTCGGTTTTTAGACGTGTATTTTTAACGAAGCCATTTATGCCAGCATTTTTGCATTTTTTCAAACTTTTTCAACTTTGACGAAATGTAGCTTCTAAACTAACGAATGGAACTCAATGCAGTGTATAAGAAAGTTGGAGGGCATTCTATTACTATATGTAACAACTCAAGTTAGAAATTAAAAAAGTGTCAAAAACGATTTTTACATTAAAAAAATTTTAAGTGCCATTTTCTTAATCAGGAAGACGTACCTTATCGGAAAACAAAGGTTTCATTCATGGTATATTTCATCGATTTTTTTTTGGAAACTGGTGTTATTTAATGTCTTGTGTATGTCTACTTTAGCTGAAAACTAACAAAAGTGTTTGTGTTCTGTTAAGCTTTAGTTAAAAATCTACACAGATCGACGCAAGGTTGTTATAGAAATGTATTACCAGCAAAATAAAAAAAACAAGTGTTATTATTGCTTTTTGCCCGTTTTTGCCCCTTTAAAAAAAAACACAACCAAATTTGTAACATTTTGGTTTTTTTCAGAGGCTTAAGGTGGAGGATAATAACAATTTTTAAAAAATTTGACCATAATGGGGTGGTGGTATATTTTATGGGTGGTGTTTTTACAACCATACGGTTTTTTCAAAAAATGGAAAAAACCGAAATTCTATTTTTGCATAAGGAGTATATATTATAATTTTCAAGGCTCTATCTTAAAACTAGATTTTATGCCAAAAAAACGGACTTTTGTGGAAATTCAGTTTAGTGGGAAGGCAAAAAACCAGTGGATTTTGGCCTGCATTTAACAGCCAAAGAAACACCTAGAAATCACATTTACCCCTTACTCATTAAAAAGTTACCATAAGTCTGTTATAAACTTGATACCCACTATTATTTTTAATTTGGATGTATACTTTTAGTTTTTAGTAGTTATACCAGTTACTCGTTGAGTAAAAGGGTATATTGTATTCGTGCAAAAGTATGTAACAGCTAAAAGGAAGCGTTTCCGACCCCATAAAGTATATATATTCTTGATCAGGGTCACTAGCCGAGTCGATCTAGCCATGTCCTTCTGTCCCTCCGTCTGTCTGTCCGTATGAACGCTGAGATCTCGGAAACTACAAAAGCTAGAAGGTTGAGATTTCCCACACATATTCTTGGGCTTCCGACGCAGCGCAATTTTAGCCGAGCGCCACGCCCCATCTAACGCCCACAATCGCCCACTAACGATTTTAAAATGTGTCTGGCTCCCACACCTTTAAAGATTTCCGAGAAGTATAAAAGCAATTTAGTTGTGTACCTATCGAAATGTAGAAAACATTTTTCAAATCGGACCGTTCACTAACCCTCTAAGACGTAAGCATGCCTCAAGGCACGTATTATTTTCGCGCGAAAAAACATAAAATAAATGATAAGTCTCGTTAGAAGCTTCGGAGAGCTTTCAAGCCTGAGACTCATAATTTTGTCTGCCTTTTATCAACCGCCAAAAAATATTTAAACAATTGAAAAGATGTTAGTTTATTTGTTAAGACCAAAAACGTAATACGTGCCTTCAGGCACGCAAGTCTTAGAGGGTTAAAAAGTTATGCACATTAAAAAAAAATGTATATATCCATCTCCCTCGCACTCCCTTTAGCTGAGTGACGGGTATTAGATAGTCGGGACACCAATCCGACTATAGCGTTATTTTTGTTGTTTTCTATTTTTGCCAGTAACTAACATTGAAATATAAACAATTTTTATTAAAAATGTATGTTTTTTGACACATACATTTGTAAATCGGACCAATCGTTAAAAAGTTATGCGCGATTTAAGTTTTATATATCTATTTCCCTCGCACTCCCTTTAGCTGAGTAACGGGTATTTTTTCTATTGCTTTATTTTGAATTTTTGAAAATTTTGTAATATGGCAGACCACAAAAATAAAAATGCCTTAATTCCATGTTGATACATACCTCTTGCGTGGTCGGATGCTCTTTTAAACTCTGGACTATCTCTTGTTCAAAGAGTGCAGCGATGTTTTCGTTCTCTTTAGTGTTGTGCATCACAGTGGCGTCCGAATCGTCCAGCAACTCGTCATCGCTCGACGGGCCAAACTCGGCTTCGCTGAAGTGGCTCTGGTCCTCGGGCGGCTCCTCGGAGGTCTGCTCCTGCCAGCAGTACTTGCTTACCACTGGGCAGAAACTCACCTCCTTGCCAAAGGAGTGGCGCGATCCTGCTGGCAGCAGGATACCCAGAGGCTTCGACTGCGTTGGCATTTGGGGTAAGTGGTGCATTGAAGTGTGAGCACTGCTCACGTAGATGTCGTCCTCCGGCTCCCGGCGTCCGTCGTCGCAGACCGAGAGATTGGGAGTGCTGTTAACAAAACTGCGCTGTTTGCCAAACGACTTCTGGAACTGGGACTGAAAGCGGCGCTTTGGTAGGGACCTCTGCGGGGTGGCCGTATCGGTCGCCTCCCGCACCTCAAAGTGGTATTGCTCCAGGCTCTGGGCGTATGATGTGCGCAAGTTGGTCGGGTCCTGGTCGAATGTTTTGACAATGCTATTACGTGACAGGTTGACCTGCTGCTCTTGGGTCGGACGCTTTTGGCGAGGTGGTGCCCTAACGGTCAGTTGCACTTGCAAAACCTTTTTGGGTGAATTTGAATCGCAGCCATCTGGCGGAGTAGGCTGCTCTTCCAGGTCCGGCTTATCCGTCAGTATAGACACATTTTTATCGTAAATCTTGCTGATTTCATCCAGTAAAAAGTTACCCTTGCAAATAATTTGCTCATAGTTTCTTGCGTCAACGCTGCTTTGGTCCGACATTACTTCAGCCTGGATTCTTTTAAGGTTTTTTTGAAGACGGTCTACCGATGGAAGTTTATCTGAATAGTCCAAAAGCGTGAGGTTCTGGTAGCTGGCGTTCAAATACCCTGCACTAGCCACACCCACTGCTCTTTTAGCGCGATCGCTCCAGCTGAAGCTGCGCCGGTTCCTGGACAGGCTGTGACAGTCAAGAAAAAAGTCGTCCCGCCTTTCCTCCCGCTCCAAGTCCAACTCCTCGCTGGAGCTACTCGCGCTGCTGTTGCTGTGACAGTTGCGATAGTTATGGGGAATATGACGTGAGCGTCGCCGTCGTCCAAACTGCTGAAGTTCGTTGAGAGAGTGGGTAGCAACTAGGAGCGAAGAACCGTCGCAGCTCTCGACGGAACTGCTGCTCCGGCTGCGGCGGACGTTGCTGCTGCTGTTTTTACTGGTGGTGGCCAGAACGTTGCCGTTGGCCACGTATTTGGATTCCGTGTTAATGATTCCGACTGTGAATGGACCTCGCGACTCGCGGATGTCGGGCAAACTGTTGCTCAGCCAAGTGAATGAGGCGGCGGACGACGTCAATGTCGATCCGGACGGCGATGGCAGCGGCGAAGTAGATTCCGATTGAGAGCAGGCCCTCTCCGGGGAACTATTAATAGTCGACGGAGAGCAGGGCGTTGCGACCGTGCTTATAGTCTGCTCTATTTTGGGCTGACACAAATCATGTATGCCAGTGAAGTTACGAGAATGCGGTGAGTTCTCCTCCAGCAACAGCAGCTCCTCCTCCTCTTCGCAGAGCTTTTCAAAATTCTTTGGTATGGATGTAGTTTTTTCCTGCTGCAGAGTTCTGGGCTCGCAATAGCCAGAGTCTTCAGAGAGGTTCTCTGCCGAGCTGGGCGGCATTCGCCTGGGGGCAGTGCCGTCTTGTCGTCCAGTTCCGGTTCGAGTTCTCCCTGCACCTCCGCTGACAAGACGCGAGCTAAGAAGGCTGTGACCGCTGCTATCGCTGGACGAGCTAGAGCTGGAATTGGAGCTATTCTCCGAGTCAAATATCAGTTGCTCCTGGTGTAGGCTCTCAGAGAACATGTCCCGCTGGTTCTCAAAGGTGAGCTTATTCAGCTCATAATATGTTTGATGCAGGCGGCTACAGTCGTTAGACTCAAACCGCTTTATCAAGGAGAGCGATGTGGCCGATCCCTTCCTGCTCTCCGGATTGCTGTTAGTAGTCCGGCTTGTGGCATTCACCTCAAAGGATAGCGACGGTGAGCTGTTCCCCAGACTGTTCAAACTCTGGTGTATCTCCTGGAGCGTAAATTGCCTTTCCAGGGACTCGAACTGCACCAGGGAGGAGCTGCGCGATAGCGAATGGTAGGAGTCGTTGTCCGAATAGAAGTCCTCGAAGCTGCCGCCTCGCCGACTGCCAGAGCTGCTCCGCTGGCTCTGGCTTCCGCAGTTGTCCCGAACACACGTCTCTAGAGAGACGCTCGTCTCGGGATCGGGTAGCAAAGGGCGCCGCAGCTGGACGCTATCCTCAAGGCTTTGACCAGAATCCGTCTCTAGGCTGCGCCTTGGTCGCTTTGGTGGACAGGCATAGTCCCGCTCAGACATGCCATCGACATCTTCATGGAAAAGCACAGTTAGATTGTATAGATTGTATAGAAATAATCTCCATCAGCTTACCATTAATTACTTCTATGCGTAACACTGAGCCCGTTTCGGACTCCGTGGAGTTCAAGAGGGTGGAGCGGTGCTCTTGGCAGTCACTCCACCTGCTCTGTGCAAGTTCCTCGTCCTCGCTGGTCTCCTCCATGATGGGCTCCAATATTTGCCGCGAGCTGGACAAGTACGCAGCATCTTCTGGAGATCGGGGAAGATAATTAGTTTTAAAGCTATCGGGCAAATATTTTCCCTAAAGTCTTTTCTGTTTTGCAGGTATTATGTGGGTCGGAACGAGGCGGATCGGACAACTATATTATATAGCTGCCATAGAAATAAACGGTGAAAAAATGAAAAAAACCTCCTACATTTGGAAATACCATTTTCTATCTAATTTTGAATTATAAATTTTATCAAAATCGGACGACAATATCATATAGCTGCCATAGGAACGATCGGAAAATTAATGGGAATATAGTTTAATGTTAAAATAAGTTTTTTTTATTATATGTACTAAAACTACATGGTTAAACGAACAAGAACTATTTTAAACCATATTTAAATGGTCGCAAATGCGAATTGAGTTTTATAAAATAAAACTCACACATAACACAGGCCGACGAAATGTGACATGGGTCGGTGTCCAGACCTGCCACCATTTTATTTCGATAAATGAGGTTTTCTAAGCATTATATGCCACTACGCCTATAGTCCATCAGCTCTGGTACCTGCAGTATCTTTAATTTAAGGGGGGTAGAGTCTTGCAAAAAAAAATTTGGATTTTTTTTAAATTTTGTTTCTTGTAGATTAACATCTTAAGATTACCAAATGGGATAAGAAAAATACAATTAAGCAAGGGTGCATAACAGGCGACATATAATTACAAAAACGGGTTAAGTAAATTGCATTCCAATACACATATAATCCGAGATCTATTTGTTTAATTTTAGAAACAATAGTTATTCAATTAATTCCGACGAGAGATTGCATCTTAAATCTTCAGGTCCGAAAAAGAGCGTTCTACGAAGACCTGAGTACCTCTAGAACTAAGAAAATAAATACTAGAGCCCTGCACAAGTAACCTGACTTGTTTGTCAAACCTTAAACCAAAGAGAATACATTATATAGAGAGGGCATAACTCTGACTTTCTGTTCAAACTGTTGTCGGCAAGGGGAAAAGGGGGAAAGAGCTTGTTCTATTTTTAGAATTCGTTTATTGAGTACACAATGCATAAGTGTAAGTGGGCTTTGTGTGTATGTGTGCGAGAACGTGGCAACAAATTTTCGAGAAAATTTCATTTTTGTAATTTCTATAATCTAGGGCCAACAACATTTAAAAGTCGAAAAGGGTTTTCTGTCCAACATTTTCAACTCGGTCTATGGTCGTGCTGGTTAAAGCGTTGATCAGCGATGTTGATGCGAGTTCGATCCCCACAAGGGGCAGACGTTTTCTAATATTGTTTTTTTCTTTTTTTGATGTCTCGAAATATATATACTTTTTTTTATTATTTTAGTTAAAAGCTAAAAAATTTTTTTATATTTCTTTTCTTGTAGATTAACATCTTAAGATTATACAAAAAAGTTTTAAGTCAATCTAAAAGAACTTTGGAAGCTAGGATGTAATTAGTAAAATTTTTCTAAAAAAAATAATTTTTGATTTTGCACGGCTTAATAAAATATTTAAAGTAAAAAAAAAAAATAAAACTTCCCAGGGCGGGTTTTTTCTATTCTTAAACGAAATGTAATTTTTGGCGGAGATACAGTGAACACCGCAAAACGTCTTTTTAAAGTGCTCTATACGTGTTTTACATATGGGCACTTCCAAAATGTCGCTCGGGACATTTGCACACCTTTAAAGTTGAAAAAAAATTGTAAAACAATGGATTTTAATTTTAATTATGGGCTTTTCTTTTCACTCTTCCCAAGCTCTATTTTTGGTAAAAATCTTGATTTTGTACCACTTTTAGTTTTTAAGATATCGGTAAAAAACTGCCGTATTCGCTCGGGACAAAAATAGAAGTGGATTTCGGGGAAGTTCATACAACACCAGAAATTAGCGAATTCTGATGGAATATTTTAATGCGATTTTTTTAGAATGTTGTTTAAACATGTCGCTGTGAAATGCTTTTTGTTTTACTCAAAAATTCTTTGCCGTTTTTTTTTTATGCAGTTTCAACCACATTCGCTCGGGACATTTTTTCCGACTGTTTTGTAAAGCGGATTTCTTTACCTCTATCTCTCAATTGCTGGATGTTTTGCTTTTAACTTAATAGTTTAGCATGTGAATGAAGCATTCAGTACAGAAAAATGTCACATATTAGCATTCCTATAGGATAAATTAACAACAGAAGACAAGTCCAAAAAATAACAAAAAAATAGCCAAAAACTGATTTTTGCGTATATTGGTCGGGTTTGTCATAAAAATAATCAAACTATACTCCAAACTTGTAGTTAAGCTCAGTATCCAACTAATTAGAAACTAATATCGGGGCAAAATCATGTGGAAATATGTTTTATTCAAGTTTCAAGGTTTTTGGCTTGGTGGACTTTTTTTTGGAAGTGCCCATATGACATGTTTTTCTCGAAACCACGTTTTTAAAAGTCCGTGTTCATCGGCATTTCTAAACGGCTCAACCGATCGTTTTTAAATTTGTCGCATATTTTTCTGCATAAAAAAACCCGCCCCCAGGGAATCGTTTTTTTTTTTTAAACTTTAAAAATTTTTTTGTTAAGCCCAAATTCAAATTTTTTAGCTGAAAAACGCATTTTTAACTTTGGAAAATCAAAAAAAAATTCTTAAAATTAAAAAAGTAAAGAACGGGCTTCCTAAGGGCTGGTTTTTTTTAATTCTTAAGCGAAATGTAAAAACAAATGTAAAAATGGAAATCCAATAATTTTTGGCGGTGGTAAAGAAATTATTCGATGTTATTTAAATAACACTCAATAATATACAAAAGGTTTGAATTAAATCCATCTTAACAGTTTTTATAGAAAAAATCAACAAAAAAATTACAAAATAGAAAAAAAACAAAATACTCTTAAAAAACAAAAAAAAAAAAAAACCCCCGCAAGAAATTGAAATTCTACAACGGGATTCGATCCCCGTACCGCTTAGATTGGTAGTCAGATGTCTTATCCACTGGGCCAAATGGCTAGCAGTGCTGCGGCCGAATAGATTCCAAGTAGAATCGAGCAGTGCGGGTTCTACTGTTAAAATGCGGGTTCCACCGCTAGAACCCGCCATACGACAGACTCTTTTGTATGACATGTCCTCTCTATATATTTATACTCTTTGCTTAAACCCAACCGACCTACTTGAAACCCATTTGACTTGGGTCGTTTGGGTTTGGGTATTTGGGTAAGTGAGTCAATTTTTACCCAAACCCAAACGACCCAAACCCAAACGACCCAAGTCAAATGAGTTTCAGGTAGATCAGTTCAGGCTTAAGGTTACCCAAAGAAAAAAAATGGATTTTTAAATAAGACGATGATGACAATTTTCACAGCTCATCGACCCGTCGCGAATTCTTAAGGTCAAGATGGTTATCTGTGTATAATATTTAAAATTAAAAGATACGATATGTCGACATTTGTTTCCACATCCTCCGCCCATGCGAATTCTTTTGGTCTTCAAATATTACAGATGTATGATCCACAAAAACAAATTCTCTTGCTCTAAAGAATTCGCGGTTTTTGAAAAATCAATATAGAACATATTATTAGGATTCTTAGTTAAGTTATGTATGATCCACACAAATAAATCCTCTTGTTCCTTAGAATTCGCGGTTTGTGAAGAATTAATAATTATAGAGCCAAGTATAAGCATTAGTGCCTTAGCTAAGAAGAACACGGTCCAACCAATCTGAAGATCCTCCTGTTCTTAAGAATTCGCGGGTTGGAAGATTTAATATAAAATCTATGGAAGTTCTTAAATTAATCGATTTTTTCAAAAACCGCGAATTCTTAGGATTAAGAGGAGATATTTGTGTGGATTATACATAACTTAACTAAGAAACCTAATGGTATATTCTATATCGATTTTTCAAAAACCGCGAATTCTTAGGAACAAGAGGATTTATTTGTGTGGATCATACATAACTTAACTAAGAAACCCATATGTATATCCCATGTTTATTTTTCTAAAACCGCGAATTCTTTAGAGCAAAAGAATATGTTTCTGTGGATCATACATCTGTAATATTTGAAGATCAAAGAATTCGCATGGGCAAAAGAAGTGGAAACAAATCTTGACCTTTAGAATTCGCGACGGGTCGATGAGCTGTGAAAATTGTCATCATCGTCTTATTTAAAAATCCATTTTTTTTCTTTGGGTAACCTTAAACCTGAACTGATCTACTTGAAACCCACTTGACTTGGGTCGTTTGGGTTTGGGTATTTGGGTAAATGGGTAAAATTTTACCCAAACCCAAACGACCCGAAAATTTTGGGGTCGGGTTGGGTAGGTAAATTTTTAAAAGAAAGCCTGACCTACTTGACCTGAAATTTCGTTTGGGTACCCAAATAACCCATTTTGTATACCCATGCAGGGCTCTAATAAATACGTTCACTGAACATACATAGAGAAATGTATATGTTTACTCCCATTCTGTAGGATGCATTGACTTATTTAAAATTTAACAACATTTAGGGGTAGATAATGAAATAAAAAAACGGTTTTATTAGTATAAGGGTAAGAATTTCTCAACTGCGCATATGAAATTTTCGATTTTCTTCAAACTCGGCTCGTAGAGTTTGGCTTGGTTATCATCTGTGATTTTTTTTTTAAATTTTTTGGTGTCCTTTTAGGGGCGCTATGAATTTTTGAAGTTACGAACTTAAAAAATGTTCTCAAACTTTAAGGCTTTGAAAAATTAAAATTACAATCTGAAACAAAAAATTTTTTCAAAGCCTACCCTCTTAACATTAGGAAAATCCATCGATTTGTATGGCAGCTATATAAAGGGACGGTGGTAAAATTATGATATTAATATATGTGCATTAGGGCGGTCCACATTTGTATGGACATTTTTAAGGTCCTACACTCACCCGCTTATACGGTGCGCATTGTGGTATTCAAGGAATACCAAAAGAAAATTTTTAAAAAAATCGTGTTTTAGGGTCTGCGAATTGGTTTCAAAGTTTATCACCCATACGCACTGTTGCCTTCGATCAAAAAGATTTTCTGATCAAGGTGGCATAGATATTAACAATTCAGTTTATGTTTTGCTCTCCTTTTTTTTACCAATTATTCTAACGAAATTCATAATTTGACAAGACAAGAAATGGGAGAACGATTTTGTTCGACCAATTTTGAACTGTTTACATGTCGTATGAGTAATTTTAAAGCAAACTTTGAAAAAGTTTCGCATGGTCTAAATCTCGAAAAATTTTTTTTTTGTTTTCACATACATTTTTTGCATACTTTAATATACCATGTTAAGGGGTGAGAAAAGAATTTCATTTTTTGGACCGCCTTAATGTGCATAATATCAGTGAGTAATTGAGTTGTGCAAACTTTCAGCTTAAACATGTAAGAATTGTACTCATTGGAAATATAAATAGGGTTTTTCTAAATTCGCATAAAAAGTTATATA
Organism: Drosophila takahashii; assembly: GCF_030179915.1. NCBI lineage: Eukaryota > Metazoa > Arthropoda > Insecta > Diptera > Drosophilidae > Drosophila > Drosophila takahashii. Next base: position 31,059,578 of record NC_091678.1, on the reverse strand, counting down.
TCTTGTAAATGCTGAAAGGAAACAAAAATGTTTCTTCGGGTAAATTAAGTTGGTTATGAGATGGACAATCTTGGATAGTTAAGTTTCTTTTATTTGATGAAGAAGACATTCAAAAGCGCGGTAAAAAATTTCAAATAATTAAAATTCATACTTATGGGACAACAAAAAATTTAAGATAATTATTTTCTAACTCCCTCAATACACATTTAACAAGAAAGGAAGCTAGCTTCGGCCAGCCGAAGCTTATATACCCTTGCAGATCATTCCTATTAATTAAAAAATCGCAAAAATGTTCAATTTTCTAATATTTCTCATTAATTTTCCGATCGTTCCTATGGCAGCTATATGATATAGTCGTCCGATTTTGATCAAATTAAAATTGAAATTCGGAAATATTTAAAAAGAGTCATATCCTAGAGTAGAAGATAATACAATAAAAACCAAAGAAGCTAGAATTTATTTCCTATTACTTTTCCATTAATTTTCCGATCCTTCCAATGGCAGCTATATGATATAGTCGTCCGATTTTGATTAAATTAAAATTGAAATTCGGAAATATTTAAAAAGAGTCATATCCTAGAGTAGAAGATAATACAATAAAAACCAAAGAAGCTAGAATTTATTTCCTATTACTTTTCCATTAATTTTCCGATCGTTCCTATGGCAGCTATATGATATAGTAGTCCGATTTTTTAAATAATTAATTCGAAATTCAGAAATATTTAAAAAATAACATCCCCAAAAGTAGAAGGTAATATTTCAAAAAACACCGAAGCTAGAATTTTTTAAAGTTTTTTTTTCCGATTGTTCCTATGGGAGCTATAAGATATAGTTGTCCGATCCGGTCGGCTCCGACATATATACTACCTGCAATAGAAAGAAGACTTTTGCGAAAGTTTTGTCCCGATAGCTCAAAAACTGAGAGACGAGTTTGCGTAGAAACAGACAGACGGACAGACGGACAGACGGACAGACGGACATGGCTAGATCGACTCGTCTTGTGATGCTGATCAAGAATATTTATACTTTATGGGGTCGGAAACGTCTCCTTCACTGCGTTGCAAACTTCTGACTGGAATCATAATACCCTCTGCAAGGGTATAAAAACGTGTAAAGTTGCACGTTGTTCTTTTAAGCCGTTCTCGAGATATACTAAACTGAAGTTTGAGAACATTTTTTAAGTTCTTAACTTCAAAAATTCATAGCGCCCCTAAATGGACACCAAAAAATTAAAAAAAAAAATCACAGATGATAACCAAGCCAAACTCTACGAGGTACCCGAGTGTGAAGAAAATCAAAAATTTCATATGCGCAGTTGAGAATTTCTTACCTATAATAAATCCAATAAAAAATATCCTCATGAAAAGCGATTTCACCGAAATTAAACAATACAATAAACAATAGATTCAATGAATATTTAAAATTAGTTCCATTGAAGATTTAATTCTCAGAATTGTTTTTCCATCAGAAAAATCTCTATAATTTTGGGATTTTAAACTTTGGCGTCGAATTCCAAAGACATGGATAATGGTTCACGATGGGGACTATTTTTTAGTAGTGCTACCGAAAATAATAAAGGTTAGTCCAATTATATAGGCCACGTAATTCAAAATGTCAGCAAACATCGGTTTTTTGTATTCTTAGCTATACCGTGGAACCTGTAGGTGATGGAAAATAATTTTGTATGGGACTTTTACTCAGGAGCACCCAAATATCATGGAAAACTTGAAATGGTTCGTGGAAATTTCGCAAAGTTTAATTTTGTGTTGCTGTGTTATGTCCGATTTTAATTCGGTTTAAAGGTAAGGGGATTGTTTATTTCCGTAATCGCTGATGTTCGATGTTTCCTCTTCATCCATCACTACTTCGCAAGGAACGCATTTTTGATCAATTAAGAGAATAATAGTAAAATATACGATACAAATATTGTAGATTTCGACAAAATTTGTTCTTTTGTGTTTTTTTTTTGTGTAAAACTCGATTGTTTTTTACTTTTGCTTGAATTTAGTTTAAGTTTAAATATTTATAAAATAAAAAGAATTGATTTCAAATATAGCGTAACTTTTTATAATGGATTAAACACATTTTTTTAAATTAGACCAAAAGATTCGATGTATCGATACATCGATGTTTATTCCCGAAAAACATCGAAACATCGATGTTGGTAAACATCGATGATTTTCCAGCTCTATCACAAAGTTAGGCTATTTTTTTTGTTGATATATCTTCAAAAGTGGTCAACCAATTTTGGTAATCTCTTCGGAATTAAATAGTTACATGCCTCTTCTATACGGTCGTTTATAAAAAATTCATTCTAACTAACCACAAGAGAAGGTGAACGCATTAAAAATTTTAAAGTCACAACAAAGTTTAAAAATCTTCATTTTTGAACAGCTTTTAAAAACTAAATAAAAATAAAAAAATGTCCTGAATTTTGCAGACACTCATCAGATTTTTTGAACTGTTTTGGAATTTTTAAAATTGTTTTTCTTACTTCCTTCCCAGTGACGACTCTCTACTTTGTTATTTTTACCATGGTTGAAAGTGAATTGAATTCCACATAACACCCTCCAATAAACATTTGGTTGAGCATATCGAAAAAAAAAGAAGCGGATAAGCTACAAGCGCTTGACCATTTGGAAGACAACATTCTCCGTGTTATTGATATACGGCCGCAAATGTTGGGAAAAGTCATCGAAAATTGGACGTCCAGATTGGACTACATCCGAGTCAGCCGTGGCGGTCATATGCCAGAAATCATATATAAAATGTAATGCCACAAGATTATCTTTCGTATAAAAAAAATTCATGTCAACCATTTTCCATCGTTGTTTTATTGCAACTTAAAGTTCTATACCTCTAAAAAAAACACCCGTTGTCAAAATTCCTATCTTCAGTGGACTGGTCTTGTCTTGATGTGGCCGTTTCTACTTTTTATACCCCTTACTCGTAGAGTAAAAGGGTATATTGTATTCGTGCAAGAGTATGTAACAACTAGAAGGAAGCATTTCCGACCGATCCACTATGGGAAAAAAGTATATTTTTTTGGCATAAACTCTAGTTTTAATTTACTCTGATTTTAAATTTATTATTTTTTAAATTTAAATTTTTAAAATTTGTCAAAATAAAAGGTTGTTGATCTAAGACAGCGGTCGGCACACTCATACAATTACATTTTGTTTTATATTTGTGTGAGTAAATTGTACGGGGCGGCTTAACAGTGTGTGTGCGCAGACCGCTGTTCTACAGTATACGTGGAGGCAGCGCTCGAGCAGAACAATTTCCTATGCTCACTTAATAGGACGCTGCCGACCGCTGATCTAAGAGCAGATGCCAATTTTAGCTTTAACGGGGGTCCAGCTTCTTTATATTTGAGCCCTTTGCAGCCAGGACTTTCACTTGACTTGTCCCTTTCCATAAATTCAATTTTTTAGATTAATGAAAACCACTTAGATTGTTTTTTTATTTAAAAAATTTTTTTTTTATGTTTAGAAGTTGCTGGGTTTAAGTCATTTTTTTGAAGAAACGTGCAAAAGTTGCAAAAATTATTAGTTTTGCGATATTAAGGATACATTTGGTAATAACTTTGCGTTTTTACCTTTTTGCAACTTTGTGCCATTTATAAATTGTACGCCACGGATCACAAACAAACTTGTTAGTTTTAAGCTAAAAAGATACACATTTAAAACAGCTCACAGTTGGACAAAAAACCATAATAATCAAAACATTTAATTAAGATACATTTATAAATACCTTTGCTACGATTTGACATGATCAGAAATAATAAACCATTTTGTTGCTCCACAAAATAAGCACTGAAAGTTTGCAAAGATATTTCACTAATTTACGCACACAACAAAGTCAATCGAAGAGCTGACTTTGTTCGCTTATCAACACTATAATGTTGTTAGTAAAAAATCTTAGATAACTGTTCTTGGCTAATTAGGGTATGTAAATTCACAAAATATATGTAATTTTTAAAAATAATTTGTAAAATAAGTTGAATTTATGCCAAAAAAATTGACTTTTTTCCAGGGACCGTAATCATTATAAGTGATATAATAAAAATCAATATTTAATGATTATTTATTGATTTTTATACATTTTACTCCATTTTAATAATTATTTGTTGAGTTTTTTTCAATCGCTCAAAGAATAATTATTATTATTGTGAGCGAAAAAAATATCGATCAAAAAATAATGATTATTTTTTGAGCGTTATTTTTTCGCTCAAAATATCGCTCAAAGTGCGATATCTTCTTTCTCAGAGGTTTCCTTGGACAAAATTTCTCGCAGCATTATACAGTAAGACTCGACGAACCCAAAAAAAATATTTTTAGATTTAAAAAAAAAAAGTTAAAAAAAATAAATTTTATAAAGAAATTTAATATATACATTTTTTTTAAACATTTTTTATTTAAAAATTTTTTTTTTTTTTTTAATGTTTGCCCAAAATATTGCTTATATAGTTTTCTTTGGAAAAAAGTGAATGCTCAACGATATAAACCATCCCTAGGGATCGGTATTTTTTGGTATTTTGGCGTGTAAAAATGTGTACATTATCGAGAATGTAGAAATATGTGCAATTGGAATGTGCAGGTGGCTGCACCACTGTTTATACGTCAATTATGGTCAGTCTGTGGTTTGTAGTCATTGCCTTAGTATGGGTCGTAAGCGGAGTTTTGTTTCTCGGAGCTTTTTTCATTTCCACGTGGAAAAGAACGAGTCAAAATGTAGAATCTGTGGAAAAACGTATTCGGGAAACTACAACTGTAACCTTGAACGTCACCTTAAGTCCCAGCACAATGAAATTTATAAGTCTGAGATGGCCCAGCAAGAAGAAGATCCAATTCCGGAAAGGAAAATAAAGTTTTCTTCGACTATGACCCAAAGTGCAGTCAAGGACGCATGTGTTGATCTGGTTACGGTCGAAAAAATGCCATTTACTGTTCTGGACTCCAAAGCATTTAAGACGTTGACTGAGCAAATTTTTTCCGGTCTGAATATGCCTGCTGTAACTTCCAGAAATGTTATGGATGTGGTTGCAGAGAAATTTGAAAATATTAAGGAAAAACTCACAAAAACAATGAAAAACAAAAATAATTTCCTTAAAAATGGATACAGCCACTCGATGCAATCGTGGCATTCTTGGAGTAAATGCTCAATTTTATAATGGAGGTGAAATTTTTGTATGCACTTTGGGACTCATAGAGCTCAATAACAAGCATACTAGCCAAAATTTGTGTGCAGAGGTTTCTTCTTTTTTGAATAGCTTCGGTCTAACTAAAAACCAAATATACGCCGTAACAACAGACAACGGGCGTAATATGACAAAAGCAATTGATCTCCTGAGCCAGTCGGTCGATGGTGATGAAGACGACGACCTTGATCGCTTTTTTGATGATTATGAAAAGGATGAAGATGAATCTGAGCAACGGTTGGATGATGAAAACCTTCTTAAGGGCATACGAATTCACTCAATTCAAGCAGTTAAGTGTGCTGCTCACACATTACAGCTCGCTATTAAGGACTTTTTCAAAAGCTGGAGTCACTTGATGTTATAAACAAGGCCCGAAAGATTGCTAAGACTTTGCGAACTCCTGCATACAAGCCTTTAATTAAGGAAAAGTCCTTGCCACATCCTCAGCTTGATGTTCCTACGCGCTGGAACTCATCTTATTTGATGCTCAAGAAGTTGTTAAGTTTTGAACAGTTTTGTGAAGATCACTTTGACCCCAATATAAACCTAACATGTAGCGAATGGGAGGAACTGAAAATATTGGTTGATATTCTGGAGCCAGCTTTCATTGCCACGCAAAAACTGCAAAGCACCCAACTATATATGGGTGACTTTTACAAGCTGTGGTTAGAGCTTAAACTGACAATTGGCGCAGTAAGCCATGTAAATAGCAACATTTTGAAGTCGTGCATTGAAACTCGTGAAGAAGCTCTGTTAGGGAACAACGCTGTCGTCTGCAGTGTTTATTTGGACCCCCGAATAAGAAGGGTTTTGCTAATAAATCCAATAAGTTTGATGTTGGCTAAAGCTCAACTTAAACTTTTAATAGTTCAAATTCTCAACATAGAGCAACAGGTAAGAAAATCGTAATGGTTTTAATCAGAAATTTAATTTATTACATGATATACATTTTTAAAAAGGCAAGTAAATAAAGTGGTTCAGAAGCTTTAACATTTGTATTTAATAAATTTAATCATTTTGATCATAATTTAATAACCTGTTATACCTGCAGTTGCTAGTCAGATTACAGCATCTTTGCCTTCATTTTTACTTGTTCTTTTATGTTTTATACAAACTATAATAGTAAAAAGAAAACCTTATTTACAATTTTGTTCATAGGTTTTCCCGTCGTGCAGTGATAGTCCTCAACCATCCACAAGTTCGCAAATACGAGTACAAAATGCGCAACCGCTCGAGGAATCAAATACTTGCTCGCTCTTAAATGAGTTTCTTAATACTATTGAAGTTGCCTCAGGTGACGAAGACGGCTATAGTGAAATCGTTAAGGCTGTTCACCGAGAGATTGACAACTACAACCCAAAGCCAGTTGACGTAAACATGAACATAATGGAATATTGGGAGACAAAAAAGTTTTCCTACCCATATTTATTCATGCTGGCAAAAGTTGTTCACGCCGTGCCAGCAACAAAACAAAGTACGTGGTTCGCATCAACACGAACAGGTAAGTGGCAACACCAAATAATATTTTAACTATGGATGTCTTCAACAGCGAGTACTCCAGCGCAAACCACTGTTTTCTTTGTTTTGGAATTAAGTTCCTTTCAACCTAGACCAGCTAAGTCCAATTACCCTTGTCCAGTCTTTTTCACCATCTTTATACTTTATACTTTTACCAATTCCCAAGGTTTACCTTGCTGCTCAAATGCGCCTAGACTGGTCCAGTTTCGTATTGTGGTGTCATGATAGCCGGCAAGATCCAGGTTCTCCATTATATAGATTTAGAATTTAAAAATTAAATTATATTAAGCTTTTTTAAGTTTGATGTTTTGCAATGCGTAGTTGTAAATACCGCGTTGACCTGTCTCGGTAGTTTTTTGTTCAAACTCTTTCGCTCTCGTTTTTGTTGGAATCCATTTTCTTATAGTTTGTTTTTTCTTCACTGGAATGCAAAAACATCTGTAACAAAAAAATTATAAAAATTAGATTGGCAGGTAACATTATACAAAATAATTGCGTTGCAAAAAAGCAACTTTGTAAGTTTGCCAGTCAGCCTAACTTCTTATTTTTGGTATAGCTTGATGATTTTTGAAGAAACAAGAAAGAACGCTAACGAGAGTCCGAGTGAGATGGATATATGCACTCGTCAAAGCTACTAGCGCCATCTACTGGCTGTTTTGATAGTGATTGTCCGATTTTAAAAATTGAATTTCGATAGGTATCACTATGGACGGCAGTCCATGTAGTGACGAAGCGCACCAGGAGAGTGTGCGAAGGCGACTACTATATATACACGAAGAAATGAAAATCTACTGTGATGGTCCGATCATAATGAATGATACACCTATCGAAAGGTATTGCAAAAACTAACAGGATTGCATACCAAGACTCTAAGAAAATCAATTGGCTTGGGAGAGAGAGCGGTGAAAGTGAAAAAGTGAAAATTTCGAAATTTGGAGCTGTTGGGGCCGGTGGGGATAAATGCCCCCTCGCAATGTTTTAATTGTATTCCTTTTGAAAATACCCGTCGAATGAGGGGTCATTTGTCAAAATCCGACGCTGCGTTCAAAAGTTATAGCCAAAATAAGATTTTCTTCGTCTTCCCAAAATGAAAATTTAATTCTGTTTGTCAGTTTGTCAGTTTGTCCACTTGTCCACTTGTCCAAAATATATTTTTTAAGTTCTGAAAACTTGATATGACGTTCATCACATCGATATGAAAAACTTTTGTTCTACCACTTTTGGAAAAACCCGCTAGTTTAGCGGGAAAACAGCTATAAATAGCTAAAATTCGGAAAGCCGTAACTTCTATACTACTAAAGCTACAGACTTGTGCTGCATCTCGTTTGTAAGGTATTTTTAAAAGCTATAAACGCCTTCTATATGCAATTTGTGTAAATGTAATAGTTAAAAAGATATGAACAAAAGAAAATTTGTTTAAACTTTTTTTTTAGCTTTTTTTTAATTTTCTCAAAAACGGGTCTAACGATTTTCCTTATAACTTTAAACTGTATAGCCCTTGAGATTCCTTAAATTTTGGTATATATCATGTTTATGTAAAAAATCGCGTTTAAAAGTTATTCAGAAACGAAAATAGCCACTTTTGCCAGCTCAGAACAACTAACGCTTCCTGAGTGTTTAATTTTGTGCGTGTATTTTAGGCTCATAGAATCATTTCAATTGTTTTAAGGAGTTCCAAATAGGAAACTTTTGTTTTACGACTTTTGGAAAATCCCGCAGCTTTAGCGGAAAAAAAAGCTAGAAATAGCTAAATTTCGTTAGTTTGTAAGTTCTACACTACTGAAGCTACAGACATGTGCTATACCTCGTTTAAAAGGTATTTTGAAATACTTAAACGCCTTTTTAACTTAATTTGTTTAAATACAATGGTTTACAAATTATAATTGACCAATTTACATTTAAATGTATATACTAGCTCCTATGAGAGCAAATATAAACAAACAAAAACTTCTGACATCAAATAAAAACACCTCTTAACGAGGTAAAAAACTAGTGACGATCGCACCTTCAACATACAAAAGTTCTGATATCAACATTTGTGACGAAAAATTATTACACTCGTCATTAAATACACTTTCTAAGATTTTCTCCGTCTGTCTGTCTGTATGAACGCTGAGATCTCGGAAACTATAAAAGCTAGAAGATTGACATTTTGCATGCAGATTCTAGGAGTTCCTACGCAGCGCAAGTTTGTTTCAAAAGGGTGCCACGCCCCCTCTAACGCCCACAATCGCTAATATACGATTTTAAAAATTTCAGTATTTCGGAAAAGTAAAAATGCAGTTTTATTGTGTTTATCAATACCTATCGAAATGTAGAAGAAATTTTTTAAATCGGACCATTCGTTAAAAAGTTACGGCGGATCAAAGTTTTTATCTCCACCTCCTTCGCACTTCCTTTAGCTGAGTAACGGGTATCTGATAGTCGGGGCACCCGACTATAGCGTTCTCTCTTGTTTTATTTGATTTTAAACCAGGGCTGTGAGCCACTCCGGAACTGAACCACTCCGAACCGGAGTGTATGTGTTCGTGTTCGTGTTTTTTTATTCAACATTGTGGGGGGTCTGATCATATTAACATAGAGTTTATTTACTAAGGGAAATAAAAATGCGCCAAATATTTTGTCTATGCAATGACTGCATCTAACTCAAACAATCTAATAATATATAACTATCATCTTCCAAAACTTTTCGCAGTATGTTTTTTTTTTTGTGTAGTGAAAAAGCTCACTCTAGCCGCAACAATGATATTAATCTTATACGCGGTTTGGACATTGTTGAATGCTTGTTGATGCTTGTTTGGCTCAGCCGGTTAGTGCGCGCGTGCACGAACACAAAGGTCTGGGGTTCGAGTGACGAAGAACTTAAGTCGAACCAAAAGTAAGTTTGTTTTATTTATAACAGTTTATGGTTCACATAATTATAAAACAATTAACATAATGAGTATTTGTGTTCATGCTTAATTTTCAAAAAGAAAAATACTCAATTTGAGTACAAATTACTTAAATAATTCTCTCTGTGTAATTGTAATTGGTATACCAATAATAAGACCGTTAGCACTTCAGGCATCTTAAGCCATTGCATTGCAAGAACCACGCGTGGCCGAGTGGTTAAAATGTCTCTCTACACACAAAAAAAAACTATGTAAAATCAACTATTTAATAGTGAAAACTGCCCCAACCCATAAAAAATAGAAAATGCCCCAATAAATAGTATATTACCTATAAAATAGTAGATGACCTACAAAACAGTATTAAACCCGAAAAAAATTTTTGTTTTTTTTAAATTATGTTTTTAACTTTTTTAATTTTTAATTTAATTTGTTATATTAATTTATATGGAAGTTATTTATAGACACTTACATTTCACAGATACTTAAACTTACAAATCAGGTTTTTTGCCTCCGCTGGGAATCGAACCGGGGCCGCAACCATCGGAGTCTAGCACTCTAACCACTAGGCCACAGAAGAATGCTTTTTGTAGAGGAAAATCTATAGACTTGAAATCAACATTTAACAAAAAAAAAAAAAAAAATCATCTGCAAAAGCGGGATTTAAACTCACGACCCAGAGATTATGAGTCGGATACTCTAACCACCCTAAGTCCAGAAAAATAGTTGACATACAATTTATAATCGTATTTTTAAAACAACAAAATATATGAAGGGAAAAAATAGTTGTGTTACGATATTATTTGTGGTGTTACTATTTAATGCCTCAAAAAATAAAACAACAAAATACACGCAAACAAATAAAATAGTTTTGCTACGATATTAATTGAGACGTTACTATTAACTTGCCAAATGAATAAAACAACAAAATACATGCAAATTTCGTAAATACGTTTTCTACTATTTTAATTGTTAAATACTATTCAATGACCCAAAAAATAAAACAACAAAAACATGAAAAATTCAGAAAATAGTGAAATACTTTTTTTCTATGTTAATTTTACATAGTTTTTTTTTGTGTGTATGGTGTGAACGGTCGCGGTAAGAATTTTCAAAAGTCTTTTATACGTTTACAACAAGTTTTTCTGTACTTAAAATGCATTGTAATTAATAAACATTTATAATAAATTTAAATTTAAATTAAATAAAAAAAAATTTCCCTATTTTCACGATATGGTTGACATTAAAACAAGAGGGTCCCTTCTCCTAGTTAACAAACCTAAATGCAAAAGTAATAAAAACAAAAAAGGAAGTTAACTTCGGCCAGCCGAAGTTTATATACCCTTGCAGGTTTGCCTACTTAAAATGTTGTTTTTACAATGTCAAAAATCAAAACGCCTACTATCTACAATGTTATTTCTATTATTTTTTTCATTATTCCTATGGGAGCCATAAGATATGGTGGTCCGATTCGGCTCGTTCCGACATATGTACTACCTGCAATAGAAAGAAGACTTTTGGGAAAGTTTCATCGCGATAGATTCAAAACTGAGAGACTAGATCGCATAGAAACGGACAGACGGACATGGTTAGATGGACTCGGCTATTGATGCTGATCACGAATATATATACTTTATGTAGTCGGAAACGTCTTCTTCACTGCGTTTCAAACTTTTGACTAAAATTATAATACCCTCTGCAAGGGTATAAAAATCACTCGGACAAAATTAAAAAATAAAAGTTTATATAAAAAAATACTTTTATTTTTCTATTTTCAATAACATTTTTTTTTTAATATTACGGTTTTTTGCCGTAAAATTCCGGAAAATTTGTAATGATTTTTAGGAAGTCGAAACCGTAAAGCCAAAAAAATTATTTCCTATAATTAAAGGCGAATCACCGTTAGATGAAAATCAAGGCGATTTTTTTGAACCAATGGCGTTTTTTTTTATAAGTGTAGGCGTTTTCATTTCTGACAACTTAAAATTTTAAATGAGCACGCAGAATCTAGAAACTTTGGAACTGCACCGATAGAGTAAGCATTAAACTATAGGTATTTGGGCGAAGTTAGTTTCCTTTCCTGTTTATATTACAAATATCGAACTTATCTGATAATAACGTTGACTAAGCCCATTTATGACCATTATGATGCTGTCGACGACTTTTATGTAGCGACCATTTTGATGATTCTTGGCGACGACTTCCCTTGGTGACAAAGTCCTGTGGTCAGCGTTTTTTTCTTAAATTCTCTTGTGCATTTTTTCTTTTTCAATTCAAGAGTATTGCATTTGTAATTTTGCACTTATTAGAAATGTTATTTTGTTTATAATGCACTTTTCACAAAATTTGTATATTTTTTATATCCAATTATATCCAATCACTATATTTATACCTGTTCAACGTGAAACGTGACAGGTCAATTTGGGTCAAATCTCAGAATCAATCGAAACTTTTTTTCGATAGAGGATTAAAATATAAGGACCGTTTTTTTTTTTTTTTTTTTTAACTGTTACCGTTTATTTTTAAAAATCTTTTTCTAATTAAGATCCGATTTTTAAATTATGCAGCACTTAAGACTCGTTTGAGTTATTTTAATCTCTAAAGATTATAAAATGAAAGACCGATTTTTAAGGGGATACGTCCACAACCCAAACCGTAAGAGCTAGAGCAGCCAAATTTTTGCACAGTATTCCATTGGCGGCGTAGGCGTCTGAAATATTCCCCAGTGGCCCCAAACTGCTCCAACATCCACATTTTGAGCAAAAATAATTATATGTACTTTAGCTTAAATTCTAATACCCGTCACTCAGCTAAAGGGCGTGCGAGGGAGATGGATATATAACATTTTTTTGATTGCGCATAACTTTTTAATGAAAGGTCCGATTTGAAAAATGTCTTCTACATTTTGATAGGTATAAATATACACAACAAAATTGCATTTATACTTATAGGAAATCTTTAAGGGTGTGGGCGCCAGACACATTTTAAAATCGATAGTGGGCGATTGTGGGCGTTAGAGAGGGCGTGGAGCCTGGCTGAAATAAACTTGCGCTGCGCAGGAAGCCCAAGAATAGGTGAGGAAAATCTCAACCTTCTAGCTTTTGTAGTTTCCGAGATCTCAGCGTTCATACAGACAGACAGGCGGACAGACGGACAGACGGACATGGCTAGATCGACTCGGCAAGTGACCCTAATCAAGAATATATATATATTTATGGGGTCGGAAACGCTTCCTTCTAGCTGTTACATACTTTGGCACGAATACAAAATACCCTTTTACTCTACGAGTAACGGGTATAAAAAGGCCTAATTAGAAATTTATAATTTTTTATTTATTTCTTTAGCGATTAACTGCTAACATAGACTTCAACAATAAAACTAACAATTTGGCATTAAATGCGGCATACAATAATAAATTTACATGTTAGAACGAAGGTAATTGTAAATTTTACACGGTAAAGAACTTAAAGTTACCTCAGGGGAAAGGATATCAGATAAAGTATTGTAATTGTGGCAAAGAACACGAAAAGGTGGCAATAATCTACCAGAGTCCCAATATAAATTACGCAATGCAAAAATTAAAAATAGCTTTTGAACAGATTCAATAATAGCCTGTTGTTCCATGTATTGTGGGCTCCAAACACAAGAACAACAAACCATGTCAATCGTCGTCGTAGTCGGACGTGTACTTTATCGCTCCTCCATCTGATCGAACTTTACCCGTGTAAACTACATCGATTAATGCCGAATCCGGACATCTGACAATTTTTCGGTGATCTTTATCATACTGACAAGTTTTGATAGCTAAAAGACAGTGACTTTATACGTAATTCGAATGATTACAATATAATCAGAAAACGTTTTGTGTTTTTGCTTTGTTGTTCTACTCTATTCTCGAGTTTACCGCAAACTTCTACACTGGTGTTGTTGTTAGTGCATTTGCTCTCTTATCGTTTCGGCGCGAGCATCACACGCGCGGAAAGCTTATCACTGACCAAACTGCAAGCTGCGCTTTCTACATCTACATCTAAATCTACGTTGTTTTCTACACGTATTTAATTGACAATTTTCTCAATTATTTCGCTATGTCTGCCTGCTGCATGAAACCTTGCCTTTTAAATGGCAAAATCACCTCCCGCCAACCCACAATTGGTTGCTGGCTGTGTAATAACATTGCTCACCCTAAATGTGCCGACCTTGGACACAGTGCTGGTCTAGTCGCAGACCGTACTAAATCCAATTCTGGCCTGGATTGGACCTGCCCCAGTTGCCATCATATTAAAGTCAATATTATGGCTTTCATAAGGCAAACTGATCTGGAGTACCAGTCCTTACTAGCTGGATTTAAGGACTTATTTAATAGGTTTGAAAAGGCTGAATCCAACTTTAAAGGCCGAATCCTGGCAGCTGCGTCCCACAATGCTGTCGCTACCTCGGATCACGTTCCCGTTGCTGCCGATTCTGGACCGGACACCGGAGCATCTTCTTGTCTGCAATCCACGGCTCATTCATCTACTGCTTCTACTGCTGTCAGCTCTGGTTATGTTCCAACACTGGAATCCTACCGCTTGGCTACCAGTAATGCCTCTACTGTTGTTACTGACGGCTGCGCGGCAGACGCCTCCCCTGGACTTACACCTGCCGCGGCCTCCTTTGGACCGCCCGATCCCATCGCACCTGCTGATCTACATCCCGTCAACTTTGACCAGGCATCTACGTCGCATGCTGCTGCAGTTGGCTCTGGCATAATTTTGACGCCTGCTAATACGAACACGAGCCCATCACAGTCAACCTTATGTGGAGTAGCGCAAAGGGTTCCCATGCCCTTATCGGGCGTTGCACAAAAAAAACTAATTTTTGTCTCCCGCCTTAATCCTGGCGCTTCTGAAGAGGACGTCAAAAACTACCTGAGCAGCAAACTGAATGTTTCTCGATCCGTACTTACCGTCTTGAAGTTCAAGTTTAAGCAGAGACGTGAGATATCTTCGTTTAAAATTGGACTTCCTGAGGAACATCTTGATAAGGTTCTAGATGTTTCTATATGGCCTGAACATGTAATTGTTCACGAATATGTACACAAGCACAATCCTCGGGTTCACGGGCCTCAGATTCCTTCAACCAATGCTTCAAAAAACTAAATAATTCTTTTTCTCTACACTACCAGAACGTTCGCAGTTTATTGGGCAAACTTAGTAAACTGCACGTGAACAGTGTCTCCTTTAATGCCAATGTGATTGCTTTTACCGAAACGTGGCTTAATTCTTTTGTGTCTGACTGCGAAATCTTTGCTGGTAATTATGTTATCTATAGATGTGACCGCTCAGTGCGTCTTGGCGGTGGTGTTCTCATTGCCGTCAAGTCCAATCTTGTCTCTCAACGTATTCCGATAATTGGTACGGATAGTACATTAGAGTTTGTCGCTGTTCGGATTAAGCTTCATGATTATTTTGTTTTCGTATCATGCTCATACATTCCTCCCCGGTCTGATATTAGCCTCTACCTCCGACACTTGGATCAAATACAGAGTATTCATACTACCCTTGGCGATAACGATCATCTTATTGTTATGGGTGACTTTAATCTCCCCGCCCTTTCTTGGATGCCCTCAACTGATTCAAGTGCTCTTGTGCCTACCACAGCGCATGAGTTTGTACACGGTCTTATTGATCTTTCATTAGGTCAACTGAACTCAGTCATTAACTGCTCTAGCAAAGTTTTAGACCTTATTTTTGCCTCGGAGTTCGCAAATGCATGTGTAACTCGAATTAGCCCTCTCTCCAATCCTGAAGATGCGTATCATCCCACACTTGAGGTTACTTTAGAAGCATCAGCTCCTTTACTGTCATGTCCCGAAATCGAACCAGCAACTTTTCGCTGTTTTCGTAGAGCTAAATTTGCTGAAATGAATAGGCATTTATCCCAACTTGATTGGTCTTTTATGGATGCAAATGATAATCCCTCACATATTGTAGAACAGTTTTATAGCTTACTATATTTAGCCTTCGATAAGTTCGTTCCTTCATTTCCCACTGGAAACGCGTCTCATAAGCCTCCGTGGTTCTCTCGTCGACTCTCTTTCCTTAAAAACACCATGTCTAGACTTTTTAAGAAATATAAGAGAACTGGGCTGCAAGTTGACCATTCTAGGTATCTAATTGCTCGTTCCAATTTTTTAGTCCACAATTCCGATTGTTACAACAGTTACCTAAACCGTTGCAGAATCGAATTCCAAGACAATCCCAAGCAGTTCTTCGCATTTGTTAATTCGAAACGAAAATCGCAACTATTTCCATCATGCCTTCATCTTGATACAATATCCGCCTCTAGCGACTCCGATATTGCGAACTTATTCGCACAATTCTTCCAATCCACGTACTCTTCTTTTAGTTACGATAACACCTCTTCCTACCCATACCCTCTACCTCATTCCAACTGCTTTTTCACTCCCCTAATTAGTGAGGACGATGTTTTACAAAATTTGCACACAATCAAGACGTCTTTCTCTTCTGGCCCTGATCTTGTACCGAGCTGTATCTTAAAAAAATGTGCTGATGCCTTGTGCAAACCGCTATCTAAACTGTTTCAAATATCCCTCCTTCATTCATTTTTCCCTGAAGTTTGGAAGGAATCTTTTATCATTCCACTTCATAAAAAGGGAAGCAAGTCGGACATTAAAAACTACCGTGGTATTGCAAAACTAAGCGCAATTCCCAAGTTTTTCGAACAGCTTATTACCGCTCAGCTACAGCACCAATGCAGCTCAGTAATGTCCCCAACTCAGCATGGCTTTATGAAACGAAGATCAACGACTACAAATCTTCTTGAGTTTACTTCAGTCATCAGAAGCGCTTTTAAAAATGATAATCAAACCGATGTTATTTTTACGGACTTCAGTAAAGCCTTCGATTCCGTGAACCATCAGTTATTATTGAAAAAATTAACACTATTAGGATTCCCGATCACGTTGACTAAGTGGATCTCAGCCTACCTGACGAACCGAACTCAAAGAATTGCTTTTAAAAGCACAGTCTCAAACCTTGTTCACGTGACCTCTGGTGTTCCGCAAGGGAGCCACCTTGGACCCTTACTGTTTGGAATTTTCATAAATGACTTGCCCCAAGTTGTTCTCTCTGCTCATGTTATGATGTATGCTGACGACGTAAAACTCTGTTTGCCGTTATCGAATCCCGATTCCCAGGCACTTTTGCAAGCTGATCTGAACAATCTGAATTCATGGTGCATCCAAAATTTGTTGTTTTTGAACAATTCTAAATGTAACTTTATGTCCTTTTATCGGAAGAAGCTTCTCCTAACTACATATTCTATTGGGTCGAATGAACTTGAACGCATAAATTCCGTTACAGACCTTGGAGTGTTATTCAACCACAACTTAAATTTCTCTAATCACATTGGTATAATAGTTAGTAAAGCAAAAGGCGTTTTTGCCTTTGTTAAGCGTTGGTCGAAGGAATTTGAGGACCCCTACACCACAAAACATTTATACATTTCCTTGGTTCGTCCAATTCTTGAATACTGCTCGTGTGTTTGGTCACCCCAATATACCATTTATCAGGACCTTATCGAGTCGGTACAGAAACAGTTCCTTTTGTTTGCTCTACGTGGTTTAAACTGGGAAACACATCGACACCTGCCATCGTACGTGGATAGACTGCGTCTACTTAACCTGCCCTCCCTCAAGGATCGTCGAACGTGCCATGGTGTTATGTTTCTGCACAAATTAATTACTGGACTTGTAAATTCAAGCTACCTTCTTGGTCAAATTCGTTTATCCATTCCTGTAAGGTCTACTCGGCACTTTCGACCAATTGCCCTCGATATTTGTAAAACTAACTTTGAGTTACATGATCCATTTCGCGTTTTATGTTCGCAATATAATGAACTGTATTTTTTGATATTCTCGGAATGCTCTGTTAATTTAATTGTAACAAACATCCTAACTTACCTGTCCCTGCCCCCTTCCACTTGATGTGAGTAGGGTACTATGTTTATGTTGGCAGATATTTGCTAACTTTAAATAAATAAATAAATAAATACTCCAAAATCGGACGCACTAACGATACATACAGAGTCTTGGTAGTAAACGGGTCATCAAATTCCTTGGACCATGGAACCAAAAAGAACACCAAGGTCATTTGTCACAGAAATTCGATCAAGGGTATGATTTCCAAGGGAATATGAGACAAGATTAGAAGAAGAACGGTGAAAAGTCATAACTTTACATTTTGTATGGTTAAAAAAAATACGATTATTTTGGCACCAATTCTGGAATTCATCCAGGTCGAGCTGAAGGCGCGTGTGCAGATACCAGCCAGAATAGGACAAACAGATTTTAACATCGTCAGCGTACATGAGGATGGAAGAGTTTAAAATTACTTGAGGAAGGTCATTTATAAAAAGTATGAAAAGTAATGGACCCAGGTGGCTACCTTGTGGAACACCAGAAGTTACATTGACAACATTTGAAAACACATCGTTAAACAAAACACGTTGAGTACGGTTTGACAAGTAAGACGCAATCCATTTTAAAAGATTTGGGGGAAATCCTAAATGCGAAAGCTTAAGCAAAAGTAGCGAATGATTTACCGAATCAAAAGCCTTTCTAAAGTCGGTGAAAATTACGTCGGTTTGCAAGCGGCTCCGAAAACCTCGATTAATGAGAGAAGAAAACTCAAGAAGATTAGTCGTGGTAGACCGATGTTTAAAGAAACCATGCTGAGATGGAGATATAAGACTGCTGCAGAGATGTTGCAGTTGGTGCGTGATCAGGTGTTCGAGCAGTTTGGGAATAGCCGAAAGCTTTGCAATGCCTCGGTAATTTTCAATGTCAGACCTTGAACCTTTTTTGTGCAGAGGAATAATGTAGGATTCATTCCAAATCACTGGCATGCAGGATTGGTTCATAGATAGATTAAATAAATGCAAGATTTTGGGCACATTGTTTCAAGATGCAGCTTGGAACCATATCGGGACCTGCTGCAAATGAATTGTCAATTGAAGACAACCCATCAAGAACATCACCTTCCGTCAAAGATGCTAGAAAAATATTGTTCGCATGAGGTAGGTTATAAGGATACGGACAACGGGGAACATAGAGTTGTGTAGAGTAAGTTGACTGGAAGAAAGAAGCAAATATATATACCAAGATTAGAAGATTCAGCACTATTACGATAACGGAGGGACGAAGGAAATGCGTTAGATTTACGTTTGGAGTTAACAAACGTGTAAAATTGCTAAGGATCAGCGCGGAAGTTTTCCTTGCACTGGGAGAGATAGAATTTTTTAAATAGCCTAGATTTCTCATTTTTTAAGTAGGAAAGATTCCTTGTAAACCACGGAGGCTTGGAAGTTGAAGTAATAGTAACTTCGGGGACAAATGTATCCAGGGCCGAGAGGATAGAAGCGTAGAGAGCATGAATCGACCAATTAATATTCTGGAATGCATATAAAAATGACCAGTCGATTCCCGAAAGATGCAAGTTAAGACCGTTAAAATCTGTTTTTCTGAAACATTTAGCACGGCACGCAGTTACAGAATCTGAACTTGGGCTAGAAAACTCAACAGAAATAGCTAAGGTTGGGTGATAAGGATCTTCCCTAAGAGATATCGGGTTAGCTCTCGACACAGTTGCAAGCAAAGAATCGCTTACAAACAACAGGTCTAGAAGTCTGTCGCGTCTATTTTTTACGGAGTTAATTTGAACAAGAGAAAGATCGGTTATCCCTTCGATGAAATCATGAGTAGTGTTAGGTAACAACAAGTTTGTATCATCGCAAGGTAGCCATGAAACGAGTGGGAGGTTAAAGTCACCCGTCACAATGAGGCTGTCAGCGCAGCCTAAGGCTGACATCACAAGTTGAATGGCCGAAAGGTGGCTTGAATAAACGCTTATGTCGGAGCAAGGAGGGATGTATGAACAAGTTAGGAAAATAAAAGCAGCACCGACGCGGACTTTTACTGCAATAAATTCAATTCCATCATTGTTGGCGTAAGGGAACAACTCAGAGGAAAAATCGTTTTTAACTGCTATTAGGACCCCACCCGCAAAAGAAGGACGATCCCTTCTATAAGTGGTAAACTTATGAATAAAAATTTCATGATCGGAGACAAAAGAATTAAGCCAGGTTTCGGTTAAGGCAATGGCATCAAAGTCAAAGGCAGCACTGTTAGTATGAATTTTACTAAGTTTACCCAAAAGACTGCGTACGTTTTGATAGTGGATGGAGAATATGTTATTTAGTTTTTTGGATCGGTAATTTTGGAGCCTGGGTTAGAATCTTTTTGCAAAAATTCATAAACTATCGTGTGTTCAGGCCATAATGTAGGTTCAAGAGCTCGGGATAATAGAGAAGCTGGAAGAAATATTTTAAATGAAGAAATTTTGCGCGCATGATTAAAAATTAAATTTGGTTTCAATAAAATTATCAGAAGTAACTGCAAGTTTAGAGCATAAATGGTTTATAACGGCATCGGGTGTAGCATCAGGAACGAGACGGGATACAAAATAGCTCTACGAGGGCTGACAGCCCTTAAATGTGATCCGGAGGACCGTGAGGGAGGCGGTACTCCCATAAGAGGTGGATCCACAGGGGCAGTAGTACTTGCGGCGGCGTCAGCTGTTCCAGTTGGGCGGAACCAAAAAAAACGCCTGTTTGGCGCCGTACGCTAGCAGATGAACTAGCAGTAGCAGGAGCAACAGGAGCTGCTGTGTTTGGAACATCGGTTGAGATGGGTTCAACGAGAAGGGCAGCAGCAGGTTCAGTTAGGCCCTGGGCAGTTTCGGTATAATCCATCCGATTATATGTAGGTCCGTGTGCAGCGGGTAGAGGTAGATGCGTGGCAGTTATGGCAGCGGGCGCAATAGTAGAGTTAGACGCTAAGTTTCAGTTGGTTTCAGTTGGTGATTCGCTTAACAGTTTCAACTCAAGAAACCGCGACTCCACAGAAAGGAATTCATTATTGAGGGCAGCGAACTGTTTACGAACCCTCTGGAAACCATTTCGTGTTTCCCTCATAAAGATGCGCATTTCCATTTCAATTCCTCGGCATGCCTCACAAGACCAGGTGAATCCAGATTTTTTGGATAAGAGATCGGCTATGCGACCATTATGGCCACCGCCACCACACTTAACATGGGAGCAGTTATCGCAAAGCCAACACAATAGGTATGTTTCGCAGGCAATGTTGCCACCAAAATCGCATTTCTTAGCGGAGCATCTCAAACTCATTTTGGCAGTTAGTTGAACCACTGTGTGGGCAGAGTACAGAACAAACTAAGAGCGATAGATAAGAGAGCAGGTAGCGGGGAGCAACGTAATCACAGCAAGCAGCAAATCCAGCGGCGATGAGTACCACGAAGAGGTGAGCACGGGAGAGAGGAAAGAGAGCAGGTGCAGATGGAATCAGCCATGGTGAAACTATACAAGGTGGTCTCGTCAGCTCTGCTGAGGACGTTAAACATGTTTACCTCTCTGTCTCTCTCAAGCGATAGAATGAGAAAGCTAGATAGAGACTGGCACAAATAACGTCCTCAAAAGAGGGCAGCTCTCGCGACGAGATCACCTTGTATAGTTCCACCATGGAATCAGCGTCCGGCGAGTGCGAGCGCCAGAAGTTCCATTACTTTGCGACAAGTAGATGAGCAATGTAATAGAGAGCGGTAGACTGCGGCAGAGAGCGGCAGAGAGCGGCAGAGAGCGGCAAACAAGGCCAAGCAACTAACTAGGCAAATTGTTAGGCAATGTCTATGCTTTCGCTTTTTGTCGAATTAAATATGTTAAAACAAATCGGAATAGAACGGCGTTGTAAAATGTAACTCATAAAACCGAATAGTAGCTAAATGGTCACAATATTATCAACGCGGGGCGAAAATATGTGGGAACGATTGAAAAACACGTCCGACTTCAAAGAGCTTGCATTCTAAAAGAAATTTCGATATCCCCCATAATTTGGGGTCTACATTTAAAATTAACTTTTAGATTTAAAAAATCTAAACCGCTGCTCCGATCAAGATGATTTTTGGATCATTAGTTATTCTATGGCCTAAATGCTTAAGTTTTATTTTTCAACTTTAACGTACTTTTAACAAATTTATTAAGATTTTGCGTTGCTTTTTCTGGGAGTCTGCCGAGAGAGCAAAACCCAGAGAGCGGATGACACGAGAGCGACGGCCGAGAGAGCAGCAGCCAAGAAAACTGATGAGAGGGAGGTGTAGTATTCTTTGGAAAGGGGAGGGGAAAGGGGCCATTTAAGTTAAAATTTGTTTAAAAACTTAAACTGCTCCGATCAATATGATTTTAAAATGGCGGAAGTGCAGCTCCTGTGTCTTCTAAAGCTAGATTGTTAATCATTGAGCACTTTGTTGTCTCTAAAGATTATAAAATGAAAGACCGATTTTTAAGGGGATACGATCACAGCCCAAACCGTAAGAGCTAGAACAGCCAAATTTTCTCACAGTATTCCATTGGGGGCGTAGGCGCCCACTAAGGTCAGACATGTCCCCTCAGTGGCCCCAAACAGCTCCAACATCCACATTTTGAGCAAAAAATCATTAGATGTTCTTAAGCTTAACTTCTAAAATGGTTGGAATTTCAAAATTTTGATTTTGCAGAATTTTAGGTCTTGAAAGGGCCTAATTATAAATCTAATAGAAATTCCGATAGCCCCCATAATTTGGGGGCTACATTTAAAACTAACTTTTCGATTTAAAAAATCTAAACCGCTGCTCCGATCGAGATGATTTTTCGGTCACTTGGTTATTCTACGGCCCCAATGCTTAAGTTTCATTTTTCAAGTTTATAACTTTTTATACCCTTGCAGAGGGAATTATGATTTCAGTCAGAAGTTTGCAACGCAGTGAAGGGAGACGTTTCCGACCCCATAAAGTATATATATTCTTGATCAGCATCACTAGACGAGTCGATCTAGCCATGTCCGTCTGACCGTCTGTCCGTCCGTCTGTCTGTCCGTTTCTACGCAAACTAGTCTCTCAGTTTTAAATCTATCGGCTTGAAACTTTCCCAAAAGTCTTCTTTCTATTGCAGGTATGTAAGTCGGAACCGACCGGACCGTACAACTATATCTTATAGCTCCCATAGAAAGGAAACGTTAAAACAATTCTAGCTTCGGTGTTTTTTTAAATAAAACCTTCTACTCTTGGAAATATTATTTTTTAAATATTTCCGAATTTCGAATAAAATATTTTAAAAATCGGACGACTATATTATATAGCTGCCATAGGAAAGATCGGAAAATTAATGGGAAAGTAATAGGAAATAAATTTTAGCTTTTTTGGTTTTTATTGTATGCTCTTCTACTTTGGGACATGGCTCTTTTTAAATATTGCCGAATTTCAATTTTAATTTTATCAAAATCGGACGACTATATCATATAGCTGCCATAGGAACGATCGAAAAATTAATGGGAAATTAATTGGAAACAAATTATAGCTCCGTTGGATTTTATTGTATTCTCTTATACTCTAGGATATGATTTTTTTTAATATTTCAGAGTTTTGAATTAAATTTAACAAAAATCGGACGACTATATTATATACAGTGATGAACTTAATTCTTGGCACACTTGGCATCTTGGACTTTGTTACGATTAACGGGGATTTCGTTGAGAGCAGATGTTCGGGGACTGGGACAGAGAACGCGCTTGCTTCTCTGGCTCTGTTGATGGGATGGGTTCGATTACTGTCTCGCCCTTGGCTCCAGCGCTAAAAATAATTATTTAAATTTATTCGCGTACGTAATGATTTTGGGGGGCACAATAAACGAACAATTCGTTGGGAACTATTTCAGCTAAACAGGCAATCAGGGTATTACATCAGCAAAGGTTACCTTTCTTACATAATCTCGCATCGCTGCAAGTACGCCCACCCAACCTTGATTTCTGAAAATCCTAGAAAAACTAATAAAACCAGAAATCCCTTAGAAAGGGTCAGAGGTAACCCTTCAACATTCCAATACGGCTAGGTTCCAACATGATAAGAAATTTAGTTCATTTTTAACAAACCGTTGTTTATTCTAAGAAAGTCTTCCAACTGGGCCAACGATTTCAAATCTCAAATTCAATAATTTCAATTTTCATTCCGTTGTACAAGTTTATAAATTTTACATTTAAATTTAAATATTCTCTTAAATTATGATCAAATTAACGAGTGCGTAGTGCGTGAGAAATAATAATGAGGGTTATTAATAAAAGCGATAAACGTTTCCTTATTTTACTGGATTGAATATAGGTATTATAATGTTTTCTTTTACTGTGTAAATATACGTTCGTTTTAAGTTGTATATGATTTTACACCTGCAACCTTATTTTGTCTTGTGCCGTTGATCAGCCTTAATATTTTGATTGCAAACTAGTACAATGGAATTTTAACTCTCCGCACACTTCTCTATTACCTATTCTGTATGTACCTTCCAGAGCTTTTTATATTACAATGACTATTTTGGTATATCACTTACATGTTCGCAATTCCCGCGTCGAAAGATCTTTCGCTGAGGGCAGCTGTGATGATTTTATTTAGGGTTATGCCGCATTTAGGGACTCGGCATAAAAACCAGGGACCGTAAATAATCATTATTAGAGATGTTTATTTTAAAAAGACTACTGTGATATTATGTTTTAAACGTCAAAAATAACGTTCTTTTTACTCTTGTTCACAACGTATATGCATTTCAACAAATTTTAAAAGCAAATTAACTGTTATTTGTTCATGTCTATAAAGTGCATAAAAACCAGTTAAATTGTTGATTAAAACTTGTAAAAACCTCAGTAGGCCTTTGTACGGTGCCGCGTTGGACCTTGGACCCACGCCGCCAGAGGGCAATGAGGTCGAACGGTGAATCCGTGGACTTCGGACCAGCACAAGGAGGATGCACCGTGAACTAACGGGACATCTTGGACCTTGGACCCGATGCGTGCCGTGTGCAAAGGGAACTAACGGGACACACTTGGACATTGGACCCTAGCGAGCCGTGTGCAAAAAGGGAAATAACGGGACCCTGCCGCTGCCTATAAAAGGGATGGCGCAGGCGCAGCTCGTGGCAGTCAGTTGGAGGTCGCGCGACAGTCAGTGCAGTAAGCGCCGCAGTTCATGCAGCCAGGAGGCAGGAGACGTGTCGGTCGGAAGACGCGACGCTGGCAGCCGGAGCTCGAGACAGACAACCAAGATACGCGAGCGAAAGTACAAGTGAGACAACCCAATATCAAGATTCAAGTGCGAGGATTCAATCGAGTGCGTGACCGTGAGAGTACCGAGTAACCGAGTGCTCAACGCCCAGATCAAGATACCAGAGTCAAGACGCTAGGCCAAGGCGGAGACTGCAACGGTGAGATCTGCAGGACGCAGAGATTGAAGTGGAGTCGAGTGCTGGACAGGAGCAGAGTCGAGAGAAGGACGAGCTAGAGAAGGACGAGCTAGAGAAGGACGAGCTACCGGCAGGGTAAGCGCGGATCAAGAGTTTGTGCCAGGCGTCTGGGTTACGGTGGACTGACGATAAGGCTGAATCCTAGGATTTGACCTGTCGGGCCCTTTGTTTCTCAGGCTAGAGCCAGACCGACCTCAGGGAATACGACGACACAGGTGGTCCCAGGATCATTCTGGTCGGACCCGAAAGGAAGGTTGTGCAGACTTTTGAGTCCTACAAGCCGGGTGGAACTGGAGAGCCGCCGTTGGAGAACGACGCCGCAGGAGTCCACCAGTAGCACGAAGAGATACGAGAGCAGCGACGCCGTCGAGGAGCGCCGCAGAGAATCGTACGAAGGGAATCTTGAGCCGAGGAAGGCACGTCGCCGACCCGACAAGCCGCTACAGCCAGCTGACGAAGAAACCAATTCCAGCGAAAAGAAAAACTAAATAAAGTTTTCCGATTTGTCCCAATCGGATATCTCTGCATTTTCTTGGGTCACGGGCAGTCACGCAATACAAATTTGGTGGGACGAACACACAATATCTCTGAGCTAGTCGCGGCGTTTACGTAGCGATCAAACAGTAGAAAACAGTTCGTTACATCTTCTGTCTCGAGCTGCGCCTGCGCCCTCCTTTATATAGGCTACGGCGCTGTGAGGCTACACCTTTTAAAATAAAAATCTCAAATAATGAATATTTACGGTGCCTGATAAAAACTAAGCTTTCTCCTCGATCATGTGCTGGTTACGTAACTATTTGTTCACACTTTCGGCCAATGTAATTTTATGTGGGAACTGATCTAATTTGGTTTCTTCTTCACTACATTTATAATTGCGACCGGCGTGTAACTTAAGATATGTAGTTGGGAGGTCGAGACGTTGCCGGTTATGTTCCAGTTGCACGGGTTAGGTTAGACCGCACGCGGGTAAAGTTAAGGTTTATTAGATACTAGCAGGGTCTGTAGCCCGCAGCTTCGCCTGCGGAAATTAAAATTGAAAATTAAGCATTGCTTTATCTTTGGTACTTATTTTAAATTTAAAAAATTTCTAATTTTTATTCTATAAACCGAGAAAAGATTTTATCAGAACTTTTTCCCTTGATATCCGTAAAAACAAAAATATTTTGTCCTTTGAAAACTACTTAAAAAACATGTGTTTTTTTTTAAATCTTTTTAAAATTATTATGGATTGTTTACATAAGTTAACAGATGGACAAAACAGAAACAAACAGATTCCTTTTTCGACACAAATCCTTACACTAATTGCATTCAAAACATTTGTATTTTGTCCAAAACATATTATTTAAATATAGAATGTCATACTGCGTTGAGCATGTAATTAAATTCCCAATCCATTGCCATTAAAGCCTAAAAACATTATTTGAAAAAAAATTTCTTTAAGAAAAAAATTGATAGGATACGAATTTGATTAAATTTACATGTTAAAAATATTAAACTCTTTTTCAATTTCGGAGAGTTTTGACTATTGCTGTCTCGCTCTTACCCAGATAAATTTATGCATTTGTTTTGTATGAATTAAGAGTGCAAAAATATGAATTTCAAAGCAGTACTTTATCGAAAACAAAGCAAAAAACTGCCAAAATATGGATTATCACGCCGCGATAAGTTTGTAATTCAATTCCAAATCGATTAGCGTTTAACTCTGGAAAACAAACTTGTATTCTTAAAAAAAATTGCTAAAACTTGCTCCAACAACCAATATAATAATTTTGATTAAGATTTAAAAAATTTGAGGGAGTATTTTTAATTTAAGTTCGCTTTGAAATGTTACAACCGCTTCAAAATGTGATGGGATGTTTATCCTTCGACAGTTAAAAAAAAATTTATGTCTCCAATTCTTATTTTAAAAAAATGAATGCCAGAGATAGGATAACTTTAGGCTTAATTTTATTTCATCGGTCCCTTAAAACAAATTCTGTTGATATCGGCCTTGCTACCTCGTTCTACATTTTCTATTTCTATTTATATTTGTTGTTTTTTAAAGATGCAATTTTTAAACTATTTATTTAAACTATTACAAACCAAATTCTCTTGGCGAATTTGCTACCGGGGGGTTTTTGGAAGGTATCCACAGTAGACAACTATTATAAGGGAAACAAATATGCAGAGCAATGTTTTGCTTTATGTATTTGACTAATTTAAGAAAAGACATCAAGAAAGGCAATTCCAAATTACTGAATTTTATCATTGATATTTTGTTTCAGTATTTTTGTTTTCACATTAATTTTTCACCTTGATTAGAATTATTTTAATAATTGGGAAGGCAGGTGGGCGGGGAAGCCGCGAATCAAATTGTTTAAACATTTGAATTTCTTTAAACAATATGAGCACGTGTAATAAAGAGCAAGAGAATCAATTGGTTTGAATATTTAATGTTCTTTTAATATTATCAATGCGATTTGAATTTTAGTTCACAAAAATCGGTTACAAAATGTCTTATGTAAGTATGTTGTGGAAATGTAAATTAAATATTCTTTTAGCAAAAGGATATCAGTATTATCTTGAACTTGAATTTGAGCGAATCTCAATTCCTTAGTCAGCTGCAATGCACACACACAAACGTACACACGCATATACATATGTATCTAATGGCTGTGTGTGTAAAATGCGCATTTTTTGAATATATTTATTTTGTGCGTGTATGTAGTACATAGCAGAGCAAATCATTGTTTGTTTTTGTTTTATACAAATCCAAAGTTTGGCGATAACTCAACATTTGAAAACTAATAAATAGTTTGCTTATCGGGCTTTTGCATTTTAAAAATCAAAAGCAATTTTAAGGAAAATTTCGGCTGTAAAATTCAGCTTAATGGGATTTCTGTAAGGTCTTCCGATATATTAAAATTTAACGTTTACTTAAGATTTGCAATATAATCGATTTTTTTGGCTGTGGTATTTTCATTTTCCCCTTCCGCGGTCACACTTAAATTGCGACAGCAGGACATACATATGCACATACATACATGCGCCAGCAGAACATACATACAAACATATGGGGAGGCGTGACGTCACATTAGGTTAGCCAAATTTGAAAATATTGGGGACTTGGTTAAGGATGCTGAATCTCCAAGAAATTTAAATGCAGTTATTTGCGGGTATGCCATAAGATTATGAACATCACATTTTTAAACCATTTTAACAACATTTATAACAGAGAAATGGCAAAAGAAAGAATAAAAAAAAAACAAATCGAATTTTGGAGCACTTTGGGGTCGTTTTTTTTTCTAAAAAGTACCCCTTACGCGGCTCCTAATTATTTTAGTAATTACTGTGATTTTTCTAGATTTTTAGGTCAATCCGTTCTGGGTGGAATTTGCTACTGACCGTTTTTTAGGGGACGAATTTTATAGTAATTTTGATTGGGTACGATATTCCTGATGCGGCTGATGGTGGTACTTCATGCAAATATTTCTTGAATTCCTTAATCTTCCAGCTAACTGAAGCTATCCACGTGTAGGTAGAATTGGTGGCCTTAATAAAGCTTTCCCTTTTGATGGACTCGATGCAATACTAGGTGCCAATTATCTGACAAAACAGAAATATTTCAGGCTAAATTCAAAAAGACTAGCTTTTAAGGGTTTCGTTACCTGTGATTGGCACACAAAAAAGTTAAGCAATATTTTGATCTCGTACAATAAATTCTGGAACTACTACCCCAGCGGCGAACATGTGAATGGGGTCTGGAGAAAAAATGCATTACAAGAGTAGACATTGTAATCGATTACGATCGCTGTTTTTTCGACAGTGAAGTTGTAATCAGAGCTCCTATGACTTCGTGTTTTTGTTCGTTAGCGATTTCCTTTTGTCAAAAATCACAAACACACCTAAAAATTATTGCCTATGTGTTCGTTTTTCGTTTCCCCTCCGTCACGTTTGAGCTTCGAAACTTTAAAAATAACAGCATGCATTCTAAGTATAGTTGAGCGAACTAAAAAAGCTCAGACAATGGCCGAGCGGTTAGCCTTTCCATCCATTATACAATAATACCCATGTTCAATTCCTACATGAGGAAAGAATATATTTTGTTTTCATAAATGAACAGCATTACAACTCAGCATACGTTTTTCAAAATGTATGTTGAATTTTCTCTAGTCTGTCTACATTTTGCATTACAATTTTGGGAGAGTATAGTGAATTCGTAATGGAGACCCGAATGTGACTCGGCCCTAGCATACTTTTTACCGTTACTAGTAATGCAAATTGTGTCCCGACCACATTACAAGGCGGCCATGCCTATGGCAAACTAATCCATGTTGTAATCCATTGTTTCCCTATTACTGGAGGAGAAGTAATGCATTCGTAATCCATTTTGTAATGGCAATTTTCGCCGCTGGGTATGCTTAGCTAGCAGTTTTCGTCGTACTGAGTACTAAGCTTTAATTAAAACAAGAGAGAACACAATAGTCGGGTTGGTGTCCCGACTATCTAATACCCGTCACTCGGCTAAATCGAGTGCGAGGGATATAGATATATAAAATTTTTTTGATTGCGTATAACTTTTTAATGAATGCACTGCGGGGAAAAAGTACGTTTTTTTTTTGGCATAAACTCTAGTTTTAAGGATAGGGCCTTGAAAATTATAATATATACCAGGGACCGTAACTGCTATAAGTTTTATGTTAGAAATCACATTTTAACAGTTATCTTCGGATTAGTAAAGTAAAACTCAAAGAATAACTGTTATTTTTTTGAGTTTTATAATAAAAGTTTACAAATAACAGTTATACTCAAACTTGATTTATGGTTGTTGCTTTTACAAACAGTTTATCTGGTCTTTAAGTTTTTCGGATAGCTATCAAGGACTCGAAAAACCTGCCCTTAAGCAGGCCATCCACAGTCGAATTTATTTGTCGAACAAGTTCGTGTGTTCATCGTTGCTGGTAGTGTTCGCGTTTAAGCCTAGTACTCAGTACGACGAAAACTGCTAGCTAAGCATAGGAGTAAGCGAGAGGCAAATAGGTAGCTAAGGCCTTTAGCTGGGACTTTTTTCCACGTCGGTACTCAGTTGAGCTAAGGAAACAATAAGGAAATACCTTTTTTGGTATTTCCTTACCATACCAAAAGGTATTTCCTTATTGTTTCCTTAGCTCAACTGAGTACCGACGTGGAAAAAAGTCCCAGCTAAAGGCCTTAGCTACCTATTTGCCTCTCGCTTACTCCTATGCTTAGCTAGCAGTTTTCGTCGTACTGAGTACTAGGCTTTAGATTTCATATAAATTTGTTCGACGTTTTGTTCGACAAAGATAGAAGCGATTCTATCTTTCCTGTGTTCGCGAAAATATTCGTCGACCAAATTCGACTGTGGATGGCCTACTTTAGCCAGCTTTTGCTTTGGTGCTGCTTGGGTAAAAGTCGGCAGTCGCAGTCGAAGCAAAAGCAAAATACGAGAGCTGCCGACTGTCGAAGCAATATGCTTCTTCTTCTTCAAAGCAGCAGCAAGGAAACATTTTAGGGAGTCGTCGTGTAGTAACTGTAAAGCTACTAGACGCCTCTTCAAATTGTATTTATTTATTTGTATTTCAATTTTTATATTTTTCTTACTTTTTACAATTTTTTTCCAAAAAATTAAAAAACTGCCCAAAATGATATCTTAAATCGTTGTTGTTGTTCCCATACAAATTTTTGGGGACCTATTTCATTTTTTTTGGACACTTATTTCGCAGAGCCCTTCTCCAACACATTCAAAAACCTTTGCCTACTTGTAGGGTAGCAGCGAAATAATTAAAGAGCGCAATAGGCATTAATCTCTTTCCCTTATATATTTATTTAAAGTGGTTTAAATGGGTAGTACCAAGTAAAAACACAAAATTTTATCGTCCGCAACGATAACCGTTATCTGACAACACAGCACGTCGCGACGTTAAAGTTCAACACCGATGGCAGAACACTATACAACGAGTCGTAATGTATTTTCACAATACGATGGAGCGCAGTGCACCCAGAAATATCGTTTATTACGTTAGTTAAAAAAATTAAGAGCGACTGGTGCCCGGTAATCGAGACCCCCGGAAAATCATTAAGCCAATTGCCAAATGTAAAGAGATAAGAAGACTATTGGACCTGTCCGGCCACCAACCACAGCGACTGAGATACGTTTGGTTACTAACAAACTTATCTATAGAGACAACAAAACTGCGACAAAGTAATATTTTTTGATATTTATGTATATAGGGGAGAAGGGGGCACTAATAGGATGAAAAGTTTGGTTAGACATTGCAGCTATAAATAAAGAGTCATTGGAATGAGACTGGTATCATCGAAAAGGCTGTTCTTTTGGCTTTAACTTTTTCCTACATAATTTTAAAGTCAATTCGTTCCTTCGAGGAACGTTGCAAAATGTCAACATACTTTTTAAACCAGTATAGCCCCAGTACTGGGGTAATGACAGTACGAAACAGTGCCGGTGCTATAGGATACAGACGTCCGATCGGCCAGCGCTTTAACCCTCATTAAGGTATGAGTAATAAAAAAGATTTTAAAAATTTCATGATTTCTTTTGACTTGCAAAGTGAACTGTTGTGTTTTTCGCTAATTTTTATCAGTTTTCGTGTTTACCTTTAGACGGCTTAATTTAAATAATAAAATAAAAAAAAAATAATTTAATTATACCCTTGCAGAGGGTATTATAATTTTGGTCAGACCCCATAAAGTATATATATTCCTGATCAGTATCAATAGGAGAGTCGATATAGCCATGTCCGTCTGCCCGTCTGTCCGTCTGTTTCAATACCGTTTGCGAGCTCAGTTTAAAAGCTAGCGACTTAAAACTTTCACAGTCGTCCTAAAACATGTGTACGCAGATCAAGTTTGAAAACCGACCCGATCGGAAGTCTATATCCTATAGCTCCCATAGGAACAATCGGATATAACTGTTACAGGACTCACTTCCGAAAGAACTGCAAGAACTAAAATATACCTCGTTGTTAATCTGTTAACTTCCGAAAAATTCGCACGGAAACTTTTCGCCAAGCATTTGACAGGCGGACTTAAATCCGCCAGCATGAAATCAAATTCACTTCCGAGATAATTTCACTTATGCGAGGGAAACCTCATCTTTCAAGATCTTTGTTCCAAACAATTTTTTTTCAACCGTATGCTCTGAAGACCGTTTTTTCTGAAGATAGAAACTAGGAACTCTCACGTCAGAAATGGTAACATTTGGCGAATTCTATAATATAGAAAAGGCTGTCCTTTCCCTGCAGGAAACGGAATCAGTTTTGGACCAGTAAAATACTAGTTGGGACAGGAAGGTTAACTAGTTCAAGTTATGTCCATTCCCTGCACTATGGTAAAATCCCAATTTTGGTGCAAAAACCTATTTTTTTTCATAATTTATTTTAATGAATGGACCATACTAATCGATTCTTGACATCTTCATTTGAAGAAAACCGCCTTCCAAAAATTTTTGGTGGCAAATCTGCAACAAAGTTGCCTGATAGAGAGACCTAGCTATGTCGGAAAATTGAGAGAAAAATTAGCTTACTTTGCTTGTTAATTGTGTGGTGTGAAAGAAGACTTTCATTAATCTGAAAATGGAAATTCCTTGCAAAGGTATTTGTTAATTTAAATTAGCTTAAATGTTTGCTTTTATGTGTCTTGTTGTCCAACCGTGAACTGTCTTATATGTGTATCTTTATAGATTTGAGCTAGCGATTGTGTTTGTGGAGTATAACTTCTTAATGGCACAGAGTTGCAAAGAAGTAAAAACGACGAATTAACCACAAAAGTGTCCTTGTTGCCATACAAATAACCATTTTTGCTCCTTTTTGGTAAACTTTCGTTTAAATAGCCACATATGTGTTCACCATGTATAGGACTAATTACTTTTGGTTCACACTGAAGCTACATCATTATTGAAAAATATATTGTTCCTATTGGCTCCTTAGCAGAAAGTGTATCAGAACCTAGGCACAAACTTTGTTTGTAGCCAGGCGCAGTTTTCATAATCGTCACTAATAAGGAAGTAAGAAAATTAATTTTAAAAAATCCAAAACAATTCACAAAAACTTGGTGAGCGGCTTATAAATTAAGGACATAAGGTATCTTTGGGTCAAAAAATCAGGGTAAAAGAAAATATTTTTATCTCTAAAGATTATAAAATGGAAGACCGATTTTTAGGACGACGCAATAACTTAGGAAATCTAAATAAATTCGTTAAAAATACTTTAAAAAAATGTGAAAAACTAAAAAAATTAAACTTAAGCATTTGGGCCATAGAATAACCATTTACCGAAAAATCATCTCGATCGGAGCAGCGGTTTAGATTTTTTAAATCGAAAAGTTAATTTTAAATGTTGCCCCCAAATTATGGGAGATATCGAAATTTCTTTTAGATTTATAATTAGGCCCTTTCAAGACCTAAAATTCTGCAAAATCAAAATTTTGAAATTCCAACCATTTTAGAAGTTAAGCTTAGGAACATCTAATGATTTTTTGCTCAAAATGTGGATGTTGGAGCTGTTTGGGGCCACTGAGGGGACATGTCTGACCTTAGTGGGCGCCTACGCCCCCAATGGAATACTGTGAGAAAATTTGGCTGTTCTAGCTCTTACGGTTTGGGCTGTGATCGTATCCCCTTAAAAATCGGTCTTTCATTTTATAATCTTTAGAGAAGATGAGGTCGGAAACGTTTCCTTCTAGCTGTTACATACTTTTGCACGAATACAATATACCCTTTTACTCTACGAGTAACGGGTATAATGAATTCCCGAGCGATTTATCTTCCAACTCTGTGGGATATCGTCGAATTGTCTGAAGGCGAACCTATCGGCACAGATATCAAGACCAAAGAAATTACTTCGAACATTACAGTGATGAAGAATTGGTTAAAAGGGTTCGCTTGCGAAAAAGCAGTGCTAATTGTTTTGCAAAAAATTATTTTCCGACTTGAATCTAAAGTAAAGAAGTAAGTGCATTCATTTGATTTAACTAATTCCATATAATCAAAAACCATTATTACAGGGAAACGACAATATAGTCATGGGTTAAGCTTCTTATAAATCTTAGATTCTACGCAAGCGGCAGTTTTCTTTTAACTGTTGGCGATTTTTGTGGTGTTAAGGCATTTTTCCACTATGCGGTTTTTTCGGTATTTTTGTGAATTTTCGATTGGCAACGCGATAGTGAAGTGAAGTGTTTCCATTGGCAAACGTGTCTGAAAACAGCTGTTCTGATATTGTCATTTGCGAGCTGAAGTAAACAATGGATTTAAATAATTTGTTATTGATAATTGTAATCACAGAACAACATTTGAACAGCGTGGAAACATTGCTGCAATGATGAAAGCAATAACAACATCCCACGTTATGCTGCTTGAGCATTTATTACGGCAGAAAGCAAAAGGATCTGCTGCAGAAGGCG
The DNA here is from genome assembly GCF_030179915.1 of Drosophila takahashii. Taxonomy (NCBI): domain Eukaryota; kingdom Metazoa; phylum Arthropoda; class Insecta; order Diptera; family Drosophilidae; genus Drosophila; species Drosophila takahashii. The sequence continues at coordinate 31,025,156 of NC_091678.1, read as the reverse complement.
TTCATATTTATATATGTATATATGTGAACAGTCATTTAAATAATTCTTTGACACGACCCGCGACAGCAGTAGCTTCTGCGGCGGCGGAGACGGGGAAGCATATGTGGCTGCTCTGCAACGACCAATATTTCGCTTCCGATCCTTTCTAGCCGAGCCATTCCATTGAATAAACGAACTGCTACTGCCCTTTATGCGCTTGGATCATCCTCGGAATACTGAACTATTGCCAGATCATTTGGCATATATGATATATAAAATACCAATCTATACGAAATAAAGTTCATGTAAATATCAACAATAAATGGTTTTAATATTTCCCGCTTCTTATCAGCCTCTTATCAGATTCGGGTCCAGAAAAATGTTCATGCCTGGTTAATACTGCTTAAAAATACCAAAAATTTCACTTTCCAGCCCTGTAACGCGACAATTTTCCACCCTCCCCTCCTAACCAACGCCTACAAGTTTTGTATGGGATTCGGTCGCGTTAAACGGTAAATGGATGCAAACGCGACGCGTCCGTAACGAGCAGATAGCTCATTATCTATGAGTTCTTTTTAAAAACAATTTATGAAGTACCCGCGTGTTGAAGATCTTCAAGAAAATGTTTTTGATTTTTATAAAATAGCCAAGTTTCCGAAAGTCATAGGAGTTATAGATTGCACGCATGTAAGAATTCAATCTCCCGGAGGCGATTCCGAAGACAATTCTACAAGAATTGTCTCCTGTTCTTAGGTATAATTTTTACCGCGAAACTTTCTTTCTGCCGACATTGTTTTTTTTATTAGTTTGTTTATATTTTGTTTATATCATTAGCTGTTAGTCGGAGGTATCACAGAAAACCATTCCAACCGAATTTCTCCCGAATAGCAAATCTCGGTGTCACAGACGTCATTTTTGACGGTTTCTAAATCCCCCGTATTTTTCCGGACGTTTTGATAAAATTACCCAACTTAAAAATGTTTCCCAAAAATATAACTTTATTTAAGATAACTCTAATGAATTTTATGAACTACCTGCATACTACGATTTTTATACCTACTTCGGTTTATATTCAAAAATATGCTTTTTATAAAACCTCTCGAAAAAAATTAGCAAAAAAAAATCCGTCGGCAAACCGTCTACCTGGCAGTGTTACCAATTAGCTAGCACTTTAAAATACCAAATTTGTCCAAATTTCGGAGTTAGTTATCGAAATGTTTTGTTAACGAATTATTTATTCAACGGTACTTCGTATTGTAGTTAAAAATGAAGCTTATTTCTGGTAAAAATTTTATGGTAAAAGAAGTTGTAGTTATTGAGAAATTAATAAAAACAGGCCGCCTTTGCAAAAAGTTTGCATCACTGTCGTGAAAAAATGTCCTATTTTTGCCAGGTAAAACGCTGGCTGTGAAGAAGAAGAAGACATACATGTAAAAAAGTACAACATTTTTGTTTATTATTAATTTAAACTAATAAGCTTTGCTAATTTTCAGGGGTAAACATAGGTTACCAGCGAAAGACACCATATTTTTCCGATTCATTCGCGATAATATCGACATTGCCAAAGGATTTACTCAGGGCGGCCGCATTCTTGTGAAAGGACGTGGCCAATGAGTTAAATCTCCATGGTAGTCCATGTAAAACCGTTTGTAAGGATCTCCTTTGCGTCCTAGCCTCTCGCAGTTTATGCCTTCGCAAGTACTCTAGAGCAGACGGCATTTTAGTTCGCTTTTAAAAATCTTGCCAACTAAGAAATGAAAATAAACCAACGCAGCCGCGGCAAACCGTTGTTCAGGGCTGCAATATGTAGCCTGGCGGGTAATTCAAATTTTTAAACATATATATTCTTTTTGTAATTTTGAAAGAAAAACATAAATTAAGTTTAAAACTTATTGGAAAATAGTCCAAATAAGTCAAATAAAATTCGATAATTATTGAATATTCGATATTTAGTGTATGCGTCCAGCCCTGGTCGTTTTTCGGTAAATTTTCCGAAAAAAGGAAATCTCTCGAATTCCTGTGACACCAACGGTTTTGGTCGGTTGGTTTCTAAACCAACCGTCCCCAAAACCGTCGACGGTTTCTGTGACACCCACATTTTATTTGCACACTTTTATTTGGATTTATATTTTATTAATTTCCTCGATTTGATGTTAGATGTATTTTTACTGGATGTACGGCCAAATGCGAATATGAAACTTGTACATCAATATGAATATCAATATGAAAAGAATTAGAAAATAGGCAAAGGACGAAGAAATAAAAGACGGAATTGGAATTGTAATTTACTAACTGTCGTTATCGGATTAAATCGGATTTGGATTTTAATAAAATCGCACAGAAAGTCAAACGAATTAGGTTTTCGGTTGGCTCGACCGGCAGTTAATAGGGAATTAATAAATTGAACTTATCTGCTGGAGCAATTCGGCTCGAATGGATCAAAAAATGAAGAGCTGGGGCGTCGAATATCGATCGTAGTTGAAGGCAGCTTCCGGAGACGTTGCGGCTGTTGCAAATAGCCGGTGGCAAGCTGTGGGGAAGAGACAAAAGCACTCGGCGATCACGACGATAGAAAAAAACAAGAGAGAACGCTATAGTCGGGTTGGTGCTTCGACTATCTAATACCCGTCACTCAGCTAAAGGGAGTGCGAACGCTGTGTCGGGTTGGTGTCCCGACTAATAATCGTAACTCAGCTAAAGGGAGTGCGAGGGAGATAGATATATGTTGACAATTTATAAAGCGTATAACTTTTAAATGAATGGTCCGATTTGAAAAATATCTTCTACATTTCGATAGGTATAAATATACACAACAAAATTGCATTTATACTTCTCGGAAATCTTTAAAGATGTGGGCGCAGGACCCATTTTAAAATCGATAGTGGGCGATTGTGGGCGTTAGAGGGGGCGTGGCGCTCGGCTAAAATAAACGGCAAAAATAAACAGACGGACATGGCTAGATCGAAGAATATATATAGTTTATAGGGTCGGAAACGCTTCCTTCTACCTGTTATATACTTTTGCACGAATCTAATATATCCTTTTACTCTACGAGTAACGGGTATAAAAATAATGATTACTGATGATTTTTTTTTTTGCTCAATATAAAACTCATCAGATCCTTGCGGCCCTCCTGTGAGACTTTTTTAAAATCTGATTTCACAGCCGTTAAAGAGGTTACTAAAACTACCCCCAAGATTCTTTACAAATTATTTTAACCACTTTTAAAAAATGGCTTATCGTATGATTTTTATTTTATTCCAATCAAAATAAAACTCATCACAGCCTCGCGGCCCTCCTGTAAGACTTTTCGCCAATCTGATTTAAAGAATTATCAAAGCTACCTCCACAAACATATTTATTTAAAGAACCTCCAAACATATTTATTTATTATTTCATTTTACGAATAATATTTTCGATAAAGCCTCATTAGCAAGGTTACACCTTTGATCGGTCAGTACCATTTTGAGGGCCGAAAAAGATTTTTCCACGCTCACTTGCGTAGCGGGAACTGAATGGACTACCTTGGGCAGCTGATACAAAGCGTTTCTCCTCCCAATACTCCATTATGTTGCAGGTCAGGCTAATGAGTTTTGGAGAATAATTCTTGATTTCGGCATATGCCTATTTGGTCCGTTGGCTCTGCGTCTTCAGTCTCTCCACCCGAAGCTACCTCAATTGCTTGCAAATAATCATCTAGCAAAGACCCCAAGCTCGAGTTTGGCGAAGGCAATGCTTTCTGAGCTTGAAGCGATGCTGATGATGAAGAAATCTGCGATATTGGACTAGTCTAAAATTATATTATTATTACATTTAAAATATCTTCTTTTATATACAGGACGTAAGTACTAACGAGTTCTTTTTTTTCGGTATGCCAATTTGATACAAAATTACCTATTTGCCGGCGTTCTCAAAGATTCGAGGCGTTGAAAAAAGTCCTTTACGGCGAATTAAAGAGTGTGCGCTGCACATTTTATCGACTGAATGGGATGAATATTAATATTCATGTACAGCCCTTCCTGTAATAAGGAAAACAACCTTCACGTTTGAGTTCTGAATAAAAACTGATTTTATTTTTCTAAGGGCCGGTTTCTCGAGTTCCGGCTAACATTTCTCTAACAGATAAAGTCCCTGCTAAGGCATTTTGGATTTCTCGAGCAACAATGTGAGAGCTAACTCTGACAGGGACTCGGAGTCCCTGTTAAGCGTTTTCGACTCGACAGAATGTCAGCTGATTTGTCAAAGCCAACTAAGAAGAAGAAACGAAATCACAGCTGACTTTTCCTTTGAATTACACCCAAACAGCTGGTGAAATAATCGAAGCATGCCATTTTTTGCGCTTCACAGCCCAATTCTGTGCGTTAACAGCACTCTGTAATTGTTTCTCGTTCAGATAAATTTAAGCAGTCGAGAAAGCCGATTTGCTTTCACGAACAGTTAGTCTAGTCTTTAAGGGCCGCTTTCTCGAGTCCCTGTCAAAGTCCCTGATAGCTATCTGTTCGAAAAACTTAAAGACCAGATAAACTGTTCGTAAAAGCAAATCCGCTTTCTCGACTGCTTTAATTTATCTGAACGAGAAACAATTACAGAGTGCTGTTAACGCACTGTAAAGTGCAAAAAATGGCATGCTTCGATTATTTCATCAGCTGTTTGGGTATAATTTAAAGGAAAAGTCAACTGTGATTTCGTTTCTTCTTCATAGTTGGCTTTGGGAAATCAGCTGTCATTCTATCGAGTCGAAAACGCTTAACAGGGACTCCGAGTCCCTGTCAAAGTTAGCTCTCACATTTATGCTCGAGAAAGCCAAAATGCCTTAGCAGGGACTTTATCTGTTCGAGAAATGTTAGCCGGCACTCGAGAAACCGGCCCTAAGTTTTTCAAACAGATAGCTATCAGGGACTTTGACAGGGACTCGAGAAACCGGCCCTAAGTCTTCGCTTACGTAACTACACCCAAAAACAAGAAAGGAAGCTAGCTTCGGCCAGCCGAAGCTTATATACCCTTGCAGATCATTCCTATTAATTAACAAATCGCAAAAATGTTCAATTTTCTAATATTTCTCATTAATTTTCCGATCGTTCCTATGGCAGCTATATGATATAGTCGTCCGATTTTGATCAAATTAAAATTGAAATTCGGAAATATTTAAAAAGAGTCATATCCTAGAGTAGAAGATAATACAATAAAAACCAAAGAAGCTAGAATTTATTTCCTATTACTTTTCCATTAATTTTCCGATCGTTCCTATGGCAGCTATATGATATAGTCGTCCGATTTTGATTAAATTAAAATTGAAATTCGGAAATATTTAAAAAGAGTCATATCCTAGAGTAGAAGATAATACAATAAAAACCAAAAAAGCTAGAATTTATTTCCCATTACTGTTCCATTAATTTTCCGATCGTTCCTATGGCAGCTATATGATAGAGTAGTCCGATTTTTTAAATAATTAATTCGAAATTCAGAAATATTTAAAAAATAACATCCCCAAAAGTAGAAGGCAATACTTCAAAAAACACCGAAGCTAGAATTTTTTAAAGTTTTTTTTTCCCATTGTTCCTATGGGAGCTATAAGATATAGTTGTCCGATCCGGTCGGCTCCGACATATATACTACCTGCAATAGAAAGAACCCTTTTGCGAAAGTTTTGTCCCGATAGCTCAAAAACTGAGAGACTAGTTTGCGTAGAAACAGACAGACGGGCAGACGGACAGACGGACGGACAGACGGACATGGCTAGATCGACTCGTCTTGTGATGCTGATCAAGAATATATATACTATACGTTGCAAACTTCTGACTGAAATCATAATACCCTCTGCAAGGGTATAAAAAATCGACTGAAATCGCCCTTGGTTTTAGAAAATCGCCTATGAATTTGCTTTACTGGCGATTTTGTCTATATTAAAGAAAGTAGGTTTTTAAAATCAAAGACGTTTTTTCTAAAAATCAAAAAAAAATAGACTGCAATTTAGAAATTTTTTGCTAGAAAGTAAAAAAATATTTCTTAGAATTTAGAAAGAAAAGGTTTTCTAAAAAATAGAAATATGATTTTTATACCCGTTACTCGTAGAGTAAAAGGGTATACTAGATTCGTGCAAAAGTATGTAACAGCTAGAAGGAAGCGTTTCCGACCCCATAAAGTATATATATTCTTGATCAGGGTCACTAGCCGAGTCGATCTAGCCATGTCCGTCTGTCCGTCTGTCCGTCTGTCCGTCTGTATGAACGCTGAGATCTCAGAAACTACAAAAGCTAGAAGGTTGAGATTTCCCACACATATTCTTTGGCTTCCTACGCAGCGCAAGTTTATTTTAGCCGAGCGCCACGCCCCCTCTAACGCCCACAATCGCCCACTAACGATTTTAAAATGGGTCCTGCGGCCACATCTTTAAAGATTTCCGGGAAGTATAAATGCAATTTTGTTGTGTATATTTATACCTATCGAAATGTAGAAGACATTTTTCAAATCGGACCATTCATTAAAAAGTTATACGCAATCAAAAATTATATATCTATCTCCCTCGCACTCCCTTTAGCTGAGTTACGATTATTAGTCGGGACATCAACCCGACACAGCGTTCGCACTCCCTTTAGCGGAGTGACGGGTATTAGATAGTCGGGACACCAACCCGACTATAGCGTTCTCTCTTGTTTTAAATATAAACAAATATTTTTTTAAAAAACAAAAAAAATTTCTCAAATTCAGAAAATACAAAAATGTATTTTCGGGCTCCGGAATTAACCCAGTTGTTTCTGTGACGCCACGGCCTTTGTGTTATTTTTTTTTTCTAGTTTGAATTTCCTATAATTGAGCACATGGGTGGTTTCAAATTGGAACTGTAATAATAACTGAAATGAGTATACAAATTACAAATTATAAATATAAAAACACAATAACTTACTATTTTGAGAAAAACATCTTGGTCGCCGCACGCGGGAATCGAACCGCTAACCGCTCGCCTCACAGTTTGCAGTCAAGCACTCTTCTAGCTGCGCCACGGAAGCATCACGTGAGGCGCTGTACAAAGTCTATTCACATTTTGTTCTCCTATTTTTACTCAAATTGATCTGGCTCTCTTCTGTTTACTCCTTTTAGTGTCATTTAATTTTGCTCTTAAATATTTATTGATTAACATTAATATTTACAGATTTATTTTGGTTCAATGGTAACAGTAATTGAATGTTTCAAATTTGAAAAACTTAAACATCATTTTTATCAAAATATAATTATTCATGAGCTAAAAAAAATGCAATACATTTTTTTTTTTATTAATATGTAACTATTAGTGTTAAAAAAAAAACAAAAAGACACCATGAGTTTTTCGTCTCGACATGGGTTTGAACTCACTCTTGCAGCCGCAAGCTTGAATAACATACGCACGCGTTAGACCCCTAGGCTACCAATCCCGGAAATTTTCTTCGATTAATAGCGACGTTTTCTTAGGCTAAAAAAAATTTTTCTAAAAAGTGTATAAGAAGGGATATCGATCAAATACTCCGCTTCGGTACTGCTGAGGGCGACACTGCGCTGCTTTTCGGAACGCCAAGAAATTGGACCTCCAGCTAGGAAGTAGATGTACCCGGTATATGACTTCCTGTCGACTTTGTCACCGGTCCAATCCGCGTCTACGTATCCAAGAAAAGGGTGACCACACTGCCTGTAGTGTAGCTTCATGTCCACTGTTGATGCCAGATATCTTAGTACATGCTTGATACCGGGCATATGTTCGGTATGTGGGTCCTGATTTCGTTGAGCCAGTTTGGAAACGGAATGCAAAATGTCCGGCCTGGTTGTAAGTGCAAGCCACATTAGCTCGCCAACAGCTGACTGGTATAGAGTTGGATCAACCTTTTTGCACTGATTGCTAGTGCATGCTACCTGGAATTCTGCATCCAGTGGTGTGGCCGCCTGTCTGCAATCCTCAATGCCGTGTGCATGCAGCAGATCCTTTATATACTGCGAATGGCCCAGGGAAATTGGTCCTAGCTCTCCTTCACGCTCTATCTCCATGCCCAAGAAAAGGTTTAGAGAGCCTTTGTCCACGCATTCGAAAGACTTAGAGATACACGATTTGATTCTGACCAGATCCTCTTTTGACTGACAGGCTACCAGAATGTCATCGACATATATGAGCATTAGCGAGAGGTTTCCATTTCCAGTCTGCTTGTAAAGACATGGTTCGTTCTCGCAAGCAATGAAGCCGAGCTTAACCAGGGTACTGTCAAGCATGGAATTCCATTCCCTTCCTGACTGCTTTAATCCGTATATCGCCTTGTTGAGAAGCAAACTTTTACCAGGATGACTCTGATCGATGTACCCCTCCGGTTGCTTCATGTATACCGTCTCACTAAGACCGCTGTTTAAATACGCTGTACATACGTCCATCTGATGCAGGTACAGACCGAGCTCTGCTGCTAAGGCCAATATAAAACGCACGCTCTCTAGCCTGCAAACTGGAGAGAAAGTTTCTTGATAGTTAACGCCGTACTGCTGGGAGCATCCTTTTGCAACCAGACGTGCCTTGATGCGTTCTATTTGGCCATCCTTGTCGCGCTTAACGTTGAATACCCATTTGCATCCGATCGCACGCTGATTTCTTGGTAAATCTGTCATCTGCCAGGTTTGGTTTGCGAGAAGAGAATCATATTCCCTTTGCATAGCTACGCGCCATTCGGATGCATACGGACTGCTCATAGCCTCTTTAAATGTTGCTGGTATCGGGACATCGTTTGACACTAAGGCACCTAGGATGTTGTACTGCTTTTTGGGACGACCAGGCTTGCCAGTCCGGATGAGCTTCGGCCGACCAGGCCCTACACGTTTCTCATTTTGGTCATATTTCTCTTCCTGTTCTTCCTTGTCCTTTTCGTCCTTGTCCTTCTTGTCCTTATCCTTTTCGTCAGATTCTGATGCACTCTCGAACTGATCGGAACTTTCACTAGAGCTGTCCTCTCTACCAGTTTCGCTTGAGTCGTGACCAATCCTATCACTCTCCGGGAAATGATCGAAAAAAGCTTTATTGTCATCTCCTGCATCATGATTCTCATCAAATAGGACATCTCTTTTTTCGACTACTAGTCGCGTAGTTGAATCGTACAGGCGATAACCTTTTGCCGCCACCGAGTATCCAACCATTGTATATTCTTTGCCTTTTGGTTGAAACTTGCTTCCCTTTCGTGGACCCTTGTCCAGAGCAACTGCAATAGAACCAAATACCTTTAGATGGTTTATACAAGGTTTCTTACCAGTCCACGCTTCTATTGGGGTCATGCAATTTACTGCGCTGGTTGGAGAACGATTCCGAAGGTAAACAGCAGTATTAACAGCTTCAGCCCATAAGAATTCGCATAATCCCGACTGCACGAGTAGGCATCAAGACATTTCCACTAATGTCCTATTAGCCCTCTCAGCAACTCCATTCTGCTGTGGTGTGTAAGCTACAGTAAGCTGCCTAGCGATACCATGATGACGAAGAAAATCATCGAACTCTTTGTTGTCGAATTCTCCTCCGTTGTCCGTGCGAAGACATTTCAGCTTTCTATCCGTCTGCCGTTCAACCAGATTCTTAAACTCCATGAACTTTGATAGCACTTCGTCCTTCTTCCGCAAAAAATACACAAAAATCCTCCTGGATTTGTCATCGATGAATGTCAGGAAGTACTTCGATCCCGCCAGCGATTGTGTGGGAAACGGGCCACATACATCTGCATGTATCAGTTCCAAAAGCTCATTGGCTCTGTTGGCGGTAGCTGCTGGAAACGGTAGTTGGTGGATTTTGCTGAGCATGCAAGTCCTACACTTGAAATCCTGTGGAAGAATCATATTTTCCACACCACGCACCATACCTTTGGAAACAATTTCCCTCAGACTAGAAAAATTGAGGTGACCATATCTCTTGTGCAATAAAACGCCGTCAATTACGGTGGCAGAAAAACATTTGCTGTTTGTGCTTTGAAACAAATATAAATTGTCAATTCTGTTGGCACTGAAAATGCATTCGCCGTCTTGCATGACCATTGCGTTTTGCAGACCGAATTTCACCGTGCACCTGTTTTTCACCGCACTGCTAACTGACATAAAATTGCCATGCATTTTTGGAACATAAAGCACATTCTTTAATGTTAATGTACACAGCTCTGTCTGCAACTTTACATCACCTTTACTTTCAGCTTCAAGGAAACCAGCATTGGCAAGCCCGATCATCTCCGTGTGTTTTTCTAGTTTAGTGAAAAGCTCTTTTTCACAACACATATGGCTTGTAGCCCCACTGTCCAGACACCACATCGAGTTTTGGAAATTGCTAGCGTCCAACGCATTTAGCAAGCTGCACTGTCGGTTCGATGTGCGAATGTGATTGTCTCTGTCTACCGCTTGCGGACACTGGGACTTTATATGTCCACGCTCGCCACACTTAAAACAGACGATATTATTCCTTTTCTTCTGCTCATTCGTCTTCGAATACGAATTTTGTTTCTGTGTTGCGACAAACGCCTTGGTATTGTCGTCTTGCTCATTTGCGATTCCCCTTCGTTCGCCTTCTTCTTTGAGCTTAATGCAGAGAGTTTCAAACGAGGGCAATTCATCTCTGGTCTCGATAGCCACCACGAAATTTTCGAATTGTTCTGGAAGGCTCGACAGTAGAACAATTGTGCGTAGCTCCTCGTTTAGATCGATTCCAACTGAGGTTAGACCATCCAAAACCTCCAGGAATTCGTTAATATAGCTGGATATGTTTTGGCCATGTCCCATTCGCTTTCCAAGCAATTTCTTGTACAACTGTACCTTCCGTACCGGACCACGAGGCTGATGTACTTCTTTTAGCTTTCCCCATGCATCTTTCGATTGCTGACAATTTTTTATGTAGGCCAACTGCGATGTTTTTACAGTTAATGTAATTGTCGCCAAAGCTTTTTGGTCTTGAGCACTCCAATCGACTCCTTCAGGTGCATTTGTAGCAGTCAAATCTCCGGACGTTACACTCCACAATCCAGAATGCACCAACACAGATCGCATCTGTATGCTCCACGAATCATAGTTATTGTCTTCTAACTTATCTATTTGATATAGACCACTCATATTTGTCTTTTGAGTTACACAAAGTTCTTAACTTTCAAACACTCTTCCGATTTAACCGTGCCTGGGCCCATAACCTATTGAGCTGGCAAATCTAATAATATAAACCGCCGTGCGTGTGTTCACATGAAGAGTTTATTTGCAACTAACTTAAAAGAGAATACAATTATCATACATTGATATTGCTCCATCTTCGTAAGAGCGAGACCTCTACAGTACATGCCAGCATTGCCAGACTTCTACAAACGCAATTATTTTCTACAAATCTCGGTGTCACAGACGTCATTTTTGACGGTTTCTAAATCCCCCTTATTTTGCCGGACGTTTTGATAAAATTACCCAACTTAAAAATGTTTCCCAAAAATATAACTTTATTTAAGATAACTCTAATGAATTTTATGAACTACCTGCGTACTACGATTTTTATACCTACTTCGGTTTATATTCAAAAATATGCTTTTTATAAAACCTCTCGAAAAAATTAGCAAAAAAAAATCCGTCGGCAAACCGTCTACCTGGCAGTGTTACCAATTAGCTAGCACTTTAAAATACCAAATTTGTCCAAATTTCGGAGTTAGTTATCGAAATGTTTTGTTAACGAATTATTTATTCAAAGGTACTTCGTATTGTAGTTAAAAATAAAACTTATTTCTGGTAAAAATTTTATGATAAAAGAAGTTGTAGTTATTGAGAAATTTATAAAAACAGGCCGCCTTTGCAAAAAGTTGGCATCACTGTCGTGAAAACATGTCCTATTTTTGCCAGGTAAAACGCTGGCTGTGAAGAAGAAGAAGACATACATGTAAAAAAGTGCAACATTTTTGTTTATTATTAATTTAAACTAATAAGCTTTGCTAATTTTCAGGGGTAAACAAGGAGCGCTAAAAACGTTACGCAGTTCCCATCCAGTTTTTGTCTTATATCCTCAACACTAATATACTGATTGCAGTAATACAACTCCTTTTCTTACGGAATCCAGATTGTTTTTCATTTAGTAAGGAATTATTAGCTAAGTAAAGTTAAATCTGAGAGGACATACGATTTTCAAAGACTTTTTATAGGAAAGGTAATAATGAAATATGCCTATAGTCATTGTTACGCTTGGGAATTTTGAATATTTTGGCGTTTTTCCATATTGTCGGAAATGAAGACGTAGTTAATAGCAGTGTTAACAAGAGAGAACGCTATAGTCGGGTGCCCCGACTATCAGATACCCGTTACTCAGCTAAAGGGAGTCCGAAGGAGATGGAGTTAAAATCTTTGATCCACCGTAACTTTTCAACGAATGGTCCGATTTAAAAAATTTCTTCTACATTTCGATAGGTATTGATAAACACAATAAAACTGCAATTTTACTTTTCCGAAATATTGAAAATTTTAAAATCGTATATAAGCGATGGTGGGCGTTAGAGGGGGCACCCTTTTTAAACAAACTTGCGCTGCGTAGGAACTCCTAGAATCTGCATGCAAAATGTCAATCCTCTAGCTTTTATAGTTTCCGAGATCTCGCGTTCATACGGACAGACAGACGGACATGGCTATATCGACTCGGCTAGTGACCCTGATCAAGAATATATATACTTTATGGGGTCGGAAATGCTTCCTTCTAGCTGTTACATACTTTTGCACGAATACAATATACACTTTTACTCTACGAGTAACGGGTATAAAAATATATGTAACATGGGCAATATTAAGGGGAGCAAAAGCTTAACAAATTTTGGACACATATTATCGAGACCTACATCATTAGACTTGACATGCAGAATACTAGCTAGAACATCACTTTGATTTATACTGGTGTTTGCGCCGCTTTCCCCGCTCCTCCCTCGTTGGGAATGCCTACTTCCAGGCTCTTCCAGCTCTTAGCGCTCTGAAGCACAGCGCTCAATTAGCTTAAGTTTAATACTCTCTGTGAACTACTTCGAAATACATCGCCCGGCCGGTCCACGCAAGTCACGAAAAGTCCAGTGTTCTCATTATACCCGTTACTCGTAGAGTAAAAGGGTATACTAGATTCATGCAAAAGTATGTACCAGCTAGAAGGAAGCGTTTCCGACCCCATAAAGTATATATATTCTTGATCAGGGTAACTAGCCGAGTCGATCTAGCCATGTCCGTCTGTCCGTCTGTCCGTCTGTCCGTCTGTCCGTCCGTCTGTCCGTCTGCCCGTCTGTCTGTTTCTACGCAAACTAGTCTCTCAGTTTTTGAGCTATCGGGACAAAACTTTCGCAAAAGGGTTCTTTCTATTGCAGGTAGTATATATGTCGGTAGTATATATATCTTATAGCTCCCATAGGAACAATGGGAAAAAAAAACTTTAAAAAATTCTAGCTTCGGTGTTTTTTGAAGTATTACCTTCTACTTTTGGGGATGTTATTTTTTAAATATTTCTGAATTTCGAATTAATTATTTAAAAAATCGGACTACTCTATCATATAGCTGCCATAGGAACGATCGGAAAATTAATGGAACAGTAATGGGAAATAAATTCTAGCTTTTTTGGTTTTTATTGTATTATCTTCTACTCTAGGATATGACTCTTTTTAAATATTTCCGAATTTCAATTTTAATTTGATCAAAATCGGACGACTATATCATATAGCTGCCATAGGAACGATCGGAAAATTAATGAGAAATATTAGAAAATTGAACATTTTTGCGATTTGTTAATTAATAGGAATGATCTGCAAGGGTATATAAGCTTCGGCTGGCCGAAGCTAGCTTCCTTTCTTGTTTTTGGGTGTAGTTACGTAAGCGAAGACTTAGGGCCGGTTTCTCGAGTCCCTGTCAAAGTCCCTGATAGCTATCTGTTTGAAAAACTTAAAGACTAGACTAACTGTTCGTGAAAGCAAATCGGCTTTCTCGACTGCTTAAATTTATCTGAACGAGAAACAATTACAGAGTGTTGTTAACGCACAGAATTGGGCTGTGAAGTGCAAAAAATGGCATGCTTCGATTATTTCACCAGCTGTTTGGGTGTAATTCAAAGGAAAAGTCAACTGTGATTTCGTTTCTTCTTCTTAGTTGGCTTTGACAAATCAGCTGACATTCTGTCGAGTCGAAAACGCTTAACAGGGACTCCGAGTCCCTGTCAGAGTTAGCTCTCACATTGTTGCTCGAGAAATCCAAAATGCCTTAGCAGGGACTTTATCTGTTAGAGAAATGTTAGCCGGAACTCGAGAAACCGGCCCTTAGAAAAATAAAATCAGTTTTTATTCAGAACTCAAACGTGAAGGTTGTTTTCCTTATTACAGGAAGGGCTGTACATGAATATTAATATTCATCCCATTCAGTCGATAAAATGTGCAGCGCACACTCTTTAATTCGCCGTAAAGGACTTTTTTCAACGCCTCGAATCTTTGAGAACGCCGGCAAATAGGTAATTTTGTATCAAATTGGCATACCGAAAAAAAAGAACTCGTTAGTACTTACGTCCTGTATATAAAAGAAGATATTTTAAATGTAATAATAATATAATTTTAGACTAGTCCAATATCGCAGATTTCTTCATCATCAGCATCGCTTCAAGCTCAGAAAGCATTGCCTTCGCCAAACTCGAGCTTGGGGTCTTTGCTAGATGATTATTTGCAAGCAATTGAGGTAGCTTCGGGTGGAGAGACTGAAGACGCAGAGCCAACGGACCAAATAGGCATATGCCGAAATCAAGAATTATTCTCCAAAACTCATTAGCCTGACCTGCAACATAATGGAGTATTGGGAGGAGAAACGCTTTGTATCAGCTGCCCAAGGTAGTCCATTCAGTTCCCGCTACGCAAGTGAGCGTGGAAAAATCTTTTTCGGCCCTCAAAATGGTACTGACCGATCAAAGGTGTAACCTTGCTAATGAGGCTTTATCGAAATTATTATTCGTAAAATGAAATAATAAATAAATATGTTTGGAGGTTCTTTAAATAAATATGTTTGTGGAGGTAGCTTTGATAATTCTTTAAATCAGATTGGCGAAAAGTCTTACAGGAGGGCCGCGAGGCTGTGATGAGTTTTATTTTGATTGGAATAAAATAAAAATCATACGATAAGCCATTTTTTAAAAGTGGTTAAAATAATTTGTAAAGAATCTTGGGGGTAGTTTTAGTAACCTCTTTAACGGGTGTGAAATCAGATTTTAAAAAAGTCTCACAGGAGGGCCGTAAGGATCTGATGAGTTTTATATTGAGCAAAAAAAAAAAAATCATCAGTAATCATTATTTTTATACCCGTTACTCGTAGAGTAAAAGGATATATTAGATTCGTGCAAAAGTATGTAACAGGTAGAAGGAAGCGTTTCCGACCCTATAAACTATATATATTCTTCGATCTAGCCATGTCCGTCTGTCTGTCTGTATGAACGCTGAGATCTCGGAAACTCCAAAAGCTAGAAGGTTGAGATTTTCCACACATATTCTTGGGCTTCCTACGCAGCGCAAGTTTATTCCAGCGCCACGCCCCTCTAACGCCCACAATCGCCCACTAACGATTTTAAAATGTGTCCTGCGCCCATATCTTAAAAAATTTCCCAGAAGTATAAATGCAATTTGTTGTGCATATTTATACCTATCAAAATGTAGAAGAATTTTTTTAAATTGGACCATTCATTAAAAAAATGTTATATATCCATCTCCCTCGCACTCCCTTTAGCCGAGTGACGGGTACTAGATAATCGGGACACGAACCCGACTATAGAGTTCTCTCTTGTTGAGTCTTATTTTTTTTTATTAAAAATAATTATTATCCTCTAAGAAAAATATAAAAATTGAATTTTCATTTTACATTTTTATACCCTTGTAGAGGGTATTATAATTTCAGTCAGATGTTTGCAACGCAGTGAAGGAGACGTTTCCGACCACATAAAGTATATATATTCTTGATCAGCACCAATAGCCGAGTCTATCTAGCCATGTCCGTCTGTCCGTCTGTCCGTCTGTCCGTTTCTATGCGAACTAGTCTCTCAGTTTTAAAGCTATCGCGATGAAACTTTCCCGAAGGTCTTCTTTCTATTGCAGGTAGTACATATGTCGTAGCGAGCCGGATCGGACCACTATATCTTAAGGCTCCCTAACAAATATAAGAAAATTCATTGTAACTTTGTAGGAAGTAGGCGTTTTGATTCTTGACTACTTAAAAACAAAATTGAAATAAATCGAAACGCTGAATCTGGAATCCCTGGAACTGCACCGAGTGAGTATTCTTTTATCTACAAGGGTATATAAGCTTCGGCTGGCCGAAGGTAGCTTCCTTTCTTGTTTATTATTTAACTTATAATGATTACGGTCCCTGCTTTTAAATGTAAACTCCTGCTCTTAAATGTAAAGTGCTGCTATAACATTGCTTCCGACGAAATTTTAACAGTCGACTTTGGCTGTCGTTGATTTTGCTTCGGCTTTGCTTCCGACTTCCAGAAACTTTCATAGCAGTAGCACAGTAAAAGCAAAACATAGGAAGCATTCACAGCATTTTCAAATCCTGGTTTTCGGCTCGATAAAACGACAGCTGATTTCCCAAAGCCAGCTAAGAAGAAGAAACTAAATCACAGCTGTTTTTGCCTTTGAATTATACCCAAACAGATGATAAAATAATCAAAGCACGCCATTTTTTGCGCTTTACAGCACATTCTGTGCGCTAACAGCACTCTGTAATTGTTTTTCGAATGAAGAGTGGAACCAGGTTGACAACGCTCTAATGTCTGGCAACACTTGCGCACAAATCCAACCGTACAAATTTGAAATGGTGGATGAAGTACCGAGACAAAATTTGTCGCTACCTGCGCTAACATAAGGACGAGTAAACCATTTTTTGTATATCGCCCCGTTGCTCCGGCAGGCAAACTAAAGGACGGACGAGAAATCGGCCCTAAGCCTACAAAAACTGTGTTACAATGCACATTGCACTACGGGGAAAAAGTCCGTTTTTTTTTTTTGCATAAACTCTAGTTTTAAAGATAGAAACTTGAAAATTATAACATATGGGCACTTCCAAAAAAAAGTCCACCAAGCCAAAAACCTTGAAACCAAAACATATTTCCACATGATTTTGCCCTGATATTAATTTCTAATTAGTTGGATACTGAGCTTAACTACAAATTTGGAGTATAGTTTGATTATTTTTATGACAAACCCGACCAATATACGCAAAAATCAGTTTTTGGCTATTATTTTGTTATTTTTTGGACTTGTCTTCTGTTGTTAATTTATCCTATAGGAATGCTAATATGTGACATTTTTCTGTACTGAATGCTTCATTCACATGCTAAACCATTAAGTTAAAAGCAAAACATCCAGCAATTGAGAGATAGAGGTAAAGAAATCCGCTTTACAAAACAGTCGGAAAAAATGTCCCGAGCGAATGTGGTTGAAACTGCATAAAAAAAAAACGGCAAAGAATTTTTGAGTAAAACCAAAAGCATTTCACAGCGACATGTTTGAACAACATTCTAAAAAAATCGCATTAAAATATTCCATCAGAATTCGCTAATTTCTGGTGTTGTATGAACTTCCCCGAAATCCACTTCTATTTTTGTCCCGAGCGAATACGGCAGTTTTTTACCGATATCTTAAAAACTAAAAGTGGTACAAAATCAAGATTTTTACCAAAAATAGAGCTTGGGAAGAGTGAAAAGAAAAGCCCATAATTAAAATTAAAATCCATTGTTTTAGAATTTTTTTTCAACTTTAAAAGTGTGCAAATGTCCCGAGCGACATTTTGGAAGTGCCCATATACTCCTTATGCACAAATAGAATTTCGGGTTTTTCAATTTTTTGAAAAAACCGTACGATTGTTGTAGTTTTCGACTAAATTAGACATACACAAGACATTAAATAACTTGACAATGCAAACAGTTACAACACAATTCGTTTTGAGAAGTATTTATTTGACGTTAATTTCCCATTTTTTTGTTTATTTTTTAGCCCTCCAAACACTTTGCACGCCGTTGGGAAACTTTGAAGTAAAATTAGCGCGTTTTTTCTTCGAGATGAGCACGTTAATCGATAGACTTTAATCGGCTACAACAAATTACACAGGTACACAGCCAAAAATTTCCACGAACCATTTCTAGTTTTCCATGATAATTGGGTGCTCCTGAGTAAAAGTCCCATACAAAATTATTTTCCATCACCTACAGGTTCCGCGGTATAGCTAAGAATACAAAAAACCGATGTTGGTCGACATTTTGAATTACGTGGCCTATATAATTGCACTAACCTTTATTATTTTCGGTAGGACCTACTCTCAATACATCACGGCATTCCTAAAAAATAGTCCCCATTGTGAACCATTGCCCATGTCTTTGGAATTCGACGCCAAAGTTGAAAATCCCAAAATTGTAGAGATTTTTCTGATGTAAAAACAATTCTGAGGATTAAATCTTGAATGGAAGTAATTTTAACTATTCATTGTACCTATTGTTCATTGTATGCTTTAATTTCGGTTTAAAGCGTTTTCATGAGGACATTTTATTGGATTTCTTATACTAATAAAAGCTATTTTTTGATTTCATTATCTACTCCTAAAGGTTGTCAAATTTTGAATAAGTCATGGCAACCTCTAGAACTAAGAAACTAAAATACGTTCACTGAACATACATAGAAAAATGTAAATGTTTACTCCCATTCTGTAGGATGCCTTGACTTTTTTAAAATTTATCGGTTTTATTAGTATAATAAATCCAATAAGAAATATTCTCATGAAAACGCTTTAAACCGAAATTAAAGCATACAATGAACAATAGGTACAATGAATAGTTAAAATTACTTCCATTCAAGATTTAATCCTCAGAATTGTTTTTACATCAGAAAAATCTCTACAATTTTGGGATTTTCAACTTTGGCGTCGAATTCCAAAGACATGGACAATGGTTCACAATGGGGACTATTTTTTAGGAATGCCGTGATGTATTGAGAGTAGGTCCTACCGAAAATAATAAAGGTTAGTCCAATTATATAGGCCACGTAATTCAAAATGTCGACCAACATCGGTTTTTTGTATTCTTAGGTATACCGCGGAACCTGTAGGTGATGGAAAATAATTTTGTATGGGACTTTTACTCAGGAGCACCCAAATATCCTGGAAAACTTGAAATGGTTCGTGGAAATTTCACAAAGTTTAATTTTGTGTTCCTGTGTTATCGGTGGCGCGTAAATTTTTTTTTTAAATTGTTCTAAAAAGTTTAACCATTTTAGTATTAAAAAAATATTTCTTTTTTAAATTAGTAACTTTTATTTTTTATGGTTATGCCAAAAAAACGGATTTTTTCCCCATAGTGCATTGGGATGAATTGCCTTTTTTTGGCATAAACTCTAATTTTAAAGAAATGGATTTCAAATTATTTTACACAGTAGTGACTACAGTGAATTTGTATTTTGACCACGCCCAAATGAACCACCTTCGCCCGCGAAGGTAATTTTAACGATAAGGATCTAAATTTTGTTATACATAATATTGAGACTATTGTAAAATTTCGGTTTTTTCTCTTTTTTTATTTCTACCACACCCAGTCAGCCGCCCCAATGCCACATATAAAATAAATTTACGATATAACACGATATTATTATCACTAATCATCTATATTTAAATCAAAATCAAAATTTGGTTCGATCTCGAAATCCGGGTTATCAATTACGTCTTCAACAGGGGGTGTCAGCAGAATTGCATCTTTTTAACTTCTACATAAAACAATTAAATACACCAAGAAACAAGAGCATTTCCAATTCATGTCCTCTAAGCAGTATTATACATACCTTGACGAATATTTTCCATAATTCAACCGAAAGAAATTCGCGATATTTGGTAAAGAGAAATTAAGGCACACCCAGCTTAGTTCGAACAGCTGACTTTGAAGACTTGCCAAAGAGCAAGGAATGGTAACAACATTTTTTTTTTTAATAGTTTTTATGATAGTTGAACAATTTTTGAACGGATTAAAAAAAATGTGGAAAATTTCACAAAATATTTTATGCCAAAAATATGGAAATTTTATCCTAATGTGCAATGTAGAAAATATACCCAAAGTCGGTTACGATAATTCACAGAAAACAAAAACACTTATGACCGGTAAAGCGAGATGGACAGAGCAAGTAATGGCAGGGAGGTCCCTTACACAAATTGTTGGTTATTTCCATTTTTTTATTCATTTTTAACTGTGCTTTCGTTTAATACCACCGATATTTGGTTAAAGGTTTTGCAATTTTTTTGCCTGTGTAAAAAGAAATACCACATCTATAAGCGTACATTGAGCTAAAAAAAAAGCCATTGTTGGAAGTATATACAATACACATAGACACAATATGTAAAGAGGCGGCACATACACAACGATTAGCCAAGAACGCGCGATCACCGATAATAATCTTGCAACGCCAACGTTCAAAAAGTAACTGAGACTAAGCGACGAGCAGCTGTAAACGTGTCTTAGACGAGAGAGTAAAAGACAAAGACGGAGAAACGAGAGAGCCATTGAGAGATTTCCGGTTAAAGCCAAGAGTGCGCAAGCACAGAAACTGGTTTGATGCATACCCGGCTTAAAACTCATGGGATCTAATAGAAGCTCCGCTGAAGGAAGGGCTTAGTGCGGTTCTCTCGTTAACAAAATGGCATGGAGTTTGTTTTCGACTTTCTGTGTTGCGTCTGAGGAAAATCGACCAGAAACGAAAGCAAAAGAAAAAAGATATTGCTTGGCTTATTGCTAGCAGCTCTGCCACTATTTTTGACATTAATTGCACAGCCCATTGGGATGAAAAGCCTTTTTTCGGAATAAACTCTAATTTTTAAGATATATTGATACCCGTTACTCGTAGATTAAAAGGGTATATTGTATTTGTGCAAAAAAGTATATATATTCTTGATCAGGGTCACTAGCCGAGTCAATCTAGCCATGTCCGTCTGTCTGTCTGTCTGTCCGTCTGTATGAACGCTGAGATCTTGGAAACTACAAAAGCTAGAAGGTTGAGATTTCCCACACATATTCTTGGGCTTTCTACGCAGCGAAAGTTTATTTTGGCCGAGCGCCACGCCCCCTCTAACGCCCACAATCGCCCACTAACGATTTTAAAATGTGTCTGACACACATCTTTAAAGATTTCCGAGAAGTATAAATGCAATTTTGTTATGTATATTTATACCTAACGAAATGTAGAAGACATTTTTCAAATTGCACCATTCATTAAAAATGCGCAATCAAAAATGGTCTATATCCATCTCCCTCGCACTCCCTTTAGCTGAGTAACTGGTATTAGATAGTCGGGACACCAACCCGACTATAGCGTTCTCTTTAGTTTTTTTTATAGAAGTGAAATTTCGGTTTTCATTATTTTTATACCCGTTACGTATATTGTATTCGTGCAAAAGTATGTTACAGCTAGAAGGAAGCGTTTCTTACCCCATAAAGTATATATATTCTTGATCAGGGTCACTAGCCGAGTCGATCTAGCCATGTCCGTCTGTCCGTCTGTCTGTCTAGATGAACGCTGAGATCTCGGAAACTACAAAAGCTAGAGGGTTCAGATTTCCCACACATATTCTTGGGCTATTCTTGGGCTCAGCTAAGCGCCACGCCCCCTCTAAAGCCCACAATTGCCCACTAACGATGTTAAAATGTTGTGTTTGTTGTGTATATTTATACCTATCGAAATCGGACCATTCATTAAAAAGTTATGCGCAATCATAGTTTTATATCTCCATCTCCCACGAACTCCCTTAAGGTGTGACGGGTATCTGATAGTCGGGGCACCCGATTGTAGCGTTCTCTCTTGTTTTTAACTACAATACTAAGTACCTTTGAATAAATAGTTGTTAATTCTATATATTAGCGGGCTCACCCCCGAAATTCGCGAAAAAATTATCCTCGATGGACCGCGATTTCTTAAGAATTTACGTGCAAAAAGAACTTGAACACTTTTCCGCACCACCATTGAGGTAAAGTTTCAGGTTTTTCCTTTAATAACCTTTTATGACCTAGAAATCTGTCTGCTGAAGTATTCCCGAATAGAAAGTATTTGAAAGTAGTGCATTTAAACAAGAAAGTAAAAGAAAGACTGCGCCGCAGGCAAAAAAATGTAAGAAAAAATTGCGCGATTTTTTCTTAAATTTTTTTTTCGGCCGCGGCGCAGTTTCTCTTGTTCAGTATTAAAGAAGTTGTTTTAGCTAATTAAGGGTTGTTGTGTCGCTCAGTAAAACAAATTCAATCTTTAAGTTTGGTTTTTGGTGGAAAAGACAGAAAGGTTTAAATATATAATCCTCCTTGGACCGCGATTTCTTCTGATTACACCAGTTTACAAAAAAAATCGATGAAATATACCATGAATGAAACCTTTGTTTTCCGGTAAGGTACGTCTACCTGATTAAGAAAATGACACTTAAAATTTTTTTTATGGATAAAATTTTTTTTAAAGTGTATAAAACGTTTTTGACATTTTTTAATTTCTAACTTGAGTTGTGGTTAACCGATTTCAACCATAAGTGACTCACTTTACAGGTAATAGAATGCCCTCCAACTTTCTTATACATTGCATTGAGTTCCATTTATTAGTTTAGAAGCTACATTTCGACAAAGTTGAAAAAGTTAGAAAAAATGCAAAAATGCTGGCATAAATGGCTTCGTTAAAAATACACGCCTAAAAACCGAAATTATTTTTATAACTTCTACTGGTAGAAGGTGCTTTGACAAAAAAAACAAGCTATTGAATATTACAATCCACCAGCAAATTATTTTGATATGCATTTTTGAAGCTTGCGACAGCTGTTAACTGACACAACAGGGCTCTAACAGAGCTGTAATTCCCGTTTTTCCCAACGTAAAAAATCGATATAAAATCGAACTATTGATTGATTTTTTTGTTGATGGTCTTGTTAGTTGACTGAAAGATGTATCTTTAAGTATAACTCATAAAACTAATTTCGGTTTTTAGACGTGTATTTTTAACGATGCCATTTATGCCAGCATTTTTGCATTTTTTCTCACTTTTACAACTTTGACGAAGTGTAGCTTCTAAACTAATGAATGGAACTCAATGCAGTGTATAAGAAAGTTAAAGAGCATTCTATTACCTCTAAAATTAGTTATTTATGGTTGAAATCGGTTAGCCACAACTCAAGTTAGAAATTGAAAAAGGGTCAAAAACGCTTTTACACTTAAAAAAAAAATTTATCCATAAAAAAAATTTAAGTGCCATTTTCTGAATTAGGAAGACGTACCTTACCGGAAAACAAAGGTTTCATTCATGGTATATTTCATCGATTTTTTTTTGTAAACTGGTGTTATCATAATAAAAATACACATGTGGTCATCCATGGTTATGAGAGTTCTTAAGAAATCGCTGTCCATCGAGGATCATTTTTACGCGGATGTGAGGACAAGTTCCCTATAATACCAGTTACTCAGAATCTGAGTCTCAGATGTTTGGAATTTTAAATTAGTCTTATTTTGATAAAAAAGGAAAAGTACATAAAGTACATTTGGGGAAAACTAAAAAATTATTTTTTTTGAAAAGTGCCAAAAAACGACATTTTGAAAAAGAGAAGAAGAAGAACTTAGACCAAATAACAATTAAAATCAAAAGCCTCTTTGAACATTCACTTTTCCCCTAATATCAAAGAAATGTACTAGGCAGAAATCGACCTCTGTTGGCCTAAGGCCTTTTTGTATGAAAAACGGGTGTCTCAACTTACACTTACTCAACTTAATAGCTTTTTTTCTGACTGTCACATTAAGCTGATTCTTTTTTTAATTTGTTAACAGTTAATATACTAATGTTTTAAATCTCTTACCAAGTTAATTTAAGGACGTTATTAATTTTAAATGGAATTTTGAAAAAAGTAGACAAAAACTTTTTTGGTGAAAAATGGTACACGACTCTCACAGCTTAAATCTAGCTAGAGCCTGGCTTATAATGTTTTCCCCAAAAGTTTTGTCACTAAAAAGGACTAAAAAACAAAAATAAAAACAATTTTTTAGTGGATACGTTTTGAGAAAATTGAGTGTCTCAACTTACATATATTAAAAATGATATATAAAAAATGAACCTCAAGAATTCGCGACTAGGCGATGAGTTAAGAAAATAATGCTCACATAATATCGACTTTTTTATTTAATATATTTTTTATAAAATTAATAGAAATTATTAGCCCCAGCAAAAAGTGTTTGGGTAACCCCGAAACCCAACTGACCTACTTGAAACCCATTTGACCTGGGTAGTTTGGGTTTGGGTATTTGGGTAAATGAGTAACATTTTACCCAAACCCAAATGACCTGAAAATTTTGGGGTCGGGTTGGGTAGGTAATATTTAAAAAAAGCCTGACTTACTTGAACTGTTTTCAATGACAGACCGAACTACTTGACCTGAAATTTGGTTTGGTTACCCAAATAACCCATTTTGTATACCCATGCAGGGCTCTAATAAATACGTTCACTGAACATACATAGAGAAATGTATATGTTTACTCCTATTCTGTAGGATGCATTGACTTATTTAAAATTTAACAACATTTAGGGGTAGATAATGAAATAAAAAAACGGTTTTATTAGTATAAGGGTAAGAATTTCTCAACTGCGCATATGAAATTTTCGATTTTCTTCAAACTCGGCTCGTAGAGTTTGGCTTGGTTATCTGTAATACAGACCGTCCCAATCTACAGACCTCTCCCCTATACATATATGATTTTTAAAACTATTTAAATTATTTTTATAGAAACTCATTTAAACAATTAAATAGTTTTATAGGAACTCATTTAAACAATATATTAATTTTATAGGAACTCATTAAAACGTAGTTACTTTGATTGAAAATATGAGAAAAGCACCCTTGTTTTTTATAGCAAACCCGCGAACTTTGAAATTCAATTACAAGAGAACCATGGCCGACCACCAAGTTCTTTTTGCACGTAAATTTTTAAGAAATTGCGTTCCATCGAGGATAATTTTTTTACGAATATTGTAATTGATTATCATTTTACTATTAGACTAATTTGATAAAAAAAAAAGTTACAACATCAAACTTTTAAAAACACAAGGCGGCAACACTACTACTTATTTGACTATTACTTTTGTTTTTAAGTTTTTTCACTATGTTTTCTGGAATTTATTTCTGCCTTAAAAAATCCTAACTTATTCTTAGTATGAGGTTTAAAAGATAAAGAATGTATCTTTTTTAACATCGAATCAAACCATGCATCCATTTGCCTCTGAGAGCTCCGCAAATTTGGCCAATTTCAGCATTTTTCGAACTTTGAGGTCCTTTTTCTAAGAATCCTTGCTCTGGGAACTTTTTGGAAAACGCAGTTTAACTTGGGAATTCGTAACGAATCCAAAAATATAGCCCACATCGAGATAAATTTTTGATGCTGCATAGTGTATCAAATAAAAACACGAGGTAAAAAACTAGTGACGATCGCACCTTCAACATATAAAAGTTCTGATATCAACATTTGTGACGAAAAACACTAGTTTACAACCGAAATGCTCCCCAGCAATTGATGGCCAATTCTGTTAGTTTTGGACCCCTAGATCACGAAAATAGCACTAATTTTTTTATCGATGGCACATATTTTTTTTAAAGATTTTTTAAAGTTTGAAATGTTAAATTTCGGACTTTTTTCGAATTTCTTCTTATATCTCGGCAAATATCCACCCGATTGGGCCAGTTTTAGTTTTATTTTAAAGTCAATAGATCAAAGCTTAACTTTGCCATACAGATCAATATGATTTGATAAGTAATGGCAGCGCAGAAACTTGACAAAGATGAAAAATGTGTTTTTTGGTCCTCTGTAAGTCGGCTGTATGTATCGTAAAAACTCGAAATAAATCCGTTGAAAAATTATAATGGGTACAAACTTAAAGTTTACATCCCTCCGGACAAAACAAGCCGAGTATGGCCCAAATTCATAAAAAATTGGATTTATGGTGGATTTTTAAATTTCGGATTTTTCAACTTTTTTCGGTTGACAGAGTCCAAATTTAAGTTTTATCATAGGCGGCGACATGTAAACAAAAATTAGTGGTGTTGGCAGCCGGGCCACTAAATAGCTAAATCAGATATTTAAAAGCTAGAAAATTATTAAAGTGAATTTAATTTTTGAAATTAAGGTTACTTTTTTCATAAGAATGAATTATCCAAATGGATAGTACTTAATTAAAAATACTCACAGTCATAACGCAAGCAATTTTATATTTTAAAGGAATTTTCAGAACTTTTATAATTTTCTAGCTTTTAAATTTAGCTATTTTTTGACCCGGCTGTCGTCACCACTCATTTTTGTTTACATGTCGCCGCCTATGATAAAACTTAAACTTGGACTCTGTCAACCGAAAAAAGTGAAAAAATCCGAACTTTAAAAATCCACCATAAATCTAGTTTTGCATGGATTATACAGTTTAAAGTTGTAGGGAAAATCGTTAGAGCCGTTTTTGAGAAAATTAAAAAAAAGCTAAAAAAAAAGTTTAAACAAATTTTCTTTTGTTCATATCTTTTTAACTATTAGGCGTTTATAGCATTTAAAAATACCTTTCAAACGAGATGCAGCACAAGTCTGTAGCTTTAGTAGTATAGAAGTTACGGCTTTCCGAATTTTAGCTATTTATAGCTGTTTTCCCGCTAAACTAGCGGGTTTTTCCAAAAGTGGTAGAACAAAAGTTTTTTATATCGATGTGATGAACGTCATATCAAATTTTCAGAACTTAAAAAACATATTTTGGACAAACTGACAAACAGAATTAAATTTTCATTTTGGGAAGAAGAAGAAAATCTTATTTTGGCTATAACTTTTGAACGGAGCGTCGGATTTTGACAAGTGACCCCTCATTCGACGGGTATTTTCAAAAGGAATACAACTAAAACATTGCGAGGGGGCATTTATCCCCACCAGCCCCAAAAGCTCCAAGTTTCGAAATTTTCACTTTTTCACTTTCACCGCTCTCTCTCCCAAGCCAATTGATTTTCGTAGAGTCTTGGTATGCAATCCTGTTAGTCTTCGCAATACCTTTCGATAGGTGTATCATTCATTATGATCGGACCATCACAGTAGATTTTCATTTCTTCGTGTATATATAGTAGTCGCCTTCGCACACTCTCCTGGTGCGCTTCGTCACTACATGGACTGCCGTCCATAGTGATTATTGTCAGTTTTCGAGATATTCGCCCAACAGTTCAGCTGTATGGGAAAATACCCCCAATGGCCATCGGGTGCTTCCTGTTTTCGACGCTAACTTAAAATTAATTATTTCTTGCAAAATTACAAAAAGAATATATGTTTAAAGCGCATATTGTACATAATAAAAGAAAAAAATTAAAAATTTGAATTACCCGCCAGGCTATTGCAGCCCTGAACAGCGGTTTGCCGCGGCTGCGTTGATTTATTTTTATTTTGAAGTTGGAAAGAATTTTAAAAGCGAACCAAAATGCCGTCTGCTCTAGAGTACTTGCGAAGGCATAAACTGCGAGAGGCTAGGACGCAGACAAAAAGACAAAAGGCGGCCTGTTTTTATTAATTTCTCAATAACTACACCTTCTTTTACCATGAAATGTTTACCAGAAATAAGTTTCATTTTTAACTACCTTTGAATAAAAAATTCGTTAACACAACATTTCGATAACTAACTCCGAAAGCTGAACATATTTGGTATTTTAAAGTTCTAGCTAATTGGTAACACTGTCAGGTAGACGGTTTGCTGACAGATTTTTTTATTCCCTTGCAGAGGGTATTATGATTTCAGTCAGAAGTTTGCAACGCAGTGAAGGAGACGTTTCCGACCACATAAAGTATATATTCTTGATCAGCATCAATAGCCGAGTCCATCTAGCCATGTCCGTCTGTCCTTCTGTCCGTCGGTCCGTCTGTCCGTTTCCTCAGTTTTAAAGCTATCCCGATGAAACTTTCCCAAAAATCTTCTTTCTATTGCAGGTAGTACATATGTCGGAATGAGCCGGATCGGACCACTATATCTTATGGCTCCCATACGAATTTTCAAAAAAATTAATAGAAAAACCATTGTACCTTTGTAGAAAGTAGGCGTTTTGATTTTTGACAATGTTAAAACAACATTTTAAGTAGGCATATCTGCAAGGGTATATAAACTTCGGCTGGCCGAAGTTAACTTCCTTTCTAGATTTTAGCTAATTTTTTCGAGAGGTTTTATTAATAGCATATTTTTAAATATAACCCGAAGTAGGTATACAAATCGTAGTATGCATGTAGTTCATAAAAATTATTAGAGTTGTCTTAAATAAAGGTTTATTTTTGGGAAACATTTGTAAGTTGGGTAATTTTATCAAAACGTCCGGCAAAATACGGGGGATTTAGAAACCGTCAAAAATGTGGCAATGCAAATGAAGAATAGAGGACAGTAAATGGTAGAGACTCTGTCGGGCGTGTCACAGAAATTATTTCCAACCGAAATCCGTTAAAGTTCTTACGTGCATCAATGCAAAATCCAACCGTCTTCGGTTGGAAGAGATTTCTGTGACACCCCTGTGTGAGTGTTATGAATTTATAACCTTTGTACTTCTCTTTCTATGCGCACAGTTATTTGTGCCTCGATGCATATGAAACAAGAAAGGAAGCTAGCTTCGGCCAGCCGAAGCTTATATACCCTTGCAGATCATTCCTATTAATTAACAAATCGAAAAAATGTTCAATTTTCTAATATTTCTCATTAATTTTCCGACCGTTCCTATGGCAGCTATATGACATAGTCATCCGATTTTGATCAAATTAAAATTGAAATTCGGAAATATTTAAAAAGAGTCATATTCTAGAGTAGAAGATAATACAATAAAAACCAAAGAAGTTAGAATTTATTTCCTATTACTTTTCCATTAATTTTCCGATCGTTCCTATGGCAGCTATATGATATAGTAGTCTGATTTTTTAAATATTTAATTCGAAATTCAGAAATATTTAAAAAATAACATCCCCAAAAGTAGAAGGTAATATTTCAAAAAACACCGAAGCTAGAATTTCTTTTCCGGTCCTTCCTATGGGAGCTATAAGATATAGTTGTCCGATCCGGTCGGTTCCGACATATATACTACCTGCAATAGAAAGAAGACTTTTGGGAAAGTTTCATCCCGATAGCTCAAAAACTAAGAGACTAGTTTGCGTAGAAACAGACAGACGGACATGGCTAGATCGACTCGTCTGTGATGCTGATCAAGAATATATATACTTTATGGGGTCGGAAACGTCTCCTTCACTGCATTGCAAAGTTCTGACTGAAATCATAATACCCTCTGCAAGGATAAAAGAAATGTGCGAATGAAATTTGACTATGTACTCACTCTAGCCGCTTTTACTTACTCTCGATATACGGTTTTTATACCCGTTACTCGTGGAGTAAAAGGGTATATTGTATTCGTGAAAAAGTATGTAACAGGGAGAAGGAAGCGTTAATGTACACCCAAAAAAAAAAAAAGATATGAAACGTAGGTCCCTTCACTCTTTCCGCATCCACAACACTGAGAAGTCCAACTTGGAGAACGAGAGTATGTCCCCAGACTTAATTTATAGTTTTCGAATAACTAATCTTTTGTCTTTACTGCATACCGGAATGAATTCTTTGTGGAGACATTGGAGGTGGACCCCGAGGACAATGAAGCCTCCATCTGTAGCGGAAGCCAACGCTCAGGAAGCAATGCGCCCCCTGCAAAGCGTGCCAAAGAAGACCACAAGGCCGAGCTCGTAGAGATAGCCAGGGATAGGCTGGAGGAGCAGCGAGCGCAGACCGAAATAATGTCTAGAATGGCAGAGAGCCAAGCTCGGTGCCAGGCTGATTTGTTGGAGCTCTTAAGGCGTCAAAACAACAACTAAAACAATCAGAAATAGCTAATAAAATTAGAATAAAACAAAATCAAACATATTTGTATTTCATGAACTTTATTTATTTATATTTTGACAATATTGGGCGATAGCTGATCTTACTCTTTTAGCAGGCTGGCTGAAATCTGCAGACATATTAGTACGCAATGGTTGTTCGCGTAGGTCACTTGCAGTCGGTTGCCAATTGTCATTAATAGTGCTGTTGTGCTCATTTAAAATATTATGCAAAATGCAGCAGGCTAGAATGACTGCATTATTGTTCTTATAATGACTGTCCTGTCATTTTCCAATAAACCGAAACCTTGCCTTTAAATGGCCGAATGCATTTTCTACAACTCGCCTAGCTTTAGAGAGATTGTAGTTAAAATTCCGCTGCTCCTCGGAAGCAGTTGTGGAAAATGGGTACGGTTTCATCAGCGTTTGCGAGAATCGAAAGGCCGAGTCCCCAATAAGCAGCACCGGAACTTCTACGCCGCAAATTTCCCTGGTTTTCTCCTGAAGAAAAGGAGTAGAGACCATTTTTCTTGCCAGGCTAGACCTTTGAAAAATTGCAGAGTCGTGGCATCGCCCTGCAGATCCGATGTTTACGTAGGTGAACCTGTATCTGTAGTACATATAAAATATAAGAAGACTGTTAAGCACTTAAAAAAAGGTAATTTACCTGTAATCCACGAGAGCGAATAGTACAATTGAGTACCAACCCTTATAATTGTGATGATCGATTCTTCGACAGCTTCTGCAGCTGTCGGTTTAATTTCAATGTGGCACCCATATAAAAAATGTATATTGTTATAGCCATGAACTAAATTGATGAAGTAATGTCTTACCAATTGCTCCTAGACACTGTGGAAACCCAATAGCTTCGAACCCCTTGACACATTCGTTTACTTTTTCTGGAGTTAAGTAGTCGGGAGACATAAACTCACTTCCGAGCTCCAATATGAGAGCCCGGAAAAATTCGTGGAGAATTTCGCACACCGTGTTTTGTGCAACTCCGAAAAGCCTTCCAACAGCACG
Source organism: Drosophila takahashii (assembly GCF_030179915.1). Taxonomy (NCBI): domain Eukaryota; kingdom Metazoa; phylum Arthropoda; class Insecta; order Diptera; family Drosophilidae; genus Drosophila; species Drosophila takahashii. Next base: position 30,994,285 of record NC_091678.1, on the reverse strand, counting down.
ATATTCCGAGGATGATCCCAAGGTGTACAGGGCAATAGCGATCCTCTTTTCCAGGGGAATTGCATTTCGCCAGTTTGTATCCTTTTTCGTCAAAACTCCAAGCCGATCCACCAAAAACGAAATGTCCTTTTCTCCATTCGAAAGCTCTCTTTGAAAAACTCGTCGTTGTTTTCGGGTATATCCTTTTCCCAAAATGTCCCGTATCGCTTCTGTTTATAAAACGCATTCTATAACTTTATTTTTAATAGAATTCGACGGCACTTACCACCATCCACACACGTCTTGGTATTTGATATTTTGTTGAAAAAATGCCTTCGTACAGCTCCAATTCGTCATCATTCCACTCCTCCGAATTGACTGCCTTAAAAAGCTGTAGCAAATTAAGGTTCTGCTGTTGAACAACAGCCAAAATAGTTTGGAAATTGTTCATTATAATCTCGTACTTCAACAACCTTTGTTTATGTTTTTATGAGCCACAGCTGTTCAGATCAGCTGTAATCGGATGGTAGATTAGAGATGCAAAACCATCGATGTATCTTTCGATATTATCTATGTTTTTAAAAACGGCGATACATCGATGTAGGGTTTCAACCATCGATGTATACATGAATTTTCGTTTAAAGCCTAGTACTCAGTACGACGAAAACTGCTAGCTAAGCATAGGAGTAAGCGAGAGGCAAATAGGTAGCTAAGGCCTTTAGCCGGGGACTTTTTTCCACCTCGGTACTCAGTTGAGCTAAGGAAACAGTAAGGAAATACCAAAAAAATACTAGATTTAGCGGATGAATTCCGATGAACGCCTTTAGCCGCGGCCCAAAGAATAAAAAATTTAATCTTTGGCTGTGTTTGTGCAGAATCGGTGTGCCAATAACATATAAATGGAAGGAAAACCACAAAAACCAATGGAAAACTGCCTGTAGGAGTTGCTGCAATACATATTGCCATTCCAATAGCGAATTTAAAGCTCGCGACCCAGGTCGGCTCAACGTTTTGTAATATTTTAAAATTGGCGCCAGTTAATTTGTTTGCTAAGAGTAAGACCGTGCTACATGCATTGCGGATGAACTCCGAAAACTTCGGTCTCATTAAAAGATTAATATTTTTCGACTAGTAAAACTCTTAGCTGAAAAAAATCCTAAAATTATTCTAAGTATGGGGTTTGAAAGATAAAGAGTGTATCTTTTAAAAAACTTTAACATCGAATCAAATCATGCATCCATTTGCCTCTGAGAACTCCGCAAAATTGGGAAATTTCAGCATTTTTCAAACTTTGAGGTCCTTTTGCTAAGAATTCTTGCGTCGGGGCACTTTTTGGAAAACGCAGTTTAACTTGGGAATTCGTAACGAATCCAAAAATATAGCATCCATCGAGGTAAATTTAAAAAGCACTAAAAATGCTGCACAGTGTTATTAACTAAAGAAAACGATTTTAGGTCCTTCTATGTTTACATACTATGGCACACATTTTTTATAAACTCCTTCACTGCGTTGCAAACTTCTGACTAATACCCTCTGCAAGGGTACACAAAAAAAAAAACGAAAAGTTTACATTTAATGAGCGTTGTATTAAAAGTATACTACAGCTATTATTAAACTGTCAGTATTAATTCAAAACTGAATAATGTAAGGGGCAGACCCAATAGTGTTAAGTTAAGACTAAATAGTGTTAAGTTTATGCCCTGAGTTTAATTTCTATACCGAAGTATCGATTTTCGTTCCTGGTGTGAAGCCAGGATGCTCTGGTTAGAAACCTGGACATTTCGAACAGAAAAAGTGTTACTGCTTTTTAATGTTATTCAACGCGTTAGTACTTTAAGGGTCTGACATTAGTGTATTTTTTAAACGACGCTGCGGTCTGTTTATGTTTATGTTTGTAAAAATTACTTGTAAAAAATTTTAATATTTGCTTATTTTGGGCTTATTTGAAATGTAAGTATATTTAAATTGTGTCTTAGTGCATAATTTATGAGTAAATTCTTCCATTTTACGGAAGTATATGGCCTTTTTGTATCCTTAACCCATAAAAGAAAGAAAAAGTAAAAAATAATTAGTTTTAGTCGGTGCGCAACGGCTTTAAAGTTTATTACGCATTTTTCAGATTCATCTAGACGCCGTAGAATTGATTTTATACTTTGACAGTACTTTAAAAAGTATCTTAATCACTTTCCCGAGCTAGTTGGGAGACAATTACAAGTTAAAAATACTGAATAACAACGAATAATCAGGGAACGTAACTTTTATAAGTTTTATTTTAAAAATCACACTTTAACAGTTATTTTCTAATTTGTAAAGTAAAGCTCAAAGAATAACTGTTATTTTTTGAGTTTTATAATAAAAGTTGACAAATAACAGTTATTCGTCGTGATCAAAAATAAAACTCAAACTTGATTTATGGCGATTTTGTGGGTAAACAAAATTTTAAAAAACTATAGGTATAAAATATGCGCGGTTGCCTTTTTTAACAAATTTTTAGTAAGTTATAAAAAGCACGGGTATCATGTTTTTTTTAATTATTTCATTTTTTCAAAAATGTCAAGGGAATAACTGTTATTCATAAAAATCAAAAAATAACAGTTATTTTTTGAGTTTTGTTATAAAAATCAAAAAATAAAAATCATTACGGATTTGTAAACTACAATGGCTAATACAAATTGTGGTGTATTTAAAAAATTTTTAGGGCCCTTCTAAGTGCGTGATTTTTTTGTATGAAAAATTTACAATAACAGTTATTTTCGTTCCCTGCGAATAATCAATGAATTTTAGAGTACAACTTATAACTATTACGGTCCCTGAAAACTAATAGTTAATATCATTGTATCCCAAGCCAGCATTTATTTGACGAAAATTTTTATTGACAAACGCAAAAGTAATAGTTAATCTTCAAAATTGTAAAATAGAATATCTATTTTATTGTGAGTCACAAAAAAAAATGGTGGGTCGGGGATCGAACTCGGTTCTTTTTGTTGGGAGACAGAAGCTCTACAGGCTAGGCTACATCCAACTGTTAATATTCATGAAATAAATTTCTGCTTGACTCTTTTACTCGAGCGAAACCAAAAGTTGACATGTTAAAATCTGACAAGAAATGGAATGGTGTAAAATCCTAGTTTTACACTTAATTTTTAGCGAAACTTTAGGGCCATTACGCACCGCCCAAACGATGATATAAAATTTTTCGGTTTTCGCATAAATTTATTGGACACAGAAACCTACCATTCAAGATGCTGAGCTCAGTTGACCTTAAAAAAGTCCACCCTAGTGTACATGTATTGTATTTATGTATGTTTGTTAAATTAAAAATTACCTTCAGTAATTTATAAAAATGTAAAAAATATTTTTAATAATATATGAAAGTAAAAAACAACAATTTTTGAATTTTGTCTCTTTAATACGGGGTATAATATTTATACTGGCATTATACTAAAAAGTATACAACATAAACTAGCAGCCTAAATTTCAGTACACTGAGTGAGTATAAACTGTATACTCGTTAGTTCAAACTTGACAACTTCGAAAGTTTCATTTTTATACATTCGAAGTTGTTAGGTTAATATGTAGAGTATCGAGAAATTTTTGACACTCAATAGTTTAGTTTTAATGTACAAATAGTTTAGTTTTTAATAATTAGATCGACATACATGACGAGTGCTTATAATTTAATAAACATTACCGTGGCATGAAAGCTGACGAGTGCACGATCACACTGGTCACAGTGGTAAGCGCGAAGACGCACGATCATACCAACCGATTGCATAAATTATTCGACCACAAACGGGAAAAATCATTAAGCCGTACGATCACAAACGATCAGATCATTCATGGGACGATCGCGGTCGTTCACCGCTAATTTTATTAGCAATTTGATCAATTTTAAAAAATTAAACAAATTTTCGATGGTTTCAGCGATATATCGAGGTTTTCAACCATCAATTATGAAATGATTACTCTAGTGCAAATTTTTTTTTCTGTATGATGAAATGATTACATGGGGGGGGGGGTCAAAAATTGCCGAAATTGTGATTACGTAATATATGGACAGCCCCTTAGCTCAACTGAGTACCGCGGTGGAAAAAAGTCCCAGCTAAAGACTTTAGCTACCTATTTGCCTCTCGCTTACTCCTATGCTTAGCTAGCAGTTTTCGTCGTACTGAGTACTAGGCTTTATATCAGCGGTCGGCAACGCCCTATTAAGTGAGCATAGGGTTTTGTTCTGCCGGCGCGCTGCTCGCACACGTATAACGTAGAACAGCGGTCTGCACACACACATCGATGAGCTGCCCAGTGCAAATTACTCCCTCCCTGCAAGCAAACGGGCGATATTTCCATCGCCTATCGTCCAGAAGTCACTTCTTAGTAACTTCTGGAAGATAGAAACACGACAGAACACATTTTACAAAAACAAAATATACATCTATCGCGAAGAAGTCACTTCTTGGTCACTTCTGGACGATTAAAATACGATAGAACACATTTTACAAAAACAAAAAGGGTCACGATCGTGGAGAAGTAACTTCCAAGACACTTCTAGGCGATAGAAAGACGATAGAACACATTTTACAAAAACAAAAAGGGTTCAAATCGCGAGGAAGTAACTTCTGAGGCACTTCTGGGCGATAGAATGGCGATAAAACACATTTGACTACCTAAAAAGGGTTCAAATCGTGAAGAAGTAACTTCTGAGGCACTTCTGGACGATAGAATGGCGATAGCTCACATTTGACTACCTAAAAAGGCTTGCGATCGCGAAGAAGTATCTTCTGAGACACTTTTGGGCGATGAAAAGGAGATAGAACACATTTTACAAAAACAAAACCAATGGGAAAAAAACATCTTCCAATTCACTTCTGGAAGTTAAATTGAAGATAGAAACGAATTTGGTTTTATTTTTTTGAAGTCTTTGGGGTACAGTCCGCTCTTGGCTCTATCTTTATACCTGAAAACTACCCTTTTTCTCTTTGACCTACGCACTTTGTATTTTGAATTCGAGCGTCAGTTCGTTTCGAGATTTCTTTGTGATCAGTGCGATTTATTCTAAATTTCTGTGTTTGTGATGAAATGCGGAGTGAACCCGTTATTTTTTACATATTACATACCGGTGGAATATAAATAAAATACAATATTTATTTACATCAAAAATTAAAGTGATTGGATAAATCCAGATTTAAGCGTGTACAAGGCTGTCCTGCGAAAGCAAAAGGAATTACTTGGCGAGAAACTCTGGGCAAACCGAAAACTTAACTATACTCCACTTATTTAATTATAAAAGGTAAATACCTCCTCCGATTTTTAAATGGCACAATATTAATTATTTTTTTGTTGTTTTAAGCATTTTCATAGACGGAACACGGAACTGGAATTAAATAAAATAATACAACACCATTTCCTACAAGCTTATGGACCGTGCTTACATGCCGCAATGCTTTTGTAACTATATATTTCAATAAATGTGTTGAAAGAATAAACATGAAGAATGAGCACAAAAAACATATTTTCCAATTGGGAAAGGGTCTTCTAGGTATCGTCTACAAGTGCCTTCTGAGTAACTTCCAGAAGTGACTTCGGCGACACTTCTACAAGTGACTTGCACGATATCGCATTCGGATCGCCGAAGTCACCCCCGTCGGGAAGAAATGTTCCACTACGGCGGCAGTGGAAGACCCTTTCCCAATTGGAAAATATGTTTTTTGTGCTCATTCTTCATGTTTATTTTTTCAAGACATTTATTGAAATATATAGTTACAAAAGCATTGCGGCATGTAAGCACGGTCCATAAGCTTGTAGGAAATGGCGCTGTATTATTTTATTTAAGTCCAGCTCCGTGTTCCGTCTATAAAAATGCTTAAAACAACAAAAAAATAATTAATATTGTGCCATATACAAATCGGAGGAGGTATTTACCTTTTATAATTAAATAAGTGGAGTATAGTTAAGTTTTCGGTTTGCCCAGAGTTTCTCGCCAAGTAATTCCTTTTGCTTTCGCAGGACAGCCTTGTACACGCTTAAATCTGGATTTATCCAATCACTTTAATTTTTGATGTAAATAAATATTGTATTTTATTTATATTCCACCGGTATGTAATAATTAAAAAATAACGGGTTCACTCCGCATTTCATCACAAACACAGAAATTCAGAATAAATCGCACTGATCACAAAGAAATCTCGAAACGAACTGACGCTCGAATTCAAAATACAAAGTGCGTAGGTCAAAGAGAAAACAGGGTAGTTTTCAGGTATAAAGAGAGAGCCAAGAGCGGACTGCACCCCAAACATTTCAAAAAATAAAACCAAATTCCTTTCTATCTTCAATTTAACTTCCAGAAGTGAATTGGAAGATGTTTTTTTCCCATTGGTTTGTTTTTGTAGAATGTGTTCTATCGCCTTTTCATCGCCCAAAAGTGTCTCAGAAGTTACTTCTTCGCGATCGCAAGCCTTTTTAGGTAGTCAAATGTGATCTATCGCCATTCTATCGTCCAGAAGTGCCTCAGAAGTTACTTCTTCGCGATTTGAACCCTTTTTAGGTAGTCAAATGTGTTCTATCGCCATTCTATCGTCCAGAAGTGCCTCAGAAGTTACTTCCTCGCGATTTGAACCCTTTTTGTTTTTGTAAAATGTGTTCTATCGTCTTTCTATCGCCTAGAAGTGTCTTAGAAGTTACTTCTTCACTATCGTGACCCTTTTTGTTTTTGTAAAATGTGTTCTATCGTATTTTAATCGTCCAGAAGTGACTAAGAAGTGACTTCTTAGCGATAGATGTATATTTTGTTTTTGTAAAATGTGTTCTGTCGTGTTTCTATCTCCCAGAAGTTACTAAGAAGTGACTTCTGGACGATAGGCGATAGAAATATCGCCTGTTTGCTTGCAGGGAACACGAGCAAGAAAGGAAGCTAGCGGCCAGCCGAAGCTAATATACCCTTGTAGATCCTTCCTTTTAACTAACAAAACATTTTATTTACATTTACTTGCGTATATGTTAAAACAATGTAAATTTTAGCTGCTTTCGGCATTAATTGTGGTATCCTTTCTATAGCAGCTATATGATATAGCCTTCAAAATTTTGGTGTTTATAATTTAATTCGAAATATATATCCCAGAAAATAAGAAAATGTAATACAAATCAAGGATATAATTTTTTCCCTATTAATTTTAATTTTATTTTTTGACAGCAGCTATATGATATAGTGATCCGATTTTTAAAAATTTAATTTGAAATTCAGAAATATTAAAAAAAGAATATTCCCAAGAGTAGTAGGTAACATTTAAAAAAAAACACCGAAGCTACTTTACATTTTTTTCCGATCCTTCTTTGTGAGCTTAAGATATACAAAGTGGTTCGATCCGGACGGTTTTGACTTATATAATACCTGCAAGGGATAGAAAACTTGTGTAAAAGATTCATTCCGATAGCTTGAAAACTGAGAGACTAGTTTCCGTAGAAACGAACCGACAGACGGCCTAGTAATGCTGATCAACATATATTTTTTACGGGGTCGGAAAGGTCTCCTTCACTGCGTTGCAAATATCTGACTGTATTCTTTTTTTCTCTGCAATAAGTATTAGAATGTAACAAATTACAAACCTTTAACGTTCCTTTTTCTTTGAACAGTGATGCCCCGAAAAACATCGATTGTCCAAAAAATTGGCTGCGTTCAGCAGAACAACATGATCACTGATCACTGATGGATTTCTTACGATAGTTCTGCTGAACGCACATTCTACTCGATATTTCGCCTATCGATACACGCCAACAGCTATGTATCATGTATCATGTTCCTTAAATTGGTCCAAGCGGTACCTTTGGACAGTCTCTTCGTAAAATTTTTTTGATTTTACGCAGCACCTCTTTTTCTTAAAAAGACGAGTTGTTAAATCTATATCGTCCACCGCCGCAATTACAGCATTGCACACTGCATTGACAAATATTGTCTTGCAAAATGACAATAGATTCAACCGAATTCATGGTTTTTCATTTATATTTGCCTTTCTTTACATTCTTCTTCTTATGTCCATTCTACTCGATATTTCGCCTATCGATACACGCCAACAGCTATGTATCATGTATCAAGGAAAGGTAGCGTACTTTTTTTACGCTACCTGATCACTGATGCAAAATTCTTGCATCATGATCAGTGATCAGGTAGCGTAAAAAAAGTACGCTACCTTTCCTTGATACATGATACATAGCTGTTGGCGTGTATCGATAGGCGAAATATCGAGTAGAATGGACATAAGAAGAAGAATGTAACGAAAGGCAAATATAAATGAAAAACCATGAATTCGGTTGAATCTATTGTCATTTTGCAAGACAATATTTGTCAATGCAGTGTGCAATGCTGTAATTGCGGCGGTGGACGATATAGATTTAACAACTCGTCTTTTTAAGAAAAAGAGGTGCTGCGTAAAATCAAAAAATTTTTACGAAGAGACTGTCCAAAGGTACCGCTTGGACCAATTTAAGGAACATTTTAGAATGTCTCGTGCAGTTTTTAAATCCTTTATAAATTAATCTTTTTATTTACAGTCGCTTCTTTGGCAGTAGCACCTAAAGTCGAAGCTCTGAAGGAACCTATTGTCCACGCTTGTTTGGAGAAAAAACTTCTTTTCACGATTTGGATATTGGCCAAGCAGGAATCCTTCTTGGCTGTTGCCGATCGATTCAACATAGACAAGAGTTCCGGTCACATAATATTTAAATTTACTGTTTGCATTCTTGCTGGACTTGCAAACGCTTATATAAAGTGGCCCTCCACTGCTGCGCAAGTAGCAACAGCTAGAATATTTGATAAAAAATCTGGAGGAATTCCAGGTGTAATAGGAGCTATAGACGGGTGCCACATACTTATAAAGCAGCCTGTAGGAAATGCTCGAGACTTCTATAATAGAAAGCAAGTTCATTTTATAATCCTTCAGGGCATATGTGACAGTACTGGTCGCTTTATAGATGTTTTTGTTGGACAACCAGGCAGAATGCACGACGCTCTAGTGTTTAAATCATGCCATCAGTTTTCCAAGCTGGCAAATCAGGAAAATCCGCTTCTTTCTGAGGACAGGCATTTAATAGGCGACTCTGCTTACCCATTAAGTAAATTTTTGTTAACACCTTACAGAGATAATGGACATTTAAGTACATCGCAAACCCTATATAACGTAAGATTTTTATACCCTTGTAGAGGGTATTATAATTTCAGTCAGATGTTTGCAACGCAGTGAAGGAGACGTTTCCGACCACATAAAGTATATATATTCTTGATCAGCACCAATAGCCGAGTCTATCTAGCCATGTCCGTCTGTCCGTCTGTCCGTCTGTCCGTTTCTATGCGAACTAGTCTCTCAGTTTTAAAGCTATCGCGATGAAACTTTCCCGAAAGTCTTCTTTCTATTGCAGGTAGTACATATGTCGGAGCGAGCCGGATCGGACCACTATATCTTAAGGCTCCCATAGGAATATTCAAACATATATAAGAAAATTATTGTTAATTTGTAGGAAGTAGGCGTTTTAATTCTTGACTACTCAAAAACAAAATTCAAAAATAGGAACACTGAATCTGGAATCCCTAGAACTGCACCGAGTGAGTATTACTTTATCTGCAAGGGTATATAAGCTTCGGCTGGCCGAAGGTAGCTTCCTTTCTTGTTATTTATAAGATCCATTATAGAAAGAGCATTTCGGTTACCTAAAGGTAAGTTTTAAAGGTTGAAGTATTTGGAAATTAAATCTCCTAGTTTTAGAAACTACATTATTTTGGCGTCATGCATGTTGCACAATTTTATTTTGATCAATGGTGATGAAGAAGACTGGGATATTTTCGAAGACAACGATGAGGAAATAGTGTCTTGTAATTGGTCAACAGAATCGGAAAGACAATTATCTGAGGCGTCTATAAAAAGAGATACTATTAAAAATATGTAACAATAAGCTTTTTTAATAAAAACACGTTATAAAGTATATTTTGTTTTCATTTATTGAGATCTCTTATAACTATAACTATGTATTTATTTTCACTTCTTCATTATGCTATAACCATGTTTTAATTTTTATTTACTTGTTCATTTTGCTTAAAAATTCTTTTAGGAGATCGTTCCGCTCAGCCTGCAGCCTTTTGCTTTCCTCCATTACGGCGGTCAACTTTTTAAGCTCCTCTACTTTTCCGCTCTCTGCCTCCAGCGCCTTCTTCTTTTGGTAGTACTGGCCCTTCTGGACTCTGGCCATTCGTTTGCGGCTCCCACCTTCCTTGACGCCTTCACCAGAATCGTGCGTTTCTGCTCCGCAGGATGTTGTGGGAGTGGCGCAAGACGAATCCATTTCTTTATAGTACCCGTCCAAGTACTCTGTGTATCCTAAGAGCTGCTCGTCGTTCTCCTCCTCGGTCATATTTGTAGCCAAGGTGCGGGCACCGTTCATGGCCAAATCATTCTCGAAAATTGATTCCATTTCGTAGAATAACTCCCACTTTGAGGCTCTTTGGCCCGTGCTGCGATTTTTCACCTTAATGTTGTCGTAAGTTTTTTTTTAGGTTCCCAAACTTTCTATCCAACTTATCTGGGTCCAGGTCGGTTATACCGTGGCCCACCATTGCTTGTTGTATGTCGCGCCAGACATGTTTATTTTTAATTTTGGGGTTCCTGAAGTCTTCTTTTTTTTTTAAATACAAAGCTAAAAGAAGCTTTGTGACCAAAGTTGTCCAGATTTTGATTTCCGCTGTGTAATATCAAAAAGGCTAATTAGATATTCCCTATTAAAGAAAATATTCGTACTATCTATTTCAGTAAAGCAAAAGAACAGCTGTTTTTGGCGGGGTGCATCGATACCGATAGGTTCAAGCCGATTACTTTTATAGCATGGTTATGTACGTATGAGCGTTCAGCAGAACACACTTGATCATGTTGTTCTGCTGAACGCAGCCATTGATGCACCGATGTTTCCATCGATGTTTCTGCACCTTTATACTATAGTAGTGCAAGCGAGAAACATGCTTGAAGTACGTCAGTTCGAATTTCGAATCCATCTTTCTTACTTCCACTCACGTAATTCTGCTCGCCATATTGCTTTTTTGCGCTCTTTTTCGAAGTTAGCGAATCTTCGAGAGAGAGAATTCGGCAAATTGATATTATTTAAGATAAATTTTATAAATATTTAAGGTAAAAACGAGTATGATTACCTGAAATTTACCTGGACATATCGATTTTAACGCGGCGTGTTTTTTTTGTGTGTATATATATTCTTGATCAGGGTCACTAGTCGAGTCGATATAGCCATGTCTGTCTGTCCGTATGAACGCTGAGATCTCGAAAACTATAAAATCTAAAAAAGTTTTGATTACCCACACAAATTCTTGGTCTTCCTACGCAACGCAAGTTTCTTTCAGCCGAGCGCCACGTCCCCTCTAACGGCCACAATCGCCCGCTAACGATTTTAAAATGTGTCTGGCGCCCACAGCTTTAAAGTATAAATGCAATTTTGTTGTGTATATTTATACCTGTCGAAATGTAGAAGACATTTTTTAAATCGGACCATTCATTAAAAAGTTATGCGCATTTAAAAAAAAATGTTATATATCCACCTCCCTCGCTTTCCCTTTAGCTGAGTGACGGGTATTAGATAGTCGGTACACCAACCCGACTATAGCGTTCTCTCTTGTTTTTGATTTTGCAATGTGCCTCCTTCTTGACGCAGAGAATTGACCTTTGAACGAAGAGGCGGGTTGAAAGTTAAAGTCCAGTATCGATGGTATTGGCAAAGGAGATACTAAATGTTCTGCTTCACGTTCTGTAGCAACAATTGGTAAAAATCCTGCTAACGAATATCACTATGGACGGCAGTCCATTTAGTGACGAAGCGCACAAGGAGAGTGTGCGAAGGCGACTACTGCATATAGCCGCAAAATTAAAACTTTTTGAAAATAGACCTAAAGTCGTGAGCACGTGTTTAGTTGCAAAGCAAAACTGCGCGCATCACTAATTTTTCGCAGCAACACTAAGCTTTGAAAGCGTGTTTTTATAATATTTCGTGTCCAAATTAATATTTTGTGATATGGAGTTTGAAGTTCAAGGTAATTACTTTAAAACAAGAGAGAACGCTATAGGCGGGTTCGTGTCCCGACTATCTAATACCCGTCACTCGGCTAAAGGGAGTTCGAGGGAGATGGATATATAACCTTTTTTTGATTGCGCATAACTTTTTAATTAATGATCCGATTTGAAAAATGTCTTCTGCACTTTGATAGGTATAAATACTAGAGCCCTGCACAAGTAACCTGACTTGTTTGTCAATCCTTAAATCCAACCGACCTACTTGAAACCCATTTGACTTCGGTCGTTTGGGTATGGCTTTGGGTATTTGGGTAAGTGACGACCCAAGTCAAATGGGATTCAAGTAGAACAGTTCAGATTTAAGGTTACCCAAAGAAAAAAAAAGATTTTTAAATAGGACGATGATCACAATTTTCACAGCTCATCGACCCGTTGCGAATTCTTAAGCTCAAGATGATTATTTGTGAATAATATTTAAAATTAAAGAATACGATATATCGACATTTGCTTCTTAGTTTCTTAGTTAAGTTATGTATGATCCACGCAAAGACATCCTCTTGTTCCTAAGAATTCGCGGTCTTTGAAAAATCGATATAGAATATATCATTAGGTTTCTTAGTTAAGTTATGTATGATCCACACAAATATATCCTTTTAATCCTAAGAATTCGCGGTTTATGAAAAAAATCTATTAATTTAATCAAATAAAAACACCCCTTAACGAGGTAAAAAACTAGTGACGATCGCACCATCAAGGTACAAAAGTTCTGATATCAACTTTTGTGACGAAAAATGATTTTAGATGCGACTAAATAAGTACGCTACCTAAAAGTTACTCGTTCATGTCTGTACCTTTAGTAGTGTAGAACTTACAAACTAACGAAATGTAGCTATTCTTAGCTTTTTCCCGCTGAAGTAGCGGCTTTTTCCAAATGTCGTAGAACAATAGATTCCTATATGGAACTCTTAAGAGCAAATTTACTGATTCCATGACCCTAAAATACAGTTCGGATACCCTCACACAAAATTCAATACTCAGGGAGCTTTAGTAGTTCGAGCTGGCAAAAGTGGCTATTTTCGTATAAAAATAACTTTTAAACGTAACTTTTTACAGTAATGTGTTATATACCAAAATTAAAAAAATCTCAAGGGCTATACATTTTAAAGTTTTAAAGAAAATCGTTAGAGCCGTTTCTGAGAAAAATAAAAAAAAGCTAAAAAAATTTTCAAAAATTGTCTTTTGTTCATATCTTTTTAACTATTACATTAACACAAATTGCATATAGAAGGTGTATATAGCAGCTGCCCAGTGCAAATTACTCACACAAATATAAAATACAATGTCAACGTATGTGTGTGCCGACCGCTGCTTTAGTAGTATAGAAGTTACGGCTTTCCGAATTTTAGCTATTTATAGCTGTTTTCCCGCTAAACTAGCGAGTTTTTCGAAAAAGTGGTAGAACCAAAGCTCAATTTAAAAACGCACTGCAAGAATATTTTAAGACAAATTAAGAGCACCACCAGAATCTAGAGAGAAAGTGAGAATAATAAAAATAAAAATTACAGTTTAAAATTAAAATAAACTAACTAAAAATTAAAAAATTAAAAAATTCAAAATAAATAAAAAAAATTAAAATCAACATTTAAAAATAAAAGTCAATTAAAATAGTAATAGTAATAAGAGTAATAATGAAACGGATTATATATACATTGCAATCTGAGCCGACACAAATGTTAGCATATAAGTTAAGATTTAAGTTCAACCTTAAAATTGTATACCTGTGACTAGCGCCTTAATTTATAAGTATACTACATGCTTGTAGCGCTGGGATAAAAACAATGCAATAAAAAAAAAAAAACAAGAAAGGAAGCTAGCTTCGGCCAGCCGAAGCTTATATACCCTTGCAGATCATTCCTATTAATTAACAAATCGCAAAAATGTTCAATTTTCTAATATTTCTCATTAATTTTCCGCTCGTTCCTATGGCAGCTATATGATATAGTCGTCCGATTTTGATCAAATTAAAATTAAAATTTGGAAATATTTAAAAAGAGTCATATCCTAGAGTAGAAGATAATACAATAAAAACCAAAGAAGCTAGAATTTATTTCCTATTACTTTTCCATTAATTTTCCGATCGTTCCTATGGCAGCTATATGATATAGTCGTCCGATTTTGATTAAATTAAAATTGAAATTCGGAAATATTTAAAAAGAGTCATATCCTAGAGTAGAAGATAGTACAATAAAAACCAAAGAAGCTAGAATTTATTTCCTATTACTTTTCCATTAATTTTCCGATCGTTCCTATGGCAGCTATATGATATAGTAGTCCGATTTTTTAAATAATTAATTCGAAATTCAGAAATAATTAAAAAACAAGAAAGGAAGCTAGCTTCGGCCAGCCGAAGCTTATATACCCTTGCAGATCATTCCTATTAATTAACAAATCGCAAAAATGTTCAATTTTCTAATATTTCTCATTAATTTTCCGCTCGTTCCTATGGCAGCTATATGATATAGTCGTCCGATTTTGATCAAATTAAAATTAAAATTTGGAAATATTTAAAAAGAGTCATATCCTAGAGTAGAAGATAATACAATAAAAACCAAAGAAGCTAGAATTTATTTCCTATTACTTTTCCATTAATTTTCCGATCGTTCCTATGGCAGCTATATGATATAGTCGTCCGATTTTGATTAAATTAAAATTGAAATTCGGAAATATTTAAAAAGAGTCATATCCTAGAGTAGAAGATAGTACAATAAAAACCAAAGAAGCTAGAATTTATTTCCTATTACTTTTCCATTAATTTTCCGATCGTTCCTATGGCAGCTATATGATATAGTAGTCCGATTTTTTAAATAATTAATTCGAAATTCAGAAATAATTAAAAAATAACATCCCCAAAAGTAGAAGGTAATATTTCAAAAAACACCGAAGCTAGAATTTTTTAAAGTTTTTTTTTTCCGATTGTTCCTATGGGAGCTATAAGATATAGTTGTCCGATCCGGTCGACTCCGACATATATACTACCTGCAATAGAAAGAAGACATTTGGGAAAGTTTTATCCCGATAGCTCAAAAACTGAGAGACTAGTTTGCGTAGAAACAGACAGACGGACAGACGGACAGACGGTCAGACGGACAGACGGACAGACGGACAGACGGACATGGCTAGATCGACTCGTCTTGTGATGCTGAT
Organism: Drosophila takahashii; assembly: GCF_030179915.1. Lineage (NCBI taxonomy): Eukaryota > Metazoa > Arthropoda > Insecta > Diptera > Drosophilidae > Drosophila > Drosophila takahashii. Next base: position 30,979,052 of record NC_091678.1, on the reverse strand, counting down.
CAAAAATATATATACTTTATGGGGTCGGAAACGTCTCCTTCACTGCGTTGCAAACTTCTGACTGAAATCATAATATCCTCTGCAAGGGTATAATAACATCCCCAAAAGTAGAAGGTAATATTTCAAAAAACACCGAAGCTAGAATTTTTTAAAGTTTTTTTTTTCCGATTGTTCCTATGGGAGCTATAATATATAGTTGTCCGATCCGGTCGACTCCGACATATATACTACCTGCAATAGAAAGAAGACTTTTGGGAAAGTTTTATCCCGATAGCTCAAAAACTGAGAGACTAGTTTGCGTAGAAACAGACAGACGGACAGACGGACAGACGGACAGACGGACAGACGGTCAGACGGACAGACGGACAGACGGACATGGCTAGATCGACTCGTCTTGTGATGCTGATCAAAAATATATATACTTTATGGGGTCGGAAACGTCTCCTTCACTGCGTTGCAAACTTCTGACTGAAATCATAATACCCTCTGCAAGGGTATAATAAGTTTTTTATATCGATGTGATGAACGTCATATCAAATTTTCAAAACTTAAAAAACATGTTTTGGACAAACTGACAAACTGACAAACCAGGGTTCGTAAATATCACTCATCACTATGGACGGCAGTCCATGTAGTGACGTAGCGCACCAGGAGAGTGTGCGAAGGCGACTACTATATATACACGAAGAAATGAAAATCTACTGTGATGGTCCGATCATAATGAATAATACACCTATCGAAAGGTATTGCAAAAACTTAAAGGATTGCATACCAAGACTTTAAGAAAATCAATTGGCTTGGGAGAGAGAGCGGTGAAAGTGAAAAAGTGAAAATTTCGAAATTTGGAGCTGTTGGGGCCGGTGGGGATAAATGCCCCCTCGCAATGTTTTAGTTGTATTCCTTTTGAAAATACCCGTCGAATGAGGGGTCATTTTTCAAAATCCGACTCTCCGTTCAAAAGTTATAGCCAAAATAAGATTTTCTTCTTCTTCCCAAAATGAAAATTTAATTCTGTTTGTCAGTTTGTCAGTTTGTCCAAAACATGTTTTTTAAGTTTTGAAAATTTGATATGACGTTCATCACATCGATATAAAAAACTTTTGTTCTACCACTTTTGGAAAAACCCGTTAGTTTAGCGGGAAAACAGCTATAAATAGCTAAAATTCGGAAAGCCGTAACTTCTATACTACTAAAGCTACAGACTTGTGCTGCATCTCGTTTGAAAGGTATTTTTAAATGCTATAAACGCCTTTTAAATGCATTTTATGTAAATGTAATAGTTAAAAAGATATGAACAAAAGAAAATTTGTTTAAACTTTTTTTTAACTTTTTTTTAATTTTCTCAAAAACGGCTCTAACGATTTTCCTTACAACTTTAAACTGTATAGCCCTTGAGATTCCTTAAATTTTGGTATATATCATGTTTATGTAAAAAATCGCGTTTAAAAGTTATTCAGAAACGAAAATAGCCACTTTTGCCAGCTCAGAACAACTAACGCTCCTTGAGTATTGAATTTTGTGGGAGGGTATCCGAACTGTATCTTAGGGTCATGGAATCAGTAAATTTGCACTTAAGAGTTCCATATAGGAATCTTTTGTTCTACGACTTTTGGAAAAAGCCGCCGAAAAAGCTAAAAATAGCTAAATTTCGTTAGTTTGTAAGTTCTACACTACTAAAGGTACAGACATGTGCTATACCTCGTTTAAAAGGTATTTTGAAATACTTCAACGCCTTTTAACTTAATTTGTAAGGGCTAGTACCCAACCCAACAAAAAGTCGTCCAAAACAAAAACTTCATATGAAACAAAATTTTTTGACGTTGTTTTTCATATGAAGTTTTTTGTTTTGGACGACTTTTTGTTGGGTTGAATACTAAGCCTTAAAATACAATAGTTTAAAAATTATGATTGACCAATTTAAATTTAAATGTATATATTAGCTCCTATGAGAGCAAATGTAAACAAACAAAAACTTCTGATATCAAATAAAAACACCTCTTAACGAGGTAAAAAACTAGTGACGACCGCACCTTCAACATACAAAAGTTCTGATATCAACATTTATAATTATAATTTATTTCCTATTATATTCCCATTCATTTTCCGATCGTTCCTATGGTAGCTATATGATATAATCGTCCGATTTTGAAAAAATTTTATTCGAAATTCAGAATTAGATAAAAAATTACATTTCCAAAAGTAGGATGTTATAGGTTCAAAAACACGCAAGATATAATTTTTTTACATTTTTTTCCCCGATTGTTCCTATGAAAGCTATATGATATAGTTGTCCGATCCGGCTCCTTCCGACTCTACAAGGGTATAAAGATGTAACCTGCGTTTACAAACTTAGGAATTGCATTATAGTCTGGATAACAGAATAAATTACCTTAATCAAACTTGGTGTTAGTAGCGTTATTTTGGTTAATATTTTCCTAATTTTTTCCTCACAAAATGTCAAAGATGAGGAAAATGTTTTGAGGAGAAAGCAGTATAAAGCAGTTGCCATTTTTGTCAGAAAAATATTCCTCAGCCCTGCTTGGTTACTCCTCATTTTATTGTGACAAATATCACCGCCCTATGTTGAAATTATTTTGTTTGAGCAAAATGACAGATTGTGAGGGATATTTTACGAACCCTGTGACAAACTGACAAACAAAATTAAATTTTCATTTTGGGAAGACGAAGAAAATCTTATTTTGGCTATAACTTTTGAACGGAGCGTCGGATTTTATCATATGACCCCTCATTCGACGGGTATTTTCAATAGAAACATAACATTGCGAGGGGGCATTTATTCCCACCGGCCCCAACAGCTCCAAATTTCGAAATTTTCACTTGTTCACTTTCACCGCTCTCTCTCCCAAGCCAATTGATCTTCTTAAAGTCCATAGTGATAACTTCTATAGATTTTATATTAGTTCTTCCAACCCGTGAATTCTTAAGAACAGGAGGATCTTCAGATTGGTTGGACCATGTTCTTCTAGCTAATACACTAATGCTTATACTTGGCTCTATAATTATTAATTCTTTAAAAACCGCGAGTTCTTAGGATTAATAGGATATATTTGTGTGGATTATACATAACTTAACTAAGAAACCTAATGATATATTCTATATCGATTTTTCAAAGACCGCGAATTCTTAGGAACAAGAGGATTTATTTGTATGGATCATACATAACTTAACTAAAGAAACCTAGTGATATATTCTATATCGATTTTTCAAAAACCGCGAATTCTTTAGAGCAAGAGAGTATGTTTTTGTGGATCATACATCTGTAACATTAGAAGACCATAAGAGTTCGCATGGGCGGAAGAAGTGAAAACAAATGTCGATATATAGTATCCTTTAATTTTAAATATTTTAATTTTAAATATTATCACAATTTTCACAGCTCATCGACCCGTCGCGATTTCTTAAGGTCAAGATAGTACCTTAAGAAATCGCGACGGGTCGATGAGCTGTGAAAATTGTGATCATCGTTTTATTTAAAATCCATTTAGGGTAGGGTAGGGTCTATGCCATCAAAAAATCAAGCAACTTTGGGATTTTTTCTATAAAAACTGGTTGGATGGATTTAATTCAAACCAATTGTATATTAAAAAGTGTCATTTAAACAACATCCAATAATTTTATATATATATATATATATGAACTTCATAGGGCGATTTGAATGCATTCATGCAGACCTCTAATTCGAACCTCAGCTAAAGGGAGTGCGAGGGAGATAGATTCTCGGAAATCTTTAAAGATGTGGGTGCAGGACCCATTTTAAAATCGATAGTGGGCGATTGTGGGCGTTAGAGGGGGCGTGGCGCTCGGCTAAAATAAACGGCTAAAATAAACAGACGGACATGGCTAGATCGAAGAATATATATAGTTTATAGGGTCGGAAACGCTTCCTTCTACCTGTTACATACTTTTGCACGAATCTAATATATCCTTTTACTCTACGAGTAACGGGTATAAAAATAATGATTACAATGTGTTCGTCTTACTTTTAAGGGGTTAAGGGCCGGTTTCTCGAGTCCCTGTCAAAGTCCCTGATAGCTATCTGTTCGAAAAACTTAAAGACCAGGTAAACTGTTCATAAAAGCAAATCCGCTATCTCGACTGCTTTAATTTATCTGAACGAGAAACAATTACAGAGTGCTGTTAACGCACAGAATTATATTGTAAAGCGCAAAAAATGGCGTGCTTCAATTATTTCAACAGCTGTTTGGGTATAATTCAAAGGAAAAGTGAGCTGTGATTTCGATTCTTCTTCATAGTTGGCTTTGGGAAATCAGCTGTCATTCTATCGAGCCGAAAACGCTTAACAGGGACTCCGAGTCCCTGTCAAAGTTAGCTCTCACATTGGTGCTCGAGAAAGTCAAAATGCCTTAGCAGGGACTTTATCTGATCGAGAAATGTTAGCCGGCACTCGAGAAACCGGCCCTAAATGTTTTAAAATTAGCTGCAGAAACTTGCAGATGTGTGTTTACTAGTAAAAATATCAAAGCAGTCAAGGGTTACTCCTTGCCTATTGTGCTGTTAAGGTGTTGCTTTGTCTTCGTCTTTCGTGGTTTGTGCTTTTGCAAAACTATTAATTTATAAATTGTTATTAAAATTTTGTTTATTTTTTCCTTTTGAATCATATTTGATTTTGGTAGGTGCATCGCAAAAGTGTGTGTTTCCACGTCATTACATTTTTAATTCGTGGTGCACGGAAAATGGAACCAACGCTGAAAAATTAAAGAAATTGATTTCCGATATGCAAGCTACCATTGAAAACAACGGCTACATTATTCCAGAGTTGAGCGAAGTGTAAAAAAAAATTGAAAACCTCTGCAAAACAATTGCACTTTTTTGGAAAAATTATAAAAAAAATTGTTTTTTTCTAATGCAGCTTTGAGCTCTGAAATAACAGGAATCGGTGCATCTTTGATTCACTGATGTGCAACATTATTGGAAGCCATGGCATCGGGATATAAAATTAATGTGGCGAAGTTTCAAAATTACGCGCTGGATACCGCTAAACATCTAATAGATGCATATCCATGGTACTATTTACCGACTACCTTCCATAAAGTATTGATTCATGGGTCAGCTGTAATAGAGCATGCTTTAGTATCGATTGGAGAGCTTTCGGAGGAAGCTGCAGAGTCAAATAACAAGGAAATTTAAAAATGTAGACTTCAGCACAGTCGGAAAGTGTCTTGTACTTTAACAAACACAGATGTCATGAACAACCTGTTATTGCGTTCAGATCCATTTTTAACAGGACAGAGACAACTTCCAAAAAAAGATAAGTCGAGTCTGTGGCTTGATGATGCTTTATAATTACTGTTTCTTTAATATTTTGTTTGTTGATTTGTTTTTAGTTATTTGATCATATGTATGAATATGAAAAATATCTTCCATTCTTTCTTAATTTGTTACTTTTATGTACATAAATAATAAAATCTTAACATGAAACAAATATTTTTTTAATTTTGGGCCGATTGTTCCTATGGGAGCTATTAGATATATCCGTTCCATATATCCCATTTTTATACCCTTGTAGAGGGTATTATAATTTCAGTCAGATGTTTGCAACGCAGTGAAGGAGACGTTTCCGACCGTATAAAGTATATATATTATTGATCGGCACCAATAGCCGAGTCTATCTAGCCATGTCCGTCTGTCCGTCTGTCCGTCTGTCTGTCTGTCCGTCTGTCCGTCTGTCCGTCTGTCCGTTTCTATGCGAACTAGTCTCTCAGTTTTAAAGCTATCGCGATGAAACTTTCCCGAAAGTTTTCTTTCTATTGCAGGTAGTACATATGTCGGAGCGAGCCGGATCGGACCACTATATCTTAAGGCTTCCATAGGAATATTCAAACAAATATAAGAAAATTCATTGTAACTTTGTAGGAAGTAGGCGTTTTGATTCTTGACTACTTATGTATAAAGAAAATTAAAATATATACGCTGAATCTGGAATCCCTGGAACTGCACCGAGTGAGCATTACTTTATCTGCAAGGGTATATAAGCTTCGACTGGCCGAAGTTAGCTTCCTTTCTTGTTATGTTATATGCTTAGACAAATTTTCTATATATATTTTTTAAATTTCAGCACGCTATGGTCATTATTAGTATTTATGGCCACTCTTCCATACAAGCGGATCCACTGTGCGATGGGGGATTTATCCCTTGCTTTAGTTGTGTTCCTATTGAAAATACGCGTCGAATTATGGGTCAAATGATAAAATACGATCAATAGTTATACCCAAAAAAAGATTTTCTTCTTCTTCCCAAAATAAAAATGTAATTCTGTTTGTCAGTTTGTTAGTCTGTCCCAAAACCTTGTTTTAAAGTCTTGAAAATGTTATATAGTGTTAAATAGAGCCCTGCACGAGTATACTCATAAAACCCTTTTTCTCCCGTTTCAAAAAACAGCTCGAGTAAATCACCTCACAAAAATTTTCAAATCGAATAGCTCAGCTCCTAAATTTTTACAATGAGCTTCTCGACTCGTTCGAAAACAAAGGGCTCATGGAATCATAAGCTCATGGAATCATGGGCTCGAGTAGCTCAGTTTTTCGACCGGAGCTGAAAAAACATTTTATTTTTTATTTTGCTTTAATTTGGATAAAGCATTTTTGTGGCTTTTTATGCAACCGCAATATCTTAAGATCAACTGGATTTAATATGTTGTCCTCTTCAACAATTATCTTTGTTAAAAATTAAAAAATAATGAAACGTTTCTCCGCCCAAGAATCGCTAAAAATAAATAGCTACCCTCGATGGACCGCAATTTTTTTTAACAGTTTGCCAAACAAAAATGGCTTGTCGACCATAGTTTTCTTGTAACCGTCTCTTCTTTTTGTTGATTCTTAAGAAATCGCGGTCCACCGAGGATAATTATTTTGCTGCTTCTTCTAGTGAATAATAAAACATTTCTCCCCCCAAGAATCGCTAAAAAAAATTACCCTCTATGGACCGCGATTTCTTAAGAGTTAGCTAAAAAAAAGTCCTGGCGGTCGGCCTTGATTCTCTTATAATCGTTTTCTCTTTTTGTAAATAAAATGGAAATGACATTAAGCTCTTGGAGCTATTTCTGTTCGAATAACGTGAGTTGTTTGTTCGGTTTGTTTTTTTGACATGAGCTACTTGAGCCAAACTGCTTGAAAGGGCTCTTGGAATCATAGGCTCATGGGAGGAGCTCTTACTCGATGATTCTATGATCCCATGACCTATGATTCCAAAGTCACAAACAAACAACTCAAGCTTAAGCTCAGAGCTGATTTTAAACTCTACACTCTAGTGTTAAACAAAACGATATATGTAGAAAACTTTAGTTCTACCACTTTTGAAAAAACTAGCTAGTTTAGCGGAAAATAGCGATATTTTGGAAGGCCATAACTTTTGTACTACCAAAGCTACAGAATTGCACTATACCTCTTTTTAAAGCTATTTCACTAAGAAAACAAGAAAGGAAGCTAGCTTCGGCCAGCCGAAGCTTATATACCCTTGCAGATCATTCCTATTAATTAACAAATCGCAAAAATGTTCAATTTTCTAATATTTCTCATTAATTTTCCGCTCGTTCCTATGGCAGCTATATGATATAGTCGTCCGATTTTGATCAAATTAAAATTAAAATTTGGAAATATTTAAAAAGAGTCATATCCTAGAGTAGAAGATAATACAATAAAAACCAAAGAAGCTAGAATTTATTTCCTATTACTTTTCCATTAATTTTCCGATCGTTCCTATGGCAGCTATATGATATAGTCGTCCGATTTTGATTAAATTAAAATTGAAATTCGGAAATATTTAAAAAGAGTCATATCCTAGAGTAGAAGATAGTACAATAAAAACCAAAGAAGCTAGAATTTATTTCCTATTACTTTTCCATTAATTTTCCGATCGTTCCTATGGCAGCTATATGATATAGTAGTCCGATTTTTTAAATAATTAATTCGAAATTCAGAAATAATTAAAAAACAAGAAAGGAAGCTAGCTTCGGCCAGCCGAAGCTTATATACCCTTGCAGATCATTCCTATTAATTAACAAATCGCAAAAATGTTCAATTTTCTAATATTTCTCATTAATTTTCCGCTCGTTCCTATGGCAGCTATATGATATAGTCGTCCGATTTTGATCAAATTAAAATTAAAATTTGGAAATATTTAAAAAGAGTCATATCCTAGAGTAGAAGATAATACAATAAAAACCAAAGAAGCTAGAATTTATTTCCTATTACTTTTCCATTAATTTTCCGATCGTTCCTATGGCAGCTATATGATATAGTCGTCCGATTTTGATTAAATTAAAATTGAAATTCGGAAATATTTAAAAAGAGTCATATCCTAGAGTAGAAGATAGTACAATAAAAACCAAAGAAGCTAGAATTTATTTCCTATTACTTTTCCATTAATTTTCCGATCGTTCCTATGGCAGCTATATGATATAGTAGTCCGATTTTTTAAATAATTAATTCGAAATTCAGAAATAATTAAAAAATAACATCCCCAAAAGTAGAAGGTAATATTTCAAAAAACACCGAAGCTAGAATTTTTTAAAGTTTTTTTTTTCCGATTGTTCCAATGGGAGCTATAAGATATAGTTGTCCGATCCGGTCGACTCCGACATATATACTACCTGCAATAGAAAGAAGACATTTGGGAAAGTTTTATCCCGATAGCTCAAAAACTGAGAGACTAGTTTGCGTAGAAACAGACAGACGGACAGACGGACAGACGGTCAGACGGACAGACGGACAGACGGACAGACGGACATGGCTAGATCGACTCGTCTTGTGATGCTGATCAAAAATATATATACTTTATGGGGTCGGAAACGTCTCCTTCACTGCGTTGCAAACTTCTGACTGAAATCATAATATCCTCTGCAAGGGTATAATAACATCCCCAAAAGTAGAAGGTAATATTTCAAAAAACACCGAAGCTAGAATTTTTTAAAGTTTTTTTTTTCCGATTGTTCCTATGGGAGCTATAATATATAGTTGTCCGATCCGGTCGACTCCGACATATATACTACCTGCAATAGAAAGAAGACTTTTGGGAAAGTTTTATCCCGATAGCTCAAAAACTGAGAGACTAGTTTGCGTAGAAACAGACAGACGGACAGACGGACAGACGGACAGACGGTCAGACGGACAGACGGACAGACGGACATGGCTAGATCGACTCGTCTTGTGATGCTGATCAAAAATATATATACTTTATGGGGTCGGAAACGTCTCCTTCACTGCGTTGCAAACTTCTGACTGAAATCATAATACCCTCTGCAAGGGTATAAAAACAGTCTAAAATTAAGAGAAATATTCTTAAATGAAGAACATTTGGTCATGGGAATGAGTCAAGTCCGATTGTTCTTATATTAAGACAGAATGTTCTTAAATCCAGAACACTTATTGTAGACCATAAAATCTAAAGTCAAGAAAAATTGACCTTCATCGAAGAACACATTTTATTAAATTAAGATGTCAATGATATAGAATTAAGACTAAATATTCTGAACCCAAGAGTATGGTAAACAAGGAAGTGATCTACTTTTAAGATTAAAAATACTTTATTTAAGAATATAAATTCATTTATTTATTTCATAACCTTATAATTAATGGATTTTCCGCTGTTGATACTTTGGTCTTCTTCGATTTTGACAAGCTCATTTTGTTTGAGTGGAGGCCCAACAGAGTTTTCGTTGGCTTCATACTTAAAAGAAGTAAGAGTTAAAAATGTATGCCAATTGTTTTTTTTTGTAAATTAAGATACTTACAAAAGTTTTTCTCCACTTAAACAGTTTTTTTCTGAAAATTAAACGAGGACCCAGTGGTGGAATTGCTTCCTTAATATCATCCCTGTCCATGTATTTTAAACAATCAAATGTTATATTTGCATCTAAGGAATAAAAATTAGCTTAACTTTTATCAGCGGAGCAACAAAGGGAGAAGAAAAACAAGAGAGAACGCTATAGTCGGGTTGGTGTCCCGACTACCTAATACCCGTCACTCAGCTAAAGGGAGTGCGAACGCTGTACTCGGGTTGGTGTCCCGACTAATGATCGTAACTCACCTAAAGGGAGTGCGAGGGAGATAGATATATATTAAAAATTTTGAATGCGTATAACTTTTTAATGAAAGGTCCGATTTGAAAAATGTCTTCTACATTTCAATAGGTATAAATATACGCAACAAAATTGCATTTATACTTCTCGGAAATCTTTAAAGATGTGGGTGCAGGACCCATTTTAAAATCGTTAGTGAGCGATTGTGGGCGTAAGAGGGGGCGTGGCGCCCGGCTGAAATAAACTTGCGCTGCGTAGGAAGCCAAAGAATATGTGTGGGAAATCTCAACCTTCTAGCTTTTGTAGTTTCTGAGATCTCAGCGTTCATACAGACGGACAGACGGAGAGACGGACAGACGGACAGACGGACAGACGGACATGGCTAGATCGACTCGGCTAGTGCCCCTGATCAAGAATCTAATATACCCTTTTACTCTACGAGTAACGGGTATAAAAACGGAATTGAAGTGCTCTTTCCATAGGTGCCAAAAGTTTATATTATAAATTCAAAATTAAAATTAAAACATTAAAATTTGTGAAAATACTTTTGACCACCCCTGTATATAGATCCGAACAGTCATTTAAATAATTCTTTGACACGACCCGCGACAGCAGTATCTGCAGCTTCTGCGGCGGCACGTCATTGAACAGAATCTGAGACAGGGCAGAAACGCCTACAAGGACATTGTGCGCAAAAAGGAGCAGTCGGCTGTCAACGTGTGTCATTTGAATATGGAATGGCCATCTATGGTCAAAGCAGATTTTGCACCTGCGCTCAAATGCCACCAGGAGGTCGCCTTAATGGACGAATGGCGTACGCGAAGCAAACGAAGCAGCCCATGTGGCTGCGCTGCAAAGACCAATATTTCGCTTCCGATCCTTCCTAGCCGAGCCATTCCATTGGATAAACGAACTGTTACTGCCCTTTATGCGCTTGGATCTTCCTCGGAATACTGAACTATTGCCAGATCATTTGACATATACGAAATAAAGTTCATGTAAATATCAACAATAAATGGTTTTAAGATTTTCCGCTTCTTATCAGCCTCTTATCAGTTTCGGGTCCAGAAAAATGTTCATGGCTGGTTAATACTTCTAAAAAATACCACAAATTTCACTTTCCAGCCCTGTAACGCGATATTTTCCACCCTCCCCTCCTAACCGACGCCTACAAGTTTTGTATGGGATTTCGGCGCGTTAAACGGTAAATGGACGCGACGCGTCCACAATAAGCAGAGGGCTTTATTAGCGAATGAATTCCGACTAACGCCTTTAGCCGCGACCCAAAGAATAGAAATATCGCCATGCCAACAGCAAATTTAAGACTTCGACCCAGGTCAGCTCAACATTTTATAATATTAGAAAGTTGGCGCCACACAGTGGGGCGAAAAAGCCAAAAGTCTGCCTTAAATCAGCGGAGCCCTATAGCAATTATATTTTGATGAGGTATTGTTAAAGGCAATTAAATATGTAAAAAAAAACATCATAAGGCGAATTTTATTGGTAAAAATTTTTTGTTTTAGAAAATTTTTAAAGAAAAAAAATGTTTTTTTTAAAAAAAAAAACAAATACAAAGAAATTCCTTATAGGGTTTTTTTTTATTAACTACTAGCAATATCCGAAGCGACGTTGTCCGCTTCTATTACCAAAGCATTTGTTGCTGATTTTTATATATATTCAAATTCAAATTAATATCAGAGTAAAATCCCGCGTAACCTTAGCTAAACAGTAAACCCACCTAAAACGCACTAATATTCTAATCCTTCTAATTATAACATACCTTACCTTAACACCGCATTAACCTTAATATTACCTCACCCTAACCCCACCTATTTATTCTAACCCTTGGCACACTTTTTTAGCACCTTAATGCTGTTTTCACCATTTCCTCGTCTTAGGCCACCCTAGCACCAGTTTTTCCTCTTCTTAGCTAAAGCTTAGTACTCAGTTCGGCTAAGAGTTTTACTAGTCCAAAAATATTAATCTTTTAGTGTGACCGAAGTTTTCGGAGTTCATCCGCAATGCATGTAGCATGGTCTTACTCTCAGCAAGCAAGTCAACTGGCGCAAGCAAATATTACAAAACGTTGAGCCGACCTGGGTCGCAAGCTTTAAATTCGCTGTTGGAATGGCGATATGTATTGCAGCAACTCCTACAGGCAGTTTTCTATTGGTTTTTGTGGTTTTCCTTCCATTTATAAATTCGCTCGCAGGATCGGTAGGTAAACAAAAAAAGAAGTGCCCCAATGTCGGCTGGGGATCAACAGCTGTAGTTAAATATTTCCGGAAATAAGGAAAATTAAAAAAAGCACCTAAATCTCCAACTCTTTTGGGTGAAAACAGTAGGTGTAATTTTGGAGACGAAATTTGCCAACAATTTTCTTCGTGCGCCCCTCGTCTTTAACATAATTTAAATTTTTACGAAATATTTGATTAGAATGGCATGCATTGGGTGATCCTAATTTACTAAATTAAATTAAATTAAATTTAGTCATTACATACTTATGTACATGCCAATTTATCGATGTGTGTGTGTGTCATTGCGTTTCTCACATGCAAATGTGACGACTGAAAGTTTTTCCCTGCTCTCCCCTTGAAACCCAATCCAAAATTTTTTTAAAATCAAAACAAAAATTCCTTATGCATTTAATGGGTTGGCTACACACTTTGACTTAGAATTGCATCCATTAGATAGTCCGTTCTGGTATCCAAATAGTACAAATTTTATCATGTGTTTCTAAGCCAGAAAAAATAACATTGGCCGCCTCTCTTTCCCAGCGGGAAAGTGAGAAGTTGGTTTTTGTGTTCTTGAAATCCTGTTCCTTTTTGCAGGCGGCGGTGTGGGGATAGATAATTTCTGAGCGTTAAATGGGGGTGGGTTTCTGAGTAGCATCGCTATCAGGCCACTTATGCGCTGTGTGATTTCTATGGCACTACGATCATAATTCTTTAAAAAAAAAAAATCACCAACTTATAATATTAAAAAATCCTATTATTTACACCAAAACCAAAAATCTTGTTCTCACATTTATCTTAAATTTTTAGTAATTTTAAAATTCGTAGAAAAAATATTATTAATTTTTAATCAAATAAATTAATTTAAATAATTATAATCAAAATGTCTATAATCATAATATTTATTGATGATTTTAATTTATTTTACTCAAAATGTTTACAAATAATAATAAGAATGAATGTGGGATTCAAAAAAAAATTATAAAGAAAAGCCACGGTAAGACGATTAAAATATTTGATCGCATTTATCAAGGATTGCCATTAAATTACAAAGAAAACTATTATTGTTTTATACATTTTTAAATATTTTCTGTGAAATAAAATAATTTGATCGTCAGATCGTGGCCTAAGCCATTTTTAAGTGTTGTTAAAAAATAAAAATTCGTGTTGGTAGTATTGATAACACGAAAAATGCCTAATATACCTATAATATACGTAACCTTTAATGATTACGGTCCCTGAAAAGTATTGTTTAAACGAAATATTTATTCGGCGGCAAAGTGTGACCCTACTTTGCAACGAAATTTACACCAAATTTATCTGCATTTTGCATTTTGTATTATCAAGTATATGATGCAGGGTCACATCATTTTTAAATTTGTTGGAAAAAGTGGAAAAAAAGTGAAAATAGTTAATTTTAGTCTAAAAAACAATAAAAAGGTGAGTGATAAAATAAATTTTGTCTTTTTATAATCTTTATTTCAGCGTTACAAAGGTTAGTATCACAGATATTTTCGCCATTAATAAATATACGCCTCCGGATGCTATCTTCAACACAAATTCTGCATTTCAGTGACACTTGAAATGTTTTTAATCTTTACCAGTGGTAAATGGTGTGAGGTGTTCATTAAATGGTTGTATAAATAGTACTTCAGTACTAACTTAGTTGTTTAACTTAATCAAAATATTTCATTTATTTCAGCCAGGCCGACTGAGACTTCTTGGGACCAGAAGTGTTGCGCCTGCGTTTGTCATATTTTTTTTTTTCTTCTCGTAGTTTTTGATATAGATACCCGACATAAAACAGCTAAACAAAGGGTAAATGATCGGCCATGGCAAATTGTGCGGAGCAGTAATAATGGTAATTACTCTTATTATTATTCCTGGTCTTACATTCATATCTTAATTATTTTTGTATTTTCAGAAGGCAGACAAGACATGGATACCTAAGAACTGCATTCGGCCAAGCAAAACCCGGGAATGCTTCAGGCATTAAACATTTTTAATTCCAATGCTTCGATTGTAAATATTATTAATAAATACACAAACAAATATTACAAAAAACATGATTTTTATTGTGGACAAGAAAGGAAGCTAGCTTCGGCCAGCCGAAGCTTATATACTGTGAGGAGTTAAATAACTCCGCACAAATAAACACAAGAAATACATGGAGAACTACATGGAGACCGGCCGCACTTTGGACTTTAGTGTAGTGCCGTGTCTCCGAATTGCGACACAGGTAGCTGAGGTCCTTCAAGGCAACGCACGGCTAAGTCTGCAAAACATCAAGGTTGGCCGTAGTACCGACCATCACGACCATATCGGCTGTGATACCGATTAGTCCGGCTAAGTTGGCCTTAATACCGACTGGTCCGACTACATTGGCTGTGATACCGATTGGTCTGACTATATTGGCTGTGGTACCGATTAGTCCGGCTAAGTTGGCTGTAATACCGGTCAGTTGGCTGCATTGGCTGTAAATACCGATCAGTCTAGCTGTGCCGGCTGTAATACCGACTAGTCCGGCTACATTGGCTGTAATACCGATTAGTCTAACTGCGTGCGGCTAAGTTGGCCGTAGTACCGACTGGTCCGACTACATTGGCTGTAATTCCGATTGGTCCAGCTGCGTCAGCCGTGATACCGATCAGTTGAGCAGAACGTGGGCAGACTTGGCACGGGCATCCCCACCAGCAGAGTGTGGGCACGAGCAGCGGACTTCAAGGGAGCAACGCAGGACAACGCAGCAACGAGTCGCCCAGGACATCGACGAGGACCAGCATCCAGGGACCGTGCCGAGAACCAGGCATCAGGTACGATCGCACCAGCCAGGAGGGAAGGTTAGGGTGGAACGTTCGTCTTTCTCTGGGCGTTTGCTACAGGGACTGCTGGCGTAAACCGGCCGTAGTACCGGAGCGTCAAAGGAAACTGAGTAAGCGTATGGCGGGACCGGCCGGGACAGAGCAAGGGACAGGAGACTGCGGCTGGCAGGACGAAGGTCTTGCGAGCGTGGTGCCTGTTCACCCTAGTCTGAGAACGGTGACGCTTCCCTAAGCCCAACGACCCAACTCCACGCCCTCGTCGACGAGTGGCAGCGAGAGTACCCGGATCATCCCGGAGCACCTGCAGCGAGGAACCACCGACCGGAGTCGCAGGAGCATCGTCAGCACGAGTCACAACAATTATTGTAAACCAGAGCCGTAAATAAACGCCTCTTTGAACCGAGTTCTGAAATGTTTTACTGTTAACCGGGCGGTCACGTTTATATAAATTTGGTGGGACGAACACACAAATCTACTGATCTAGCCGCACGATCTTCGTAGCGAGCAAATCTCAAAAATCAGTTCGTTACATCTGGCGCCCAAGACGTGATTGTCCCGGCAGTAAAAACAAATAAAAATCAGAATGGGGAAGAGTTGGATTTACCGTCTGAAGAAAGAGGACTTTGCCCATGTCTCACAGAGGTTAAACATTAGTCTGGAAGGCAGATCGGAAGACATCAGAAAGGCATTGTCCGAATATATTATTCACAGACTGAGAACGACCCCAAGCTAGTCGATATCTAAGCCGAGCTTGAAGCAAAATACGGCGACAGGCCAGGCACCAGTATAAAGATAACAAACGCCGAGGGTGAAGATCTATTGGAAAGTTTGAGCGTCGAAAACATGCAGAAAGAGGCGCAAAAGAGAGAGCCAAGCCAGGAAAGGCAAAAGGCAACGACCTCTACACCCAGCAACCCAGATTATGCCAAAGTCGCGAAGCAGGTCAGAGAATGGTCTTTCAGATTCGATGGCTTTCTCTGTGCCAGGTGGAATGGTCCGCGAATACCTACGGGTTGGATTTGAATTTAATACCTCGAGCGATGCCTGAGCTACTTCAAGGAAGAGCATTAAAATGGTTCATCTCAAACAACCGGCATTGGAAAACATGGATAGAATTTATGGAGAGTTTTCAAACATTCTTCCTACCCAGAGGGTATTTTGCCAAACTAGAGGACCAGGTGAAGGCTCGGAAGCAGGGATTCAGGGAGCCGTTCAAAGATTACATGGTGGAAATGCAAACCATGGTAAGACCGCTCGGGTATAGTCCGGAGAAAATACTCGAGATCATAAGGGAAAACAGCACACCAGACAACAGCGGTGCACCGGGGCAACAGCGAGCTTTATTAGCGAAGAGCTGGCGGACAATCTGGCTGCTCTGGGAAAGATTACACGGACGAGACGGCAAGTTAGGTTGGCAGACGAAAGGTACAGCGAAGTAGGCGCGCAGCTCGAGGTAGAAATCGAATTCGGCAACAAACGACTGACCATGAGCCTGCTGATATTACCAGGGGTAGTAGACGCATTGGTGCTGGGATGGAACTTTCTCACACAAGTTGGCGCTGAGATAAAGAGCTTAACTTGAACCACTGCAGAGCAGCACAAGACCTGCTCTCGCAGACGGTGATCGACCAGCGAGTCGATATTGCGATAATCAGCGAGCCGTACAAGGCAAATCAAGAAGGTGTCTGGCAACAGAGCACGGATACAGGCGCAGCCATATGGAGCTGTGGGCAGCACCCGGAACACATGTCACAAAGGGCGTCTAGGCCTGGCTACGCTAGGGCGACAATCCTGGGGGTAACCTTATATAGTTGCTACATAGCCCCGAGCGTACATGTAGACGACTTCAGGAACATAGTGCACGAAATCGCCCAGGACGCGCGCGGAAGATCTCCTGTCCTAATTGCAGGCGACTTTAACGCGTGGTCAACTGCATGGGGCAGCGTTTAAACGACGCCACGAGGAACCATACTGCTCGACGCCATGGCTCCGCTGGATGTCTGCCTACTTAACGATGGGAACAGGTGCACCATTAGCAAGGCTGGTCGGGAGTCAATCATAGACCTGACCTTCGCTAGCCCCGAGCTGGCCAGAAACTGCGCCTGGAGAGTCACGGACCTGTACACCCATAGCGACCATGCAGCGATCATCACGGAGACGGCGAATAGCTCCCCCGCTCCAACTAGCCGGCAAACACTCTACAGAGTTAACACCCTGAACGTCGATGTGCTCCTATCACGCATGGACGACACCAGCTCAGATGGCGACGCAAATACCTGCGCCGAGACGGTAGCGGCCAGGGTCAAATCTGCGTGCGATGCAGCGATGGAAACGGCCTCAAGAGGTGGAAATGCAAGGCGACCGGTCCCATGGTGGAACGAGGAGATAGCCAAAGCCAGGAGAGAGTGCTTGTCTGCAAGGCGCAAATGCCAGAGATGCAGAGGTCGCCCTACACAGGAAGCAAGCGAAATACACTATAGAGCGATGAAGAAGGCACTGAAGGATACCATAAAAGCTAGCAAAGCCAGGTGCTTCCAGGAACTGTGCGATGCGGCAGACTCTGAACCTTTTGGATCTGCTTACAGGATGGTCATGGGAAAGCTAAACAGGAGGCCGACCCCAACTTGTCCGGCACAGCTAGCCACAATCGTGTCTACCCTGTTTCCCGCTCAGACTCCACTCGTACCACCTCACGTGTACACAGGAAGAACGGTGCTAACTAGCGAAGCGGAAGTCCTGGGCGCCCTGGCCACCATGAAGAAAAACAAAGCCCCTGGTCCAGATGGAATCCCCAACGCCGCACTGCATGCCATTGTCGCATCCCACACGAATCTCTTCGTACAGATGTACAATAAGTGCCTCTGCGAACGCGTTTTCCCCACGAGCTGGAAGCGGCAAAGACTCGTGCTTATCCCGAAACCGGGGAAGCAGAACGAGGACCCATCTTCATACAGACCCCTATGTATGCTGAATACAATAGGCAAAATCTTCATACGCATCATATGCAACAAACTGGAGAAGGAGCTCGAAGAACGCAACGCTCTGTCCGACCACCAGCACGGCTTCCGGAAGAAGCATAGTACTGTCGACGCTATTCGAGAGGTGACTCAACTGGCTGCGAACGCCATTGAAGGAGAAAGGTGGCGGGGTGGCACAAAAAAGTACTGCCTGATCTGCACCCTGGACGTAAAAAACGCCTTTAATTCGGCCAACTGGGAACTTGTGCTCCGCGCGCTTCAGCGCAAAGGGATTTCGGACTACCTGACGCAGGTGATAGCCGACTATTTCCGGGACCGCGTACTAAGTTACAGCTCCGATGCTGGAGTACACGAACACCAGGTGACCGGAGGCGTACCCCAAGGCTCGGTACTGGGACCCATCCTATGGAACGTCATGTATGACGGGATCCTCAGGCTGACGTTACCAGATGGCTGCACGGTAGTGGGATTTGCTGACGACATAGCGTTGGTCACGGTGGCCAAGAAGCTGGACGACCTAGCGGACGTTTGCAGCCGGTCAATCGATATGCTGATGAGGTGGCTAGCTAGCAACGGGCTTACACTAGCATAAGACCGAGGCGGTGCTCATAAGCAGCAGAAAAGTCGTCGAGAAGGTACGGTTCCGAGCCGGCGCAGCAACAATCGAGTCCATCCCAGCGATCAAGTACCTCGGGGTCATGATCGACCACAGGCTGACATACAAGCATCACTTGGAATATATAGCAGATAAAGCGTCCAGGGCGACATCAGCCATCTCAAGGATGATGGCCAACACGAGAGGACCAAAGCAGCACAGCCGGCGCCTTATAGCCACAGTGGTAACCTCGACGATATTGTACGCCGCGCCTATCTAGGCCGATGCAGCGAAGTGCCAAACATATATCAGGCAATGCAAGGCAGTCTATCGACGATGCGCACTGCGGATCTCAAGCTGCTTCTGCACAGTGTCCGAGGAAGCCGCCCTAGTGGTAGCGGGAACAATTCCGATAGACCTTCTAGCGGCAGAACGAAGGACTGGAGTCTCGGGTGACAGGATCCAGCGGGCCAGGACTGTCGAACTTTGGCAGGAGAGATGGGACACCGCGAGAACCGGACGATGGACGCACAAGCTGATCCCTAATATAGCTCCCTGGCTAAACAGGAGGCATGGGCAGGTGGATTTTTACACGGCACAGATGATAACGGGGCACGGTTGCTTCAAGGAGTACCTGTGGCGGTTTAAGCACGAACGAGACCCATATTGCGACATTTGCGGCAACACCACCAGCGAGGACGCGGAGCATGCTCTCTTTGTATGCCCCCTCTATGAAAGAGATCGAGTAGTTGCGGAAGCGGCTACGAATTGTCCGATAACGGCGGACAATGCTATTGAGTGCATGCTGGACAGCGCAACCAAATGGGACGCTGTTGCCCATATGGCAGCAGTCATTATTAGGGACCTGAGGCGTCGAGAACAACGACGCTCCGGATCCAGATGAGGAGCGGAACCCTGACCGCCTTCCGCCCCGCGAAGTAAAGCTTTGCGGCAGTTCCGCGGGAGCGGCACCCTCCTTTCCTCTTACCTTTATGTATATATTTAAGTTTCTTTCAAATAAAAAAAAAAAAAAAAAAAGATAAAGTGCGCAGGTCACGAAATCCGCATACCGGCCAGGAACACACACAACGGATGGCTGGAGGAAAAATTGTCGGTGGCTGTTGTTCAAGAAAACCGCGAGGAAGGAAACATCGAGCAATTCCTAGAAGCAGAGCCATGAGCGGAACTTCGAACGTGGCCGAGCACTAGATCACCATGAAGGACGACAAACCCATAAAACAAAGATACTACCCTAAGAACCCCAAAGTTCAAGGGGAGATCAATGCAAAGTTGGACGAACTTCTGGAAATGGGTTTCATAGAACACTCGAAAAGCCCGTATAGCTCTCCCATAGTGATGGTGAAGAAAAAACCGGCAAGTGGAGATTGTGCGTCGACTTCCGACAGATAAACGCAAAATCGGTGAAGGACGCATACCCAATGCCACGTATCAACTACATCCTGGACCAACTACGAGAAGCACGCTATATCAGCAGCCTGGACTTAAAGGATGGATACTGGCAGATTCCGCTGGAGGAAGCAAGCAGAAAGTTCACGGCGTTCACGGTGCCAGGAAAGGGGCTCTTCCAATGGAGAGTGATGCCATTCGGATTACACTCGGCATCCGCAACGTTTCAACGGGCCTTGGACCAAGTGATTGGACCAGAGATGTCTCCTCATGCGTTTGCCTATCAGGACGACATAATCGTCATCGGACGCACTCAGCAAGAACACAAGGACAATCTTAGAGAAGTGTTTCGGCGTCTGAAGAACCTGAGAATAAACCCCGAGAAGTGTCAATTTTTCAAAAAGGAGCTGCTGTACCTGGGACATCGAGTTACAAGCCAAGGAATTGGCACAGACCCAGAGAAGGTTGCTGCCATACCCAGTTAGAACCACCTGCAACCGTCCGCGAGCTAAGGCAATACCTGGGAGTGGCATCGTGGTACCGACGATTTGTACCGGACTTCGCACGCATCGTTAAGCCGCTCAACGACCTACTTCGCAAGGGCGTGAAATGGGTGTGGACGCAAGACCATCAACAGGCATTCGAGGAGGTGAAGGCGAGGCTGGTAACTGACCCAGTGCTAGCATGTCCAGATTTTGGAAGAACATTCATCCTGCAAACGGACGCCAGCGACTACGGCATAGGGGCGATTCTGACACAGAACACGGAAGACGGCGAGAAAGTTATCTCATACTCCAGTCGAACGTTAAACGGAGCCGAGAAAAACTATTCGACAACGGAAAAAGAGTGCTTGGCCATTGTCTGGGCAATTCGAAAACTAAGGCCCTACCTGGAAGGCTACCACTTCAAGGTTGTAACGGATCACATGACACTGAAATGGCTGAACAGCATTGAAAGCCCATCCGGAAGAATCGCCAGGTGGGCCCTTGAGTTGCAACAATACGACTTTGAGATTTCGTACAGAAAGGGCCAATTGAACGTGGTAGCCGACGCACTGTCCAGACAGCCGGTGCCGGAAACCCTCCGGAGAGCAAAAGAATTGGTGCCAAATACGGAATGCAACTGGATCAGAGACATGCGTGAAGAAATAAACGCTCAGCCGCAGAAATTCCCAGACTACGTGTTTGATGGCGAAACGCTGTATAGGCAGATCCCACACAGAGCTGGCAACGAAGATGTGATGGCCTGGAAGCTATGCGTCCCTACAGATCTAAGGGAAACGGTCCTACAAGAAAATCACGACTCCCCAGCGGCCGGCCATGTAGGAAGCCGGAGGACGATTGCCCGTCTAGCTGCCAGATACTACTAGCCAGGAATGCAAGGGACGCAAGAGCATACGTTCGGAAATGCGAAGAGTGCCTAAAATATAAACCTAATCAGAGACAAGCGGCGGGGAAAATGCTGACTCAAATCCCGGAAGAACCATGGGCAACGGTGTGCGCGGATTTTGTCGGCCCTCTGCCAAGATCGAAACACGGTAACCAAATGTTGTTGGTGCTAATCGACCGGTTCTCAAAATGGACAGAATTGGTGCCATTACGAACCGCAACAGCAGAAACCCTGCAAAAGGCGTTTAGAGAACGAATAATCGCCCGGTTCGGAGTTCCGAAAGTGGTGATTACGGACAACGGGGTTCAGTTTGCCAGTCGGGCATTTAAGAAGTTTCTTCACAACATGGGAATAAAACAACAAATCACGGCACCATACACTCCTCAAGAAAATCCCATCGAGCGCGCGAACCGAACCGTAAAAACCATGATCGCACAGTTTGCCGGACAAAATCAAAGGAACTGGGATGAAAAATGGCCAGAAATAATGCTAGCAGTGAACTCAAGCGTATCCGAGTCCACAGGATACTCGCCGTCCTTTCTGACGCAGGGCAGAGAACCACGGTTGCCAAACGCGCTGTATGATAGAGAAACACTGGGCACAGGAAGACAGACAGAGTCACCAGAGGGGAACGCCGAAAAACTAAAAGAAATCTTCGAAGTAGTCCGACGAAATTTAGAGAAGGCAGCGCAGGATCAAGCCAGACACTACAACCTCAGAAGGAGACAGTGGAATCCACGGATCGGCGACATCGTCTGGGCCAAGGAGCACCATTTATCTAAAGCGGCAGAAGGTTTCGCGGCCAAACTAGCGCCAAGATATGATGGTCCATATCAGGTGGTCGATTTTGTATCCCCCGTAATCTGCAAAATTCGCCACCAGAGAAACAAGAAGGAACGCACCGTGCATATCAGCGACCTAAAGCACCAAGAATATGCAGGAGAAAAGATCGAGGACAGAGATACGAGCGGGTCTCAAGCAGCAGAAGGATCGGGATTACAAGAAGCCGCTTAATCGCCAGGACAACGCTAGAGTCAACGGAAGGTGGATGTGGGCAGACAGAAAAGATCGTTTAATCGTCAGGCGAATGCAGAACCACCAGAGTCCAAGTCCGCATTAGACAGTAGCATCCGTTTAATCGTCAGGCAAAAGCCGGAGTCAACGGAGCACGACACACACGAGCAAGGACTGTGATCATGCCAGCACACACCTAAGTCAACGACGAACCAGGATCGGGATTACAAGAAGCCGTTTAATCGTCAGGACAAGCCGGAGTCAACGGAAAGGGGAGGTGAACAAAAAAGGTCGTTTAATCGTCAAGCGAATGCAAAACCACCAGAGTCCAAGTCCGCATTAGGCAGCAGCATCCGTTTAATCGTCAGGCAAAAGCCGGAGTCAACAGAGCACGCCACACACTAAGACGCTGATCGTTCTAGCACACACCTGAGTCAACGACGAACAAAGGAACAGGATTACAAGTAGCCGTTTAATCGTCAGGCAGCAGCCGGAGTCAGCGGAAGGAGTAGCCAGCTGGAGGCAGATGCGGAAGCCGTTTCTATTTGACGACAGAAAACAACTAGGTCCAGGGATGCAGGAGGCAAAGTCGGCCGTTTCTTCGTCAGGCCGAAGCCGGAGTCAACGGTCCAAGCCAAGCCGCTACATGTGAACACAGTCGTAGAAGCGCGCAAATCATATTTTAAACCACAACTCTGTGCCAACAGCCACGATCCAAGGATTCACTCGTCATCTGAAGAAAGGGGGGAGACAGTAAAGCTCAATAGCTATACTGTAGCCTGCCAAGCAACCTAAGAAAGCAAAATCTTTGCGAAAGCTGAAGGCTGAAAGAAAAGCAGAGGGTGAATACAAGTCTGCAACGAAACTTACCACGGCCCATGGACAGAGAATAACCAACCAGACGAACAGGCAACTACAACCGGTACGGGCATTGACCCCACCTCAAGGGCAGCAAAGGACATAAGGGCAATATGGCTGGAGCTGAAAAGGGATGGAAAATTAGAACACAAAAACAAACATCCAGAAACTGCACTTACCAAGTCATTTTTGCCAATTCACCATATGCTTAGGGAAGGGGGCGCTAGCGATATTTGGCGGTCGATTGGCACTATCGTGTAACAGCCGATCGATGGGCACGAAACAATGGAAATATCGGCATATGGAGGGTCACTCTAATAAACATCGCGATGTTTAGGTGGCAACGCCGCTCAAGGCGATATCGATAGGCGAGTCATGTTATCGATCGCAAGAGATTAGTGTGACCAGGACGAGCTACCGAAGACCGCGAATCATACTAGAGCGGGATATTTAAATTTCAACGGCAACAGTAGGAATCAAGAAATGTTGCATCAACGAGGGAGCATCGTGGGAGAAAATCGTGACAGAAGGATCGGCGCAGTCTAACTCAAGAAGGAGCTGTAGGCGTCGATGGAAGGATCGGGAAGACTCGAGGGCGACGAGGATACACAGGATAAAAGCCGGAGAGGAACAACGAGAATTCTTACGTCTGTGGGGAAAACATCTGAGGGGGGACTAAATCAAGAAGAAGAATGAATGGACTCAAAGGCTACACAGGATGACAGCCGGAGAGGAGGAACAAGCTCACGTTCGTCACCCGAAGAAAGGGGGGAATGTGAGGAGTTAAATAACTCCGCACAAATAAACACAAGAAATACATGAAGAACTACATGGAGACCGGCCGCACTTTGGACTTTAGTGTAGTGCCGTGTGCAGAGGGCGAAAGGTCGAACGGTAAAACCGCGCACTTTGGACCCTGAATTGGAGAGATGAAAAGGAGAGGCCGAGGATTAACACGACCCGGAGGCCTATATAAGCGGGCCCTGCGCTGGAGTCGGGACCAGTCATCGAGCATCAAATCGCGAGTGAACAACGTCTAGTAGAGTCAAAGTCAAGGAGAAACCGCCGTGAAAAACCAGCAAGGAGCAAGATCGCTACGTCAAGACGTTCGGGACCAAGCAAGTCTCCGAATTGCGACACAGGTAGCTGAAGTCCTTCAAGGCAACGCACGGCTAAGTCTGCAGAACATCAAGGTTGGCCGTAGTACCGACCATCACGACCATATCGGCTGTGATACCGATTAGTCCGGCTAAGTTGGCCGTAATACCGACTGGTCCGACTACATTGGCTGTGATACCGATTGGTCTGACTATATTGGCTGTGGTACCGATTAGTCCGGCTAAGTTGGCTGTAATACCGGTCAGTTGACTGCATTGGCTGTAAATACCGATCAGGCTAGTTGTGCCGGCTGTAATACCGACTAGTCCGGCTACATTGGCTGTAATACCGATTAGTCTAACTGCGTGCGGCTAAGTTGGCCGTAGTACCGACTGGTCCGACTACATTGGCTGTAATACCGATTGGTCCAGCTGCGTCAGCCGTGATATCGATCAGTTGAGCAGAACGTGGGCAGACTTGGCACGGGCATCCCCACCAGCAGAGTGTGGGCACGAGCAGCGGACTTCAAGGGAGCAACGCAGGACAACGCAGCAACGAGTCGCCCAGGACATAGACGAGGACCAGCATCCAGGGACCGTGCCGAGAACCAGGCATCAGGTACGATCGCACCAGCCAGGAGGGAAGGTTAGGGTGGAACGTTCGTCTTTCTCTGGGCGTTTGCTACAGGGACTGCTGGCGTAAACCGGCCGTAGTACCGGAGCGTCAAAGGAAACTGAGTAAGCGTATGGCGGGACCGGCCGGGACAGAGCAAGGGACAGGAGACTGCGGCTGGCAGGACGAAGGTCTTGCGAGCGTGGTGCCTGTTCACCCTAGTCTGAGAACGGTGACGCTTCCCTAAGCCCAACGACCCAACTCCACGCCCTCGTCGACGAGTGGCAGCGAGAGTACCCGGATCATCCCGGAGCACCTGCAGCGAGGAACCACCGACCGGAGTCGCAGGAGCATCGTCAGCACGAGTCACAACAATTATTGTAAACCAGAGCCGTAAATAAACGCCTCTTTGAACCGAGTTCTGAAATGTTTTACTGTTAACCGGGCGGTCACGTTTATATAAATTTGGTGGGACGAACACACAAATCTACTGATCTAGCCGCACGATCTTCGTAGCGAGCAAATCACAAAAATCAGTTCGTTACAATACCCTTGCAGATAATTCCTATTAATTTACAAATCGCAAAAATGTTAATTTTCCTATTATTTCTCATTAATTTTGCGTTCGTTTCAATGGCAGCTATATGATATAGTAGTTCGATTTTGATAAAATTAAAATAGAAATTCGAAAATATTTGAAAAGAGTTATATCCTAGAGTAGAAGAGAATACAATAAAAACCAACGAAGCAATAATTTATTTCCAATTATATTCCCATTAATTTTCCGATCGTTCCTATCGCAGCTATATGATATAGTCGTCCGATTTTGAAAAAATTTTATTCGAAATTCAGAATTAGATAAAAAATGACATTTCCAAAAATAGGATGTTATAGGTTCAAAAACACACAAGATATAATTTTTTTTACATTTTTTTTCCCGATTGTTCCTATGAGAGCTATATGATATAGTTGTCCGATCCGGCTCGTTCCGACTTATATACTACCTGCAATAGAAAGAAGACTTTTGGGAAAGTTTTATCCCGATAGCTTGAAAACTGAGAGACTAGTTTGCGTAGAAACGGACGGACAGACGGACGGACAGACAGACATGGCTAGATCGACTCGTCTAGTGATGCTGATCAAGAATATATATACTTTATGGGGTCGGACCCTCTGCAAGGGTATAAAAATCAGATACTGCAAAGCAGTGCAAAACCAAAACTGAGAGGGTGCGGAAAAGCAGACACTGCAAGTAGAGGAAGACCATAACTGGGTACGTGTGGAAAATCTATAATGCGGGAAGTCGAAATACCAGTGGATTTTGTCCTGCATTCTTCTGCCAGAGATTGAGATAGAAACCTCATTTCCCCCTTACTTTTTGTGTCACCCCCGTGTATTTTGAAACCAGAGATGGAAGAAATGTAAGGGGTGAATGAGGTTTTGTCCCTTCCGCTTCTATGGAGAAACCTCTTGAAAATATGTTATTTTCCAGAGGAATTTTCCCGGTGGGTTCGCTTCAAATGACTCTCTCTGCTCACTACTCTCTCGCTCTGCTTTTGCTGACGTTCGTGAGTGCTGCGAAAAACAAAAACAACGTGCTGCCAAAGAGGCCCCCCGCAACCCCCGCAAACAAAAAAAATCAAATAAAATCAAGCGTGGGTAAAAAAAAAAAAATTATTAAATTAAATTATTTAAGTATGGCATAGCTCCATACTTTAAACCAAAAACGTATCCCATCGCATAATAGGTGCGAAAAATTAATTAAGTGCCCCAACTGGAAGTCGGTTGGGGCTCATCTTCTGGGTTTTCAAAGATTTCCACAAACAAAGCTTAAAATAAAAATATCAACTTGTTTGGTTGAAAACTGTGGGAATGGTTGATGTTTTAATCAAGCAATTTCGCATTTTTCGAGAGTCCTGGGAGTCCTTAGGAGCCGAATTTGAAAAAGTCCTTTCTTAGTGCACACCTCCTCTAACACACGATTCAGACCAAATTTTTTCCAGAATTTTAGTTCCTATGGTTTGGGCTGGGGGAACGTGACGCAAATCGACATTTACTCTTTTATAGTAATACTCAATTTGTAGTTAAATATCTTAACTTAAAAAAAAAAAAGAATTAGGCGGGGATCTAGGGTGTAACACTACTTTACGTCCAAGAATATCAAAAAAAAACTATTTTTTTTGACTTTTAAAAAATTAAAAAAATAGTAATTATGCACTTAAAATTAAAATTTTTTTTATGTTCTAAGAATTGGTTGCTCTTAAAATTTCAATCCTTACATATACAACTTAAGCCCTTAGGCGCTTTCAGAAAAATTTCAAAGATGTATAGAAATAATTTTTTTTCTTATTGGCTACAATTCTATTTTGAAAAATCAACTTTTAAAATCTTTAGTGAGAGAACCATTCATCACAGATCACTTCTTCTTTTTGATTTGTATAGAGAATACAATTGTTATACCCTTGTAGAGGGTATTATAATTTCAGTCAGATGTTTGCAACGCAGTGAAGGAGACGATTCCGACCACATAAAGAATATATATTCTTGATCAGCACCAATAGCCGAGTCTATCTAGCCATGTCCGTCTGTCCGTCTGTCCGTCTGTCTGTCTGTCCGTCTGTCCGTTTCTATGCGAACTAGTCTCTCAGTTTTAAAGCCATCGCGTTAAAACTTTCCCAAAAGTCTTCTTTCTATTGCAGGTAGTACATATGTCGGAGCGAGCCGGATCGGACCACTATATCGTAAGGCTCCCATAGGAATATTCAAACAAATATACGAAAATTCATTGTAACTTTGTAGGAAGTAGGCGTTTTGATTCTTGACTACTTAAAAACAAAATTTAAATAAATAGAAACGCTGAATCTGGAATCCCTGGAACTGCACCGAGTGAGCATTCTTTTATCTGCAAGGGTATATAAGCTTCGGCTGGCCGAAGGTAGCTTCCTTTCTTGTTTTTAAAGTAGCATTGCAACGTTTTGGAAAATCTTAAAAAAAAAAAACATTTTGGCAGGCTTTTTGTTCTAGACGCCCCACAGTGAGCCAAAACGGGTGAACTCTGAAAACTTCGGTCCCACTACAAAAGAATAATATTTTTCGACTAGTAAAACTCTTAGCCGAACCTAGCACTGTTCGTACTGAGTATTAGGCTTAAACTGCTAACTAGGCAATTTAACAATTTATCTGAGCGACAAACAATTACAGAGTGCTGTTAACGCACAGAATTGTGCTGCAAAGCGCAAAAAAGTGCCGTGCTTCCATTATCATCAGCTGTGATTTCGTTTCTTCTTCTTAGTTGGCTTTGGGAAATCAGCTGTAATTCTATCGAGCCGAAAACGGGGACTCCGAGTCCCTGTCAAAGTTAGCTCTCACATTAATGCTCGGAATGCCAAAATGCCTTAGCAGGGACTGTTCGAGAAATGTTAGCCGGCACTCGAGAAACCGGCCCTAAAGCAGTCAGTTTATCTGCTCTTTAAGTTTTCGGACAGATAACTATCAGGGACTATGACAGGGACTCGAGAAACCGGACCTTATAGGGTCTTCCTACAGAGATCCATCCACCATCCGTTGAACGTATGGTCTGTAAGGTTTTGCCTTTCCAAAAATTTCCCAGTTAGTCCGTCATCAAATTTTGAAGGACTTTGACGGGCTCTTTTATGCGATAGTTAGGTGATGTTTTAATGCAACACTGAATTCTTCCTTTTGACTGTGGAAAATGGAACGATGACTACGAGAACAAATCTAATCAATGGAAGGAAAAAATTAAATAATGCTTAAGATCATTGCATTCGCAAACAGGTTGTTATGTGTGGGCCAAAATGTAAGCTTTTCTGCGAACGAAAACATCAATGTTTGTAGCGAAGACGCAGAATATGGTCAGCACTTCGTAAATAATAACATATATTAATTTAAAGTGTACTATATCGAGTATATTACTATAAAGGAGTAGACGTCGATTTGCGTCATGTTCCCTCAGCCCAAACCATAAGAACTAAAATTCTGGACAAAATTTTTTCTGAATCGTGTGTTAGAGGAGGTGTGCACTGAGAAAGGACTTTTTCAAATTCGGCTCCTAAGGACTCCCAGGACTCTCGAAAAATGCGAAATTGCTTGATTAAATCATCAACCATTCCCACAGTTTTCAACCAAACAAGTTGATATTTTTATTTTAAGCTTTGTTTGTGGAAATCTTTGAAAACCCAGAAGATGAGCCCCAACCGACTTCCAGTTGGGACACTTAATTAATTTTTCGCACCGATTATGCGATCGGATACGTTTTTGGTTTAAAGTATGGAGCTATGCCATACAATCAATAAGGTATTTTTTTTTTTTTGACCCACGCACTATGTGTAAAAATCCCAGTTTGGTGCATAAACCT